>NW_015172555.1:1104364-1107469 GCF_001447785.1 Gekko japonicus
CGTCTGGTGATGGCAGGGGGTGTGGCCTTATGATACACTTCCAGTGATGTCAGGGGGTGTTGCATATGCTAATGAGTTATGCTAATGAGTCCCCTAGCTCTTTTTCTACGAAACGACCCCTGTTAGAGATAAGTGTCGTAGCAGCAGAGAAGCACATAAGGAATGCCAAGACAATTAGAAGAGAATGAACCTCCCCGCCCCCATGGAAGCATAGCTGACACCTAGTTGAGTCATGCAAATCAGGGGAGACCTAGCAACCTTAGACTACTGTCAGGCCTAGGGTTGCCAACCTCCAAGTGGTACCTGGATACCCCCCAGAATTACAACTGGACAGCAGAGGTCTGTCTCCCTGGAGAAAATGGCTGCTTTGGAGGGTGGACTCTATGGCATTATACCCAGCTGAGGCCACTCCCTCCCCCAAACCCAGCCCTCCTCACAGACCACTTCAAAACCTCTAGGAATTCCCCAGCCAGGCTCTGGCTCCCTCCCTGAAAGGCCAAAATAGAACTGGAAAGGTGCCCTCCCCCCTTCTTTTACTGACAGAAACAGTTAGAAGCCCCCTTCCCCCCGAACGTTCTAATCTCTCATCGTTGATGTCTGGAGTTAGATCCCTGCAGAGGCCATTTCAAAAGGTACTTGGAATTCAACCCTCCATGAAGGGATTTTTTTTACTTTTTGGATTTTTCTGCAGACTTAGGAAGGCCCATGACTATGTAGGAAAAGCTGTTGGGGGAGAGTGAGCCCTCTGTTGGCAGAAATAAGTATCTGCACAAGGGGGGGCAACTTGGCTATTAGATATATAGATATTGAACAGGAGTCCATCAGTGGCTATTAGCCACAAGGTATAGATAGGAACTCTCAGGCTGGGGCAAGTGATGCACTGTATTCTTGGTGTTGGGGGGAGCAACACTGGGAGGGCTTCTAGTGTCCTAGCCGCACTGATGGGCCTCCTGATGGCACCTGGTATTTTTGGCCACTATGTGACAGTGTTGGACTAGATGGGCCATTGGCCTGATCCAACATTGGCTTCTCTTATGTTCTTATGACTTCCTTACGGTGGTGCCAAGGAACACATTCTGACTTGAACTCAGGAGGAGTGGGGTCGGGGCCTACTGGAATCATATGGTATGAGGGAGTACTTGCCTTAAGGCACTGCCTTTCAATATGTCCAAACTTGTTGCAGGCATAACATCGGGGTGCCTTCCGATCTCCCATCGGCAACTGCACACCAGCACTTGGCAAATCAGGACGCTGTTCCTGGGATGGCTGCCCTTTTACTGCCGGCTGCTTTCTGGGCTGGGGTGGGAAACTCCCTCTTATGCCAGTCCCGATTAGTGCGGTACCTCTGCCCTCCATAGGCTTCAGCCAATCGCTCCGCCCACTGTCCTGCTTCTTGAAGGGTAGAAGGGCTCTTGTCCACCAAGGACAAGATGAGTCAGGAACCAGTCAATGGATCAGCAACCTCCACCCACAAGTCATAGGCTTTTCCCAGTCTGTGTATTAACTGTGGGTAATACTTTTTTCCTTCAAGTCCGAACTCTCTAAAGCGCTTCCGAGCCCCTTCATTGGTGAACCCCACCCTCTCTCGCACTCTGTGCTTGAACAACTTGAAGTCTGTTCTCTCTTCGCCTTCCATCTGCCCAGACACTGAAGCTAGGACACCACTCAACTGCGGTCTCAGCTTTTCCATGTACAACTCTGAGGGGACCTTGTAGTCGATACAGACTTGTTCAAAATTCTGCAGGAAACCCTCAATGTCCTCCCCTTCCTTGAACCTGGGATACTTCAAACGGTCCTCTTTCACTGTGGCATCTAGAAGAAATTGACCCTTTTCAAGTTTAGCCATCTCAAGCTCATGTGCCAGCCTCAGTCTCTCTCACTCTAGTTCCAATATAGCTGCAGTCTCTTTCTCCTCTTCTTGCAGCCTTGCTGCAGTTTCCTCTCTCTGCAGCTTTGCTGTCATCTCTCCTCTTTCTGCAGTCTTGCTACAGTTTCCTCTTTCTTCAACCTTGTTTTCTCTAACTCAAGTTCTGCCTGCTTAAGTTGCAGCTGGAGAGGTAAGGTCTCTTCACTCAGGGATGCCATTACTTCCTCTATTTTGTCCTCCAATGACATGAGACTATCAGCCCCTGTTTGGGTCTTGCATCTAGCAACAGGCGTGTCCTTTGGTTTTTCCTTCCCATATCGGAGGAACATGCACTACCTAGCTCCTTGAAGCCTCCTCAATAGATAGGAGACTTCTAGCTCTTATTCATGCCCTCCACGAACATACATCTTTGAGGGTTAGATATACCAGGCTGGGGCACTTGACCGATAGAATTTCCACCTTAAAGGGAGTAAGGCAAGGCTGTATGCTAGCTCCTGCTCTATTTAATTTTTACCTCAACGATGTTGTTGGGTACCTAGATGATGCAGATCTTCATCCCCCCAAGCTGGCTCAGCGTTCTATTACAATACTGTTATATGCTGATGATGCTGTTATTCTATCTAGAACCCCAATTGGATTGAGAAGGGCAATCAAGAAGTTTGCTTGTTATTGAAGTGAGCAGGAGCTGGATATAAATTATGCAAAGACAAAGGTGATGGCCTTTGGTAAGAGACCCAAAATAAGGAAGTGGAGGGTAAACGGGCAGAACCTGGAACAGGTAGCTAGCTTTCGCTATCTAGGCATGATCCTCCAAGCCTCTGGATCTAGGACTGCCCATAGTCAGGCAGCTGCTTGCTTGGGTGAAAAATCCTCACATGGTATTCTTAAGTTCTTCAGCTCCCAAGGGGGCTATTTTGTACCACCAGCTTTAAAACTTTATAAGTCCAAAACACTTGCCCAGATGCTCTACGGAACGCTGCTAGGAGCGCCTCCATCCAGCTATGCTCCCTTGGAGCTAGTCCAGTCAAAGTTTTTGAGAGCAGTGCTCCAAGTTCCGAGATGCGTATCTAACGCAATGGTACGGTTAGAGACTGGCATGCTGAAGGCTGAAGCCATGATTGCCTTATATTCCATCTTCTATTGGCTGAAGATCAATTTGAACCCATGTGGTCTAGCGCCCCTGATCCTGACTGATGCCTTCGAATCCAATTGGCTGATTTCTGTTAAGCGGAAAATTT
>NW_015172555.1:1107863-1126257 GCF_001447785.1 Gekko japonicus
GGGTCAGGACTGTTTGATTTTAACTGGTACCATTCCTTTTGGTACTATATTTTATTCTTTTATACTATACTGTGCTTTATGGCAGCGTATTTACAGTTTGGTCTTTTTACCTTATTGAATTTCGGAAATTTTACTATCTGGCCATTGTAATTTATTTATTCTGGTTTTATATTGCTGGCTAATCGCTGTTACAATAAATTCATTCATTCATTCATTCACTACCTAGCTCTAGCCTCACTAATTGATAATAAATAGATGTATTTTTGATAACATTTAAGTTATAATCACAGCTTTTAGTCATTGGCCCTTTACTTTGCATGTAACGAACCTTTCTGGCTTTCCTTCCAGTCCCAGAGCACTTCTCTTCTCAGGGGTCATCATTCCAGCTGGGGGCTGCCATTCTAGTCCCAGGAGGCTTCTGCTGCTGGAGGGAGGGAGGGAGGGGGGGCACTGCCATGCCACACCCAGAAAGCTGCTAGGGGGCTGTCATTCAAGTCCCAGAGCACACCTTCATCCCACTCTGGGGCCTGTTATTCCAGCCCCACAGCAGGTCCTCTCTGGGCCCAGAGAGTCACTAATTGAAAATCCGCCCCGCATTTTCATTGCAACTGTTTTGCCCTGCAGGTAATGGATCTCAACGGAGCCCATGCAAATCAATTGGCATCTCGACAGGCCTTCAAGCCTCTCCCCTCGTTCCCAGCGGGCGATCCTCTCATCCCTTGTAGCGCCTTCGGAGGCCGCTGGGAACGAGGGGAGAGGCTTGAAGGCCTGTCGAGATGCCAATTGATGCCTACATAGGGGGTGGTGCTTCTGCTCGCCCGCCAGCCAGCCAGCGGCCACGGGCAGTTCTGCGCCGACTCCAGCGCATCCAGGGAGAAGAGTACCGGCCAGTTCCGTGGCAGAGAGGGAGGGCAGCGGTGAGCTCAGTCAGTCCCACCCTGCAAGGCTGGGGGTGGGGAGCGGGGGTAGGCTGGCCGGCAAAGCGCCCCAGGGGGGACGGAGCGGGAGGAGTTCCCCGCTGCAGCTCTGAACGAGTCTCCGCAGGGGCGCCTTGTGCTTCCTCGTGGGCAGGGAGCGCCCTGGCGGGAGCCCTCCTACTTGAGCCGCCGCCGCCAGCGCTCACAAGGTGCAAGCAGGCATCGGTGCATGTGGGATTATTGTTTAGCTGTTGGCAGCAGCTTCCCCAGGATTACTCAGCATGTGACATAAGGGTGCCAGCCTCCAGGTGGGACCTGGAGATCCCCTGGAATTCCAGCTCGTCTCCAGACTACAGAGATCAGCTCCCCTGGAGAAAATGGCTGCTTTGGCGGGTGGGCTGTATGGCACTGAGGTCCCTGTCCTCCCCAGGTTCCAGCCCCTGATCTCCAGGAGTTTCCCAGCCTGGAGCATGTTTGACAGCCTCTCCCAATAGTGGCCGGGCAGGCGGGGTGGCTGGCTGGCTGGCATCGCTTGGAGGCAGTTGACTTAGGTATGGGTTGGGGGGCAGGATTATAGTAACCGTTTAGAAGTAATTAAAATTATTTAAAATAATAGCACTGAAAAGGTTTTGCAAAATTCACTTATCACATTACAACAGAATGTAAGGACTGTGACAAGAAATGGTTGGGGCAAAAAAAGAGAATCCCCCCCAAAAAAAAGGTGGGTTCCACCAACTACATCAGCACTGGCCTCCTCAAACAAACAGGCTGTCATTTGCAATGGCATTCGGAGTCAGAAAGGTTGCACAGACTAATTCTTACAAAATACGGGGGGGTAACGTGAAACAAACCAACTGAATGATAACTTAGAATATTTTAGCCCATTTAAAGAAAATCCCTGAAATGTGTTCAAATGCATTTCTGAAAGGTGTAAACATCGGTTTTCTGTTAAAAATTAGCACCTGTTTTTGCTCAAGGCCACTATAGAACACCAGGATCTCCAAAATGCTGGGTGAACACAGAGAGCCAGGGTAATAAAATACAAAATCCCACACTGTTCAAAGGGCAGGTCCTGGAATTGCTGGGCTCTGGTTGGTCCAAGCTGCTCACAGATTGAGGTTCTCCATAGCTGATGGCAAAGGGGTCACTTCCATTTGGATTTGGGGTTTTAAATCCTGTATACTGAGTAAGGCCAGATGCCACGTTCAAATGCCTCATAGGACCCAGGAGAGACATGCAGAGGTCAGCCAGGCCTGGATCTCATTCTGCAAGTCAAGAGAAAGACCTCCTATAGGCTGAATTGTCTTTCTCTCCTCACACAAAAACGTTGGAAAGGACAGTGCAGTGGTTCCACAGGGGCAGGGTTAATATGGTAAAATGAATGGATAGATATTTATAGACATTTTTGAGATAGTCTGTGTTGAATAGATTTACCTAAAAAATAATTCTTCATTTACTATGAAGATTTCTATTTATTCACAACCAGTGTTCCCTCTAAGCTGAGTTAGTGTGAGCTACCTCACACTCCCTCAGGATGAGGGTTTCTCCCCTGCAGCAGCCTTCCTTCCGGCTCTGACTTCTGGAAGAAAGAACAGCTCTTCCTGCTGCTCCAGTAGCCAAATCACTCACTCACAACTTTAATGCCAGTAGCTCACAGAGTAGATTCTATAAAATAAAATCGGGTGTGTGTAAGGATTAGAATTTACAGATCGCAGGCTTTCATTAGTGCAACCAAGCTATAAGTTTTCACAGGTTGGTTGCAGCCTGTTTGGGCTGAGCATTAATTAAAAACACCTGGTGGCCTTGACCAGCTGCATAAGATGCCTTTACCTGGCTGCCAGCTAACAACCGAAAAAATCTAACTATGCCCTGATTGGCAGGAGGTGGCTACCTAACTGGGCAGTAGTCACACAGGAAAAACAGAGGCTGAGGCCTCCAGGACTTCAAGCTGAAATGCTGCGGACTATGCCCGTGGGAGTGGACTCTCTTAAGCCTTCGGGTGAGAAAGCCAGGTCGCAAGATTACCCCAGTGAAGGAAGCCACCAAGGAGTTAATGCTTCAGGCTCAGCCTCTGGCCAGCACAAGTATAGTGTCCTTGGGTTTTTTGCCATTGCCGTAATTTGTGAGTGGTTTCTGCCGAGCAAACACTCTTTGTTATTTGAAGGATTCAAATAAATGCAGAGGTATTTTTGAACCTACCACGCTGGGAGTGTCTGCTGAGTGTCTGCATCCTTGAGAGGAACCCAGATTTAAAAGAGCCTCAGCAAAGGACCAGGTGCCAGTGAGAACCCCAAGGCCCCAGGTAGCTGTGAGCTCAGTGCCTGAGAACGGGAGAATGTTTGTCCTTGTTCCAGACAGGGGGATAATTTTTTCTCACAAGACTCCACAGCTTAGAGGGAGCATTGTTCAGGGTATCATGTTATCTTGGCAGGAACTTTCTTTAGTTTAATTTGGTTTGGCTGTGACCCAATATAGGGAAGCTAATCTATCTGTTGGATCTTAGTGCATTTAATAGCAGATGTTTTGTGTCCTATACCAATAATTCTCTATCTGTGGTCTTGCAAAGTCTTTGTTATTGGCGTCACTGAATGTGTTGGTCAGGTTTGGAGTGGGAGACATTGGATTGAAAAGCTGGGATACTTTTGTTGAGGAGTGAGGGACAGCCTGCTAGTTTGTAGATCTGATGGAAGTTGAAGCCAGTAAGGGGCTATCCAAGATTATGTTTTCCGAGCGTGTCCCATTGCTGGGTTCTTGAGGGCTCAGGAGAGTTACTGATTCCTGTCTCATGCTAGACTGGAAAGCAGATGTTTGTCTCAAATGCATTTAATGATTCTTCAGTATCCAGGAAATTAGTCAGGGATTGCTCTATGTCGATCAGGTGGGGCAGACTTTTTTGGGTTGTCCCTTGTGTGTGTATCACTAAGGATCTTTTAGATCTCTTTTGATCTGATTTGGAAGACTCCTGTGTACAAATATTAGAGCATGTTTGACAGTTGGTGAACTGCAGAGTGCAAGGGGTTGGACTAGATGACCTGCAAGGTCCCTTCCAACTCTAACATTCTATGATTCTATTAACTTTTCTGGTAAGGACAAATGCTCATTAAAAAGTCCAAACAAATCCTGTGCTTGCTCTCCTACGAAGGGCACTTTATTTACCGCCCACAATAGTAGTGGTTTCTTCCATTCCTCGGCAAACACTCTGACAGGGCATACGTGAAAAGAAGCAAGAGATCTCATTCTCAACAGCATAAGGGGAATAGGGGTTTGTCTGAATGTTAGTAACACTCTCTAGCAAGATTGGTTCAGGTGGGTACCTGTATTGGTCAGAAGCAGCAGAACAGAGGTGGAGTCCAGTGGCAACTTTGAGCCCAACAAAGTTTTATTCAAGGTGTAAGCTTTTGTGTGCAAAACATGCTTCTTCAGACTAAACTGGAATAAACCTGTTGCAAGACAGGCTGAAATACAAGTTATTACAACACTCAGGACAACAGAACCCCCTGGGCTCAACAGAAATAACGGTTTCTTATCTCACTACACATGCTAAGTCAACAAAGAAATTAAACTTTGTTGGTCTTATAGAGGCCACTGGACTCAAACTTGGTTCTCACATCTGTTGTTAACTCCTTTATTATCCGTATGCCAACTTGCTGCTATTTACATGTCCCGCTATATGTGTTATTGCAATTCTAGCTATATTTATTGTTTAAGTACTTATGCATTTCGACTCTAATCAGCTCTTCCTGGCAACTAACCCCCTCACCTGCATCCAATATTTGAGGAAATCTGTTTCAATGCATGAGACGAAGTGTGCACACCAATGCTCCCTCTAAGCTGTGGAGTCTTGTAAGCAAAAATTTTACTTTGTGAGCTACTGAGAGCTACTTGAGAGCCAGTTCGGTGTAGTGGTTAAGTGCGTGTAATCTGGGAGAACTGGGTTTGATTCCTCACTCCTCCACTTGCACCTGCTGGATGACCTTGGGCAAGCCATAGTTCTGGCACAGCTGTCCTTGAAAAAGAGCAGTTTCTGTCAGAGCTCTCTCAGCCCCACCTACCTCACAGGGTGTCTGTTGTGGGGAGAGGAAGGGAAAGGAGTTTGTAAGCCGCTCTGAGACTCCTTTGATTTAGTGAGTTTCATACAAATAACAGTGCTGTTTGATTATTTTGGAGAATTAATTATTATTTTGGAGAATTAAGTTGCCTGCTGCCCTTATAGTTGGCTGCGCTGATTTATTAATTTGAGATTCGAGAGTAACTGTTGGCAGTTTTTCCCTCCTCTGCACGTTTCCTGGGGAGACGGTAATCATGTCTGCTGCTTTCTGGTTTACTGTACCTGGCTTCCCAATTTCACTTCTTAGAACATCTCTTAAAGCATCCTACTTGGTTGAAATTTTATTGAGTTGTTGAAAAATAGCCACCGTGGTGTCTGCAGTAAGTAGACACTGATCCCCTACGATCTTTAACAGGTCATCTTTAAGTAATCCTCCCACACTTTCTACAAAAGCAGCCAAGTCTAAGTTAGCAGTCTTTAAATTAGCTGCTGGGTGACATACAGCCTCCCTTTCTCCCCGAGCTGCCTCTGTCTCACAGGGGTGTGGGGGAAATGGCATTTGAATTCTTTGTGCTTCTGCTAGGGGTGCCAGAGCCCCAGTCCCAGTGGGTGTTTCCCTGCTTTGGGGGATTTCTTCCCACTGCCAGCCAGCTGGCTGGTGGGGGGAAGCCCCACCCCCCAGAGTGACCATCAGACCACCCCTTTGCAAGATCTAAAGGGCCCTCCAGCTAGCCCTTTAAATCTTGCAGGAGGGAGGGAGGAAGAGGGGTGGCCACGGGTGCCTGCACTCCAAGCAACAGGCTCCACCCCTCAAATATCCAAGAATTTCCCAACCTTGGTTTGGCATCCCTGCCTCCTTCCCATCTGTCACGACTCAGGTGGGGTGTCACCTGACGCTGCCACCACTCTGGATTTAGGTTCCCTTGAGAAGGCCCAGAGTATCCTCCCAAGACCTTCAGACCTCCCTTTTGGCCGAATAATAGGCGTGAGGACCAGGCAGAGTGAAACAAGGAAAAGGTTTATTTTATAGGAGCCACATTTTGTTGACCTTGAGCAAACCATGAGACTTCCTGGTACCACCCTTTGCTGGAGAGTAAAGTTTGAGTCCAGGGACACCTTTGAGACCAACAAAGTTTATTCAAAGTGTAAGCTTTCATGTCCAAAACATACTTCTTCAGACAAAACTGGAATAAAATCTCTAAAGCTAGATATAGGGAAAAAGAGGGTAGCGGTACGCCATTAGGAGAGGCCACTCAGAGCCCAGGTGCCTATGCAGAGCAGGAATTGGAATGGGAGAGCGGTAGGATGACTGGATAGCAGCAAATTAGCACATAAATGCAAGAGTTAACAGAGAGATGTGAGGATAAAATTGGAGTCCAGCAGCACCCCCAAGAAAAACTGAGCTCACCCCTGTGTACATGCGAGAATGGAGACTCAGCGTGTGCACCAGTGTTCCCTCTGAGCTGAGTTAGTGTGGGCTAGCTCACAGTTTTGTAGCCTCTGGCTCACACATTTTTGTCTTAGCTCAGGAAGGATGGCACGAGAGCAAACTAATTTATGCCGTTGCCAAATCGCTTGCTCACAATTTTAATGCCAGTAGAAGAAAAAGAGAAGAGATTGGATTTATATCCCACCCTTCACTATCCAAAGGAGTCTCAGAGTGGCTTACAAACTCCTTTCCCTTCCCCTCCCCACAACAGACACCCTGTGAGGTGGGTGGGGCTGAGAGAACTCTGACACAAATGGCTCTTTTTCAAGGGCAGCTGTGCCATAGCTTGTGACTGACCCAAGGTCACATCAGCAGGTGCAAGTGGAGGAGTGGGGAATCAAACCCGGTTCTCCCAGATTGGAGTCCGCACACTTAACCACTACACCAAACTGGCTCTCAAGTAGCTCTCAGTAGCTCAATGGGGAGGTTTTGGAGCCAAAATGGACCAATAGGAAAAGAGGAGGGCTGAGGAAAAAAGTTCTGGAGCAGCAGGAAGAGCTGTTCTTTCTCCAGAAGTCAGAGCTGGAAGGAAGGCTGCTGCAGGGGAGAAACCATCATCCTGAGGGAGGGGTGAGTAGTGTAAGGCCACTTGAGATAGTGAGCTAGGGAAAGTAAATTTAGACACGTTAGGGCATTTGATTTCTTTTCACCCACTTACTGTTATTATTCTGCACCTTCGTCCATTTTGGCTCCAAAACCTCCCAGGGGCTTCTGGGAGTTGTAGGCCCAGGCTCACCTACTGCTAGCCAGGCTCTCTGGGGCTAGTAGGCTTCTGGTAGCACAGGCCAGATCATGACACCATCCAACAGCCAACCTACCTTTATATGACCCTCTGTCTTCAGCTTTCCATCTTTTTTTCCTCTGCAGCTTCTACTGAGGAAAATGATGGTCTTTCTCCACAGTGGGGACTAAAGCAGTTTACATTATTCTATCCTACTTTTTATCCACACAACAACCCTGTGGGGTAGGTTAGGCTGAAAGTATGTGACTGGCCCAAAATCACCCAGTGAGCTTCCACAGCAAGATGGGGATCTAAACCTGGGTCTCGCAAACCCTACTCTGAAGCTCTGACCATTATACTACACTGACTTTCATAGGGTGGCTGCTGTTGAACAGCAGCAAGCAGCCAGGCCTAGTTGAATCATGCAAAATCAGGTGGTATCAAGTCACCCAGAGGGTGCTGCAAGGCCTAGGTTTGCAAGCCTTCAGGTGGGAGATCCCCCAGAATTACAACTGTACTCCAGAAAACAGAGATCTGTCCCCCTGGAGAAAATGGGCGGACTCTGTGGCATTATATTCAGCTGAGGCCTCTCCCCTCCCCAAACTCTGCACTCCTCAGACTTCACCACAAAATCTCCAGGAATTTCTCTACCTGGAGCAGGCAATCCCAGGCCCCGGCCTGGCTACCCCCCCCCATGGTATTTAGCCATTCATACTGCAAGAAGAATCCTCCCCAATCCCAGATCCAGTTCTGCTTTTGTTTCCTTCCCTCTCTGTCTCTCCCTCTCCGTCTGTGTACTTCTTACTGTCGATGTGGAAGGGCCTGGAACAGATCCCTGCGGTAGCAGTTTCAAAAGGTATTGGGGGGGGGGATTCAACCCTCCCCAAGGGTTGTTTTTTTTTTGTACTTTTTGGATTTTTCTGCAGACTGTAGAAAAACCTGTTAGGGGAGAGTATGCCCCCTATCCGCAGAAATAAGTATCCACACACAGGGGACTGTTGGGAATTAGATGTATAGATGCTAATCAAATAATCTGTAATTTTATTTTCAGTTGATGTTCCCATACAAATAGACCACTGAAGATAAATGAGAAAAAACTACAAAAGTGTATCAAATACAATAAGTTCAAGTCAAGAAGCACAAATTTAATCAAAATGACAGAGTGAATTAAAGGTAATGAATGACTTGGTACTTTCAGCTAATAAGTTTTGGTACTTACCTTTAAAGCCTGAAACGGTCTGGGACCAGCATGCCTTGAGGACTGCCTTTCTTAACCCCCAAGAGCATTACACTCTAAGTGATCAAAATCTACTGGTGATCCCTGGGCCGAAGAGCATCTGACTGTCTTCGACCAGAACCAGGGCCTAGAAGGCTCCTGTCTGGTGGAACACTCTTCCAGTTGAGTTCCAGGCCCTGCAGGATCTGATACAGTTCTGCAAGGCCTGCAAATCAGGGTGGTTCCACTGGGCTTATAGTTGAGGGCAGCGATGAGTTCCATCATGGATTGGCCTTCTCCTTTCTCTTCATTCTTCTCCCCGTTCTTCCCTCCCTTTCCCCTTTCCTTCTGAGTAGATAGTGTATACATTATTCTCCCCTGAGACTGTATGCCATCTTTAAATTGTATTGATGTTCTGTAATTATTATGAATTTTATTGTAATTATATATTTGTTCTGGGTTGAATGTTTTTATTGCTCTGAGCCTGGTCACAGGGTAGAGTGGGCTATAAGTCTAATAAATGAAATAAGTGCCACTGGATAGTTCTCTTCAAAACTTACCAATGGTTTATTCATGTCCTCCGATAAAATGAAGCTGTTTCCCAGTTCAGTTCCTGAGATATCAGAGAGAATCTGATATATATAATTGCCCATACGCATTGGCACTTTCCAGCTGTCCCATTGGCTGTGCTGTGTGCTCCATCAGCCATTGGCTCATCAACTGCCAATCAAGAGTACTTGCATGTCATTGGATGGGTGCTGGGTCTGCGCCTCTTCTCCACCCACTGCTGCCTCAGCCACTGTTCCTTGTCAGAATAAACTGCCAAAATGGCTATCTCTCCTGACGAAGACACTTCTCCTTCTTGTCTCTTGTGGAACTAAGTTTTCCCTCAGTGACTGTTGCTAGGCAACCAAGCTTGATTCTGTCAGTAAAAGGGCAAAGCCAGGAGGCCCTTTCCAGGCGTTTGTGGGGAACTCATTGGGGCCCGTCCTGACTAGTGTTGCCAGCTCCAGGTTGGGGAATTCCTGGAGTTTTTGTGGTGAAGTCTACAGAAGCCAGGATTTGGGGAGGTGAGAGGCCTCAACTGAATAGGATGTCATATAGAGTTTGCCCTCCAAAGCAGTTATTTTCTCCTGGGGAACTGTTGCTGCCATTCTCCAGGTAAGGGCCGGAGATCACTCAGAATTACAACTGCTCTCTAGATGGCAGAGCTCAGTTTCCCTGGAGAAAATGGCTGCTTTGCAGGGTGGACTTTGTGTCATAATACCTTGCATAGGTCACTTCCCTCCTGCCTTGGCCCCCACTGCAGAGAAAGACTACTTTTCCTAGGTAGGGGCTGCTGGTGGGGGCGGGGAGATGGAAAGCTGAAGTCAGAGGGGCAGATAAAGGTAGGTAAATGGTTGACTGGGAAGGATAAGGTTGCCAACTCCGGGTTGGGAAATTCCTGGAGATTTGAGGGGTGGGGTTTGAGGAGGGGTGGGACTTCAGACAGGTGCAATGCCATAGACTCCACCCTACAAACCAGCCATTTCCTCCTGGAGAACCATTGTTGCCAATTTCCAGGTGAGGTCTGGAGATTACTCAGAAAGAATTACAACTGTTCTCCAGATGGCAGAACTCAGTTTCCCTAGAGAAAATAGCTGCTTTGCAGGGCAGACTCTGTGTCATTATACCTTGCTGAGGTCACTTCCCTCTTGCGTGGGTTTCCACTGTGGGGAAAGACTATACTTTTCCTAGGTAGAAATAATGGAAAATTAGAAATATAGTTTTAGATACATTTTTATGTTGACCTCGGGAAAAACTAAGCAAATTAGTGGCATTTTATTCTTTTCTCATTGTCGTAGATAATTGTGTTCAAATATTTCGGTGTTTAGGGTTTCCCTATAATATCTGTTTTATTGCATTTGTGGCATAGTGATAAGCACAGAGGTCCCCAAACTTATTGAGCCTGTGGGCACTTTTGGAATTCTGATACAGAGTGGTGGGCACCCCAGCACCACCTCCCGAAAAAATTCCTGGCATCATGTTCCGGTATATTCTAAGAAGTTATTATCCCCCACTGAAATCCATGGGATCGAATGGTTTAAGAACAATATCTTGGTGTCAAAATTTGGCTCTGTATAGCTCCACACTGGGAATATGGTGTTTCATATGCTGACCCTGAATCAACTTTTCTTCATTTGTTTCACTTGCAACTCCTTTACACTGAATAACATACATTAGTGGCTCTGATAGTTGCTGCTGAACTGGTACAAGATTATTTTTTGGAATGGAGCTGAAGAAAATGAGGGAAACCTTACCAGCGCGTTATGCTAGCCAAGCGAATTATGAACACTCTTCACTGACCACATCACCAAAGCTAGCAAACGATGATGACTCTAATCCAACTAAAAGAAATGATGAAAACCAAAACTAAAATGATCAAAAGATGAAACTGCATCAAACAAGTTGCATTAAGTGCAGAGGTGTGCAAGAAACACCAGCACAGTAGTTGCAGAACTGTAGTGTGCAAGAGTGAAGACAACCCTTATATTTGTAGCAAGTGCATGCAGGGTACACCCTCAGAAATCAAATTCATAATTGAATCTACACATTCTTCTGATGAGAGTAACAAAGAGAGATGATCTCCAAGAAAAATGGTAAAGGAATGCAAAGACAGTAACTTCCAGCTAGGTAACTGTGACAAATATTGATTTTCCACAAAGGATCCTCTGCAACAGAAAAAACACACAGCTCACATTGAAGAGACCGAGTTTGCTTGTTCCTACTGTAACGGTGTGTTTTACAGCAAAGGAGAATTCCAACAACATTTGGTGAAGCATCCTGGACCATTTCCATACAAATGCAAGTATTGTGACTATGGAGCTGTTTGGTAGGACTGTATAGGCAAACATACAAGAAGAGTGCATGAAACAGTTGTCAATATATGGCTACAGCTGCTGACAGTGAGCAAAAAACCAATGGTGTACCAAAGCAAATAATGGAAAAGATCTTTGCCCAGGAAGTTTCCCAGCAAACCAGATTGTCAGATCTATCTTCAAATATAATGACTCCTGGAATTCAGAATGAAATATCTGAAAGAGTTCATTCATCTGGAGATACAGATGGTAGCCAAAGTACAGCATGCGTGCAAGATAAAAATATAGCCGAGCCCTTTGACAGTGATTTCCTTAAAAATGAAAATCCAGAAAACGCAGTAATTGAAGTTGAAGTTTATTGTCCCCAAAACGGGCCTTTAATTCCTGGAATGCCATTAACAGTGGTTGCACCATCTGAATTTATTTTGCCACCTAATTGCTTGTCGCAAATACTAGAAATTAAAACAGTGAGTGAAAGACGGCTGTTGACTCTTAAACTCATTCCTTCGAGCAAATCAGAATTTGAAAATCAGTGTACTGAACAAGGAGAGGAACAGTAAGTGGAAGTATGTCACCATTGCTTAATGAGGTTTTGGACTGAGGTTTTGGATTCAGGTAGCTACAAGATTTGAGAACGTCCAGATGCTTCTAATTCTGCTACTTTCAGTTGCAACTCGATGAATATACATGGTGAAAATATAATTTGTTAAGCCAGTGTGAAGAGAGTCACCTCACTCCTGCTGTAGCAATACTTTCTTGTGATGAAGTAAATTCTGCACAATCCTTTCCCTTTCAGAAGCAGAAACTTTGAAGGATTTGGAGACTACTGTGCAAACAGTAAATGGAGAGAATATGAAGAATAAGAACGATAATGTGGAGCCTTTAGAAGCTCAGAGTATGAAAAACAATGATGTCTGTTCAGATAGTGCAGTGTTCTCCCTTTTATTTCCCCTTAGCTCTGGTTGTGTAAGTCTCCCAGATGGCATCTGATGGGATAATACATGACAGAAAAAGGGGTCCACATTCCTTTAACATAGAGTGCTCAATTGATGGTTCCTTCTGAATCAAATAAGAAGTCTCAATTAGCTGTTTTACTGAAGTGTGGTAGAAGTTCTCCTAAGGAGAATATGGGCTCATCTCCAGGATTTTTTTTTAAAATATTGAAAGAAATGGCTCTGCTACAGAATCAGAACAAGTGCCAATGCCTTCTTCCCCCAACAGGTGATACCAGTTCTAGTAGTGACCATTATCCTAAGGAAGAAGCAACACAGCCATCGGAACCAAGCTCTGTAACTAAAACTATGGTGGATAATAAAATGCACATGGCTTCTCTGGTGTTCATTCCTCAAAGGACTGTATTGAGGGTTCTAAATTGTTCTGCTGTCAATGCTACAGCTAAAGAAGAAAATGGAGGTGAAACATTGCTGTCCTCCCCTACGAGTTGCATCGAAAAACTTCTTCCAAGACCAGTTCTCTGCAGTGTTTCTGAAAAACTTGGTCAGGATGCATCTGTCCCTTTTGAGAGTAAAGTTAATGGCATTGCAAAAATCGAAGTATGTCTCATAGGTACAGAAGAAAAACAGAACCCAAAAATCGAAGTGTGTCTCATAGGTGTACAGAAGAAAAACAGAACCCATCCTGAAGATCAATGGGCAGCAAATTTGGAGTGCAGTCACACCAAAAAGGCAGTGATATGAATAAGCCTAACAAAGGGTCCGTGAAGTGTGAAGAATGCAAAAGGAAATGTAATCAAGTTACTATCAGAGAATATTTTTCCAAGAAGAGAAAGAGAACTCCAGATAATGGTGCTCTTGAAGTACTACCTGTTCTAACAAGGCACCTCAGGCTTACCCCATTTAGAAGTGACCAGTTGATAAAGTGCCCTCGTCACAACCAGTCAGCCGTTGTCTTAAATCACTTTGATGTAGATTCACAAGAAATAAATAATGTAATGATGGTTATTAATAAGTATGAAGGCAGTGTCCCGACAGTCATTTTATCAGAAAGATCTATTGGTTGTTTAGGTATGAAACAGCATCCCAAAAGACTTACATTTTAGGATCTGGACCCAGTGACTGAGATGGAAAAATGCCACATATTAAAAATGAAAGTAAAGAGGACCCATAATAGCAGTTACAAGGTGGTGAATATTTCATCAGCTAAAGTGCCAAAATGTACTTTCAAACGTTGGTTTTCTGGTAGGAATCTTGTTAACCAAGATGAGTGGGTAAACCATGGCCAGAAGCCACCCGAGGATGGGATGTTAGTTCTTTTCCCGTAGAAAGTGGCAAGTGAAAAACTGGATATGTTTACAAATTCTAATCACTCTCATTTTGTAGAATGGCTTTAGAACAATTTCAGTATACCAGCCCAGTAGAATTGTGTTGATGTTTACATAAAATAATTGTCTATGGTAGATCAATTAGGTACACTTGGAAGACTGGCAGCTGGTTGTTTCGGTGTGCAACTGTTTTGACAATAGAAATTTAACAGGATATCAGTGGACCACTACCAGAGTAAGTCATCGTGGGATGGTTGCAATAAACTACAAACACTGTACTTCAAGCAAGGGGTCGTGGAAATTTGTAGTATCTGGTGGTAAATTGAAAATTCACACTAGTTTTCTGATTAAGTTTTTTTGGAAGCTGAAGGTGCTTCAGTGTTTAGTGGACAACAGTACTCTAGTTTAAAGGAGACTTCTGTTGGTCTTCTGCTGGTAAGAGGATCATTGGGAAAGACTATGACTATGACCATGTAGCATGAACAGAGATGCTACTGTATATTCAGAGAAATGACTGTAGACAAAATCGTGCTTTCTTGCCTGTATCTATAAACATGTAAAAAAAAATTAATGTGCAAAGGAAGTTCACCAGTGCCCCATTGAAATGAGTGGGGACTGTACAAGAATACTCTTAAAGGGAGCATACATGAGAAAACATTGGATTGTGCCCTGGTGTTTCACTTAAAATAGCTTATTTCCACGGATGGCTGTGAAGGACTGCAGTTCAGGAAGAGATGTTGATGGGTGCATTTTTTGAGAATGAGGATCTTCTGGTCATTAAGATCTGGAAGTAGTGCTGAAAAGTCACAATTTTGCTGTCTTCAGCATTTTCACAACTTTTCTACAAGTTTAGATTTGGCATTCTTGTGTTGTCCTTATATTCCCAGACATTAAATATTGTTACATCTTTAAAATTTCTGGTTACAAAGCATGTCTTGTGGCTCACTTTTGTGTTTTGATACACTACTTAACATGTTAACATCAATGCTTGGGTGCACCTAGGGTCCCCAGTAATTTTTTCAAATAGATGTTCTCTGCTTTTCCCTTTCTCTGTCATTAAATTTTTCATTAAAGCAAAAACAGCCACTGTCTGAGTCTGTTCTCCTGATAGCCTCACTCACTCACGGCAGCTGCTGGGTCACAAGCAGAGGTGATTCTTCGGATCCTGATGGCAGGCTGCTTCTTAATTGTACCTTCTTTTTAAAAAGTCACCAAATGTAGACTGCCACTAAACTTCAGCATCTGTTCTGCAAAGCACTTGTTCACACAATACCAACCCCTGCCTTTTTATTTGAAAAGTAAGAGAAAGCGTATTTTGTATTGAATGCAAGTGTTTTCAGTCTTGGCTGAGGACCTGAAAAGTCATACACTTGCTGTTTTCAAAGTCTTGATAATTGTACAACAGGAGGATAGTGATCTCAACGGTGGATAGCTTTTCAGAATCCAGTATGTTGATGATGGATTCCCCTAAACAAAAAAGTCAGTGCTGTTATTTCAGTATTTATAACCATTTCTACTTATTTATTTGTATGCACTGCCACTCAGTACTGCCAGAAAAAGGAAGATTGTGCCTGTTTCAACTATTCATTTCTTTAGCAACTGTATAAAAAATTACAGTACCATGCAGTAACACTAACGAATATACTTCTGCTCATACATGACAATTCCTCAAAGCAGTCTTTAAGAAATATGGTTAAATAAAAAAGTTTACCAGCCTGAAGATCCTGCATGCTCAAACGTGTTCCTTTCGTCATCTTCATCACAGCTTTCTCACAGTGTTTCCTTCGTACTACCGGGCCTTGTATTTCTTTGTCATTTGCATTTTGCATGCATGCATGCCTTACCCATAAGTAGAGGAATATCATTAAACTATTACCAAACTGGTCTCTTTTATGGCCTGCTGCCTTTATAGGTTTTCTCTTCAAGGGAGAGAATAATATGATATATATCTCAGAGGCTACACTCACAAAGATCTCAAGACTTCTGGAGTATTCAGCTTAAAAAATTTCATTTTCATTCGTACTCCTTGCTTCTCTCTCCTCACACTTTGCTGTTAATGTCTCCTCCGTCCTTACCCAGATCTCTTCCACCCAAATCATCTACTGAGTTAATGTCTTGAAACTTAGCACTTAAGACATAAGGAGTTGATTCTGTATACATAGATTTGCAGAGGAACGATGGGATTGCCATCTCTCTCTTTCCCTCTACTCCATATGTTTATTTAAAGACATTTTTTGTGGTTAAGAAGAGTCATGTTCTCTCTGCAGACACAAATTCACAGTTCTGAGAACTGCAGAACCATGCGTCTGTGCTGGTATCTTCTAGATAGAAAAATTAACCCAAAATAATCTTACAGAATCCTCTGGGGGAAAGTGACATTGGGGCCCTAATTAATGAACTAATGGCGTTCATTTACAAAAAAAAATATTAAAATTAAACATTGCATTCATATACAGTCTCATACTACATAATTAAAAATGAATCCTTATTTCATTATGAAAACCCTTTGGGCTATAATGTATCTTAAAACAGAAAGCTATCTTTAGATAGATTTTCCCTCAAAAAGCATTTTATCAAAATCTTTGGGGGTTATGTATTTGGTGTGCAGGTCTGTTTTGGTTTGCCTCTCCACTAATGTCTCCTTTTCTGCCTGGTATATTGCAGGCACAGATAATCACATTGCAGATGCCTTGTTTTGCTTTCTGGAGGAGAAGGTTCTGGCTGGGCTCTGGCCCCTGGGGCAGACTGTCACCTGGATCTCTTCCCAGAGGAGCTGGGGGTTCTTGAAGACCCGTGGTCACTCAGTTCCGTGGCACACTCCATTCAGTACTCCTGCTCCAGTGCCATTACAACGTCTCTCGCCTTCTTGGAGGCAGAGGGCAGGAACAGCTCCCTACCAACAGCCCTCCCCCCTTCATCCTTGCTGACAGGACCTTCCTAACAAGGTTCCAGTTTGCTAGCATTATGCAGGCTGTCCCGGGGCTCCTTTCAGCAGGCTTTGGGATGCACTCCTTTGGCATTGGTGTGGCAACCCCAGGTGGCCAAAGCTTGGTGTGTCCCCCCCCCCACATACAGGCCATAGACCACTGGAAGTCTTCTGCCTTTGTTGGTCTTAAAGGTGCCACTGGACTCAAACTTTGTTCTATTGCTTCTCTAGGAGTAGTCTTTAGTCCAGTATAACTCCCAGGCTCCTTAACTGAATTAGGTAGGGAGTGTCAGCTGGAGCCTCACTGAAAGCAGGAAGCACCATGACCTTCCAGAGCTCAGCCTTCCCAGCCAGCATGACCGTCATCTTGTCAGGATTTAATTTTGTCTTGTTCACCCTCAGCCGTTGAACCCCAGCAGTCAGTCACTGGGCGGACAGCTACGGTGTCACCAGGTGAGATGCAGAGTTGGGGGTCATCAGCATATTGATGACAACCTGCCACAAGACTGTGAATGTTTTCCCCTAAGGGCTGGACGTGGAGAATGAATAGCATAGGGGGTAAGAAAGGCTGAGCCTCATGAAATCTGACGGGGCAGGTCCCACACAGAGGACAACTGGTCTCCAGCAGCAGCCCTCTGAGATCTGGCCATAAGGAATGATTCAAATCAATCCAAAAGCCCTCTTTACACCCTTCTGCCTCCAACTGTCTGAGCTAGATGGGAAGGTCCACAGTATCAAAGGCAGCTAATGAATCTGGGAAGAGCCACAGAGAGATGTAGCCCTTGTCTACATTCAGATGGAGATCAGTCTCTGTCCTGTAGTCTGGCCCGAAATCAGACTGAGAGAGCCCTAGATCAGATGGATTGTGTAGGAAGACCAGGAATTTCTCTGCTCCTGCTCTTACTATTATCTCCGTGTTCAGAAGCAGCATACTTTCTAAAGACTGGATGCTTGTGGGTTAAGCATGGTTAAGCTCTGTTGCAAATAGGAGGCTGGAATAGATGGCCCTTGGTTTGCTCCAGCTGGGCTCTTTGTGGTGCTACACTCACTCATAAAGCCGTGGGGTAGTGATGGCACGGGGGAAAGCGAGTCCACTCAGCAGACCTGTATTCAGTGGAAAGCAGTCATGGCAAAAGACAAACTGTTCTCCAGTAAGCAGTTCTCACCAAATTTTTGTGGTCTGCTTTCTTGTTGATACCAAACAGTGGCTTCATTCTTTTTTTTTTTTAATATAAATTTTATTTATGTGGTTTTTCTCATATATATTATTTTAACATTACATATTTCAACATAGATTGGAGTCTTACTTGTACACATTTTCCAACCAAATATATAACAGTTTCCATCTTTTATTAAACGCTTCTCTGTTTTTACCTTGCAACAACATACTTAATCTGTCCATTTCAGCTATTGATAATATCTTTTCTATTAGTTCTGTTTTTGAAGGAATTTCATCTGTTTTCCATTTACTGGCTAGCAATATTCTTGCCGCAGTCAAAACATAAACTATGAAGTATTTACTTGCCCTATTATGTGATATGGGTAGCATATTTAATAGAGCGGTTTCTGGTGTGAATAATACCTGAATCCCCGTTATTTCAGTTATCAAAGTATAAACTTTCTTCCAGTATTTTTGGATTATATCGCAGTTCCACCACATATGTATGTATGTTCCTACATTTCTTTTACATTTCCAGCAGTTCCTATTCATATTTGGATAACATTTTGCTAATTTTTCGGGAGTCCAATGCCATCTATAGAACATCTTATAGATGTTTTCTTTATATGGAATTGCTTTCATTAGTTTTATTGAGTTCCACACCTATTCATATTTGGATAACATTTTGCTAATTTTTCGGGAGTCCAATGCCATCTATAGAACATCTTATAGATGTTTTCTTTATATGGAATTGCTTTCATTAGTTTTATTGAGTTCCA
>NW_015172555.1:1129672-1141952 GCF_001447785.1 Gekko japonicus
CATTAGAGATACATTCCTGCATTAGAGTCATTAGCTCTTTTGTCCCAATTTGTGTGGTAGACATTGTACTAGGTTTAAGAAGAGTTTGTATAGATGTCTGGCTAGGTGACTGTATTGATGTTCTTCTAGGACCTGTGTTACTGCCACTCCCTGTAGCCATTTGCTGTTATACTCTTTTAAGGTTGCCCTTATTTATATATATATTGTTAGTACTTTATCTGTTGTAAGTCTCTTTTGTTTTTACTTAGACTTTCTCTCTCCTTAATGTTTGGGGTTCAGGTCAGTTATAGTTTCCTACTTTCAATATTGGTGTATTTAATCTACACCAAGTTTATGGTTTATAGTTTTAACAGAAAATCTCTTATTCTTTGAGTTCAGCGCTCATTTGTTTATAAGGAAACCTACTTTTACTCCCAGCTTAGCTCTCCTTAATTGTAAACCGCCCCTTCTTCCTGTCGCTATATTTTTTATTTCAAATAAAGTCCTTCCAGTTCAGTTCAGTTCATTTAGTCAGTTACAGTCTCTCCCTCAAGCTTTCTGTCTCCTTTCATGCACTCGCAGCTAGCTCCGGCTCTCTTTAATTAGCCTCAGCTGTGCTCGAGCGTCTTCGGCTATTGCCGCTCCGCCCTCAGATCAAACAATCAGCCTCCGATCAGCCTCCGATTCGCTCCTGACGCTCCTTGTCTCCGTCTCCCACTCGACCTCCAATCAGCAATCGGCACTTCCTTCGGCTCCGCTCGTTCGTCTCCGTCACTCGGTCCTGGCTCCGATACCCAATCAGCTGCCAGCACGCTCCCCGACGCCGCACGTCTCCGTCACTGCTCCTCCAAGCCCCGACGCTCCGTTCTGCTCCGCCTCCGCCTCTCTCTCTCCAATCACTGTCAGCTGGCCTCTACTCCCGAGAAGACCTGAAACGTTAATTGGGCAAGCGTAATATCCACAGGTTTGATTTATACCGACACTTTTCCTTTTCTGCAGTTACAGTTATGCTATGTTATTTATACTTAAATAGTTTAAACTATTAGCTTATCCTCGCAATGCTCTTTTCCCTCACCCTTCTTTTTTATTTCTTGGAGTATATTCAAATGGCCGCTATTTAGTTAGATACTCCTTTCAAAATCTCTGTTTAAGAGCCCCAATTTTCCAGCCTCTTTTATTCTATCCTTCTTATTTTATTAACTCAGGTAGTGATTTGATAGTACTTAGCTTTGGTTTTCCGGTTCCGGTAGCAACGAGAGAAGACGTGAGGGGAATCAGCTCCTCGCTGAAACTCTTCTTTGACAGTTATTAGAGGGAGAAACTACAGCAAAAGTGTTTTTCCGGAGGAAGAATACAAAGCAAGAAGCTTGACTTTTTGAATTCCGTGAGAGAAGGCAACTCTGCACGGAGTAAAAGAAGGTGCTTCGAGGCGGAGACTGTCAAGGACGCTCGGCAAGGAGCCAGGCGAAAGGTGCACCATAGAACCATTCGGAGTCTACCACGGCAGATAACAAACAGTGGCTTCATTCTTGAAGGGTACAACGTGACTTCAACCCGGATCTCTTCTCCAATGAGATAAATGGGATCATTTGAAACAAGAATGTCATAGAGGGGGGGGAGTTAAATCCCCCTCCTTCCTGGCTGCAGCTCATGACCCCAAAGGGGTAAAAGCTCAAAAAATCCAGCTGAGGACCAATGCTCCCTTCTAAGCTGTGGAGTCTTGTGAGCAAAGCTTTTACTTTGTGAGCTACTGGCATTAAAGTTGTGAGCGAGCGATTTGGCTACTGCACAAATTAGTTTGCTCTGGAGCCCTCCTTCCTGAGCTAAGGCAAAAATCTGTGAGCTGGAAGCTAAAAACTTCAGCTTGGAGGGAACAGTGCTGAGCACCTTCCAGCACTTGTTTGGTTTGGCCCTGAGAATGCCCCATAGCTTTGCTTCCCAGAAAGAACTCAGACTGTAATGATTTTGAGGTCCAGCAGATGGCAGTAGGTGCTCATTTATAGCACATGTGGGGTGGTTGGCCTCTTGCTGTTGGTAGGGAAGAAGGAAAGTTTTTCAGCAAAATTTTTGTTGAAGGCAGTGTGTGCAATCCAGCAAAGGGTGATTCTGCATCTAGCATTCGCTCCACATTTTCTCAACTGGGAGGAAAAGGTGCAGCTCAAAAACCATATTCAAATACCTCGGGGCAAGGCCTACTGACTGCAAAGTCACCCCTGAATGGCCATAAATCTCTATGCAGAAGGTATCATAAAACCCAATGATCAAAGAAAGTGAAAGCAGCATGGAGTGGAGGGTACCATAAAATCCGATGATCAAAGACAGTGAAAGCAGCATGCAATTCAGAGGGGAATTTCTGTTCCAATGTGGGTTTCATAAAACAACGGAGGGAAAAGCCAATGCAGAATCGGCCAAAGTAAGACGCATTTCAACACAGTTACTCTGAGGAGCCCAGTGCTGGAATCTGAGTCGCACGGCTGCAGTTCTATCCATGCTTAACTAGGAACCAAGTCCCTCCCACTGTTGAGTAAACATTCTCAGGAATGGCTGTTACATGCATGTTGCTCTCTCCACTGAGACTTCGTTTCGTTAGAGTTGTTAAAGAACAGTGTGTTGGCTTGGCTGACCCCCCCCCAAAAAAAAAAGAAAAAAGAAACTGCCCCAACAAACTTTCGCGATTCAGCTTCAGAGTGATTCAAAAGTATGGTGTGGGCATGGTGGTGGTGGGGAGAAGACAGGATGGCAAAGAAGAGACATGTCCTCTCCACACGGGCTCCCTGCAGACAGCCCCTCTGGGACCACCGGGAAGCACCCTTCCAGCTGGTGCCCAGTGGCTTTGGGAGTTTGCCTGGACTCAGCTCCAAGAGGCCAGTTGGGCAGTTGACCTTTGATGCCACACAACATTCCTGTTTGATGCTTCTTGACTCAAGGAGCCCAACCTCAGCTGTGGCTTCATGGCTGGAAGGGGTGTGCGGGAGCTTTCCTCCTGGAGCACTAAGAGCATCAGGAGTGCTTGCCTTGAGTTCAGGGCATGTACAAATGCAGCATTCCCTGACCTCAGAACGCTTCAGCCCAGCTCAGTCAGCTGAGAGCTGGCTTTCTGTGGCCTGCTGCCTACATTTTCAGCCTTCGTTTTCAGCAGGTTAAGAGAAGAGATTGGATTTACACCCCGCCCTTCACTACCCAAAGGTGTCTCAGAGCGGCTGACAAACTCCTTTCCCTTCCCCTCCCCACAACAGACACCCTGTGAGGTCGGTGGGGCTGAGAGAGCTCTTGACAGAAACTGCTCTTTTTCAAGGACAGCTCTTATCAGAACTATGGCTTGCCCAAGGTCATCCAGCAGGTGCAAGTGGAGGAGGAGTGGGGAATCAAACCCGGTTCTCCCAGATTAGAGTCCGCGCACTTAACCACTGCACCAAACAGAAATATTACTCTTAATGTCTGCTTTTTCATCAATTGCTTTAAAATGGCATGAAAGAAACGGGAAAGTTGCCAAAGGGTATAGGCAGGGCAAAAATAATCTTCCTAACTTTGCATAAAATTGAAAAGGGTGGGGAAATATGTCTTTGCACTTCCCTGGCATTAAGGTAAAGCAGGGTATATAACCATTACGCTTTTACTTCAGCTGCCAGAGGGTACTTCGCAAGTAATCCTGTGCTGCGCATCAGACCGTCATTGTGTGCTTGAAAAGTAATGAGCTAGAATTGAGAGAACTTCTGGATCAGAATGTTCTGGAGTTGCCACTTCACTGCTGTGTCGGGTTAGGCCCCCTTGGCTGGCTGCCTGGCTGCCTCCCAGGAACAAGGCTGGCTATGTGGCCAGGCACCAAAATGGCTGCTTGGGGTGGCACACTGTGGGGACCCCACCTTCAGCAGCAGCCAGCCTCCGAATATCAGTGCCAGGAAGCAACATCAGGGGAAGAAGGCCTCAGCCTCTCTGCCCTGTTTGCTGACTCTTTAGGACAACTGGTGGGCCACTGTGTGAGACAGGGTGCTGCACTTCATGGAGCCCTGGTCTGATCCAGGAAGACCCTTCTTATGTTCTTATGAATGATGGTGGTGCTTACTCCGAGAGTCTGTAGCATGGGAGGGGATTGGCAAGGGCTCCTGGGACTGTGCTGGCTCCATGGCTTGAAAAGGAAGAAGAGAAGAAGAGACTGGATTTATACCCCGTCCTTCACGACCTGAAGG
The DNA here is from genome assembly GCF_001447785.1 of Gekko japonicus. Taxonomy (NCBI): domain Eukaryota; kingdom Metazoa; phylum Chordata; class Lepidosauria; order Squamata; family Gekkonidae; genus Gekko; species Gekko japonicus. The sequence continues at coordinate 1,133,839 of NW_015172555.1, forward strand.
AGTCTCAGAGCGGCTTACAATCTCCTTTCTCTTCCCCTCCCCACAACAGGCACCCTGTGAGGTAGGCGGGGCTGAGAGAGCTTTCTTGAGGACTGCCCTTGAGAGAACAGCTCTGAGAGAACTTGTGACTGACAGAAGAAGAGGAGGAGGAGGAGGAGGAGATTGGATTTATACCCTGTCCTTCAGTACCTGAAAGAGTATCAGAGTGGCTTACAATCTCCTTTCCCCTCCCTTCCCCACAACAGGCACCCTGTGAGGTAGGTGGGGCTGAGAGAGCTTTCTTGAGATATGCCCTTGAGAGAACAGCTCTGAGAGACTTATGACTGACCCAAGGTCACACCAGCAGCTGCATGTAGAGTGGGGAATCAAACCCAGTTCTGCCAAATTAGAGTCTGTGCGCCTAATCACTACGCCAAACTGGCTCTCACCAAACTTGGTCCCAGCAGCAGTTAGCATGAAGCTAGGAGGTGACAGGTATACCCAGGAGCAGTCTTGACCAATGGACAATGGGCAGCTGCCCCAGCCTGAGTCTAGAGGAGTGCCCGTCTATGACCCTGTCCCCCCAGATGGAGGGGGTAGCTGGCTCAGCAGCAGTAGTCTGCTCGTGCCCACCTTGTGTGGGGCTCAGGCAGCCAACTTGATGGTGACGGGGACTTAGACCTGCCCCATCTGAGGCTCCAGCACCCGGCATCTGGGGGCAACAGAAGTGGAGTGCCTGCTGCGCACACTGCACGACCTGGATGCGGGTCCGAGGGTCATGCCCTCGACCCACCTGGAAATGCAGCAGGTGTTCGAGGAGGCTGTTGAATGCCTTGCCGCCCACGGGTACCGGCAGTCAGCCAGTCAGTGTTGCGCGAAATACAAGTGCGAAAAAGCAGCATTCTTCGAAGCCCTGGAGGACTGGGAGGGCATCCCTCCACGGGGGGAGCGCCCTCCCCGGTTCCACCTGCTACGGGCCCTATGGCAACAGGGAGGCCGGCCCGGATGGCAGCATCGCACCCCCTACAGTGAGTATACCCCACCCTGGCCATGGCCACCCAGCTAGTGTCGGAGTGTGCCATAACATGCTCTGTCCTCCCACCCATAGGGTGTCCACGTGCAAGGAGGGTCAGGGCGCCCTCCCCTGCTGGTGAGGAGGCACCTACAGCCCCCCGCGACCACGGCCAGGACCCAGAAGAGCAAAGTATGCTTGGCAGGGTGGCATGCTTGGCGGCTTGTGGCCGTGCCTGGCAAGGAACCCTGGCCACGTGTCAGCCACCACATGGCGGCATTGGCCCGACATGGCCCTGGTGGCCTTGGCTGCTGGCTCGCTTGCCAGGCCACCCCAGATGGGTGCCTGCGCCAGCAGGCGACATGAGGCCAGACACCCGTGCCACCAGGTGTGCGACATGCATGGGCCATGTTGCACACCGGCCTCACGTGTGCTCACTTCCTGTCCCCCATAGAACCAGTGGTGGTGGCAGAGGGTCCGAGGCAGGTGAGTCGGGCCTGTAAGCTCCCCGCAGCAGTCCCCGGTCCCTGGCGGAGGGTCCGAGGCAGGTGAGTCGGGCCTGTAGGGTGGCCCATCATATGCTGGTGGTCTGCGTGGTGGCCCCCGTGGGTTGTGGGGGGCATGAGCCATGGCAGCACTCCTGGCGGGTCGTCTTGGGCCCAGGCATCCCCACTGTGTGCTGGTCCTGGCCTCTGCCCCTCGGGACTGTGGTCTGGCGGTGTGGCAGGGGGCCAGCCAGGGGGCATGGGGGCTGACAGGAGGGGCACTGGGGCCATCCACACCCCTCAGGCATGTCCACATAGACAGCCACGGGCCCTGTGTGGTACGTGAGCCACAACGGTGTCCGCAAGTGTTGTTCCCCTCAGCCGCCCGCAGTGTCGTCGTAGCCTCCCATGGTCAGGAGTCCCTCGTTACGCCTTCGTTGTTTCCTGCAGGTGACCAGGCACAGGAGAAGGCAGCAGCGGTCACGGCTGGGTCCGCCGTGGTAGTCAGCTCAGCCCTGGAAATGGATGCAGGTAGGTCGCCCGTCCTTTGGACCTGGTGGTGGCCACACTGCTGGGCTATGATTTGCTGTTTTGTCCCTGCAGGGGAGGGGCCATGCCCTGGGCCCTCAGCGCACCTGTTGGACCGAACGGTGTCCCGCCGTCTGGATGCCCTGAAGGCGGCTATGGCGGAGATGCGTGTGGCAGGTGGATACAACACAGCAGGGGTGTTTCGCCCGCCAGGTGGCCAGTGACAGCTGGGGCTTGTGTGGGGTGATCCGGCCCCTGGGGAGAGGGTCCCATTTGCTTGGACTGCGTGGGTGGCTTGAATCGGTGTCCCGAGTGACCGTCTCTGGGCCTCTGGCTGCTCATCTCTGTGGTCTTGCCACTAATGTGGTGGTCCCTGTTTTCTCTTGGCCACAGCGGAACAGCATGACCAGCGCCTGGGAGTCGTCCAGCAAGGGATGGCGCAGCTGCGATGGCTGTTCATTGAGATGTGGCTGGATGGCGCACTGCAGGAGCAGCGCCGGGAGGAGTGGGAACGCCGACAGGCTCAGACGGGACGGCCGCCACGACTGCATCCGGGGGAAGGCTTGGAAGGGGAGGGGGATACAGCTGAGGAGGGGGGCTGTCCGAGGTGGCAACGGAGGGGGAGAGTGGGGAGGAGGTGGAGGGGCCACACCAGGACATCCCTCTGGACCCGATGGAGTTGGAGGACAGGGGTGTTGAGGGGGATGATGATAGTTCTGGTTAATGTTTGTTTGCGGTTCCTGTTGTTCCTGTTCATTGTCAGTAAAGTTGTTTTGTTTGCACTTACTCTCTCTGTCCTCTGTGGGCCCTCCTTCCCCTCTCCTCCCCCCCATGGACTGCTGGCACGACACATATGCAGTGGTGTTTGAAGGCACTTTTATTGTGTATGGCAACTGTACACAGGGGGACCTGCCACTGTTGGAGCTGGTGGGCCATGGTGGCCAGATGGTCCCTGCGTGACCTGGGTGGCAGAAGCGGCCTGTCCCTGTCCGGCTCCCCTGGATGGTACTACGAGGCTGCCGCTGTGGACCCCCCCTTGGGGGCCACAGTGGCATTCCCAGTGACGATCCAACGAAGGCATTGGACTGTCCCCCGGCTCAGCACTTGGTTTGTCGTGTGCTGGACACGTTGTATGGGGCAGTATGCTCCTGGACGGTTTGGGAGTGGTGGGCACAGAGGTGTGGGAGGGGCCACTGCTGCTGGTGCCTGGTGACACCGCGTCCCCTACTGTGGAGGGGAGTAGGGCCGTGTCTTCTTCCTTTTCCTGTATGGCCTCCCGCTGTTGCTAGATGCCTGGCTGTTGGCGCCGGTGAGGACCTGGCTGCGGGGGCTGGCCTGCGGGAGGCCCCGTGGCCGCGGTGCTGGGGCCTGCCTGTGGGGGCTCAGCCAATGGGGCACGGGCACGGACGGTCTCCACCAGCAGGGTGATTGCGCGTGTCAGCTCCACCATGGCATTGGTGGATGTGTCCATGGAGTGGCGCATCGCTGTCCGGTCCTCTTGGTCCTCAGCTCTGCCATGACCTCATCATGCTGCCTCTGCTCTGCCCTCCTGTCCTGCCTGCTCTCCTCCCTGCTCTGGGCAGCAAGGTGTTCTCCAACTCGTTGAAGGGCGGAGACCCGCTTCCTCCTGGTGGTGATGAGTGCTGCCCTCTCGGCAGCCGTGAGGTCTCCCATGTGGACGTCTGGTGGCAGGCCTGGGGAGTCGTAGCAAGATGTAGATCACCATGCTGGCTCAGCCACCATGCGCCTTCCAGGATACCATGTGGTCCCACCTCCCAGCCCTGTCCCATGCCGCCACTCACGTTCTGGATCTCGTTGGCCGGGCTCCACTGGATCTGCTTCCCCCTCATCGTCATCCTGTGATCCCTCTGGTGTTCCTGGGGGAGAGACATATGTCTGTGGTGTGGGGCCAGTGAGCCCTGGTGCCCCGTGGCCAGGGATGGGTGGCCGTCAGGGTGGCCTGCAAAGGTGCCCACCATACCCTTGTGACTTACCCTGGGAGCGTGCCGGAGCCATTGCCCCATCGCTACCTTCACTCTCCTCGTCGTCACTGCTGGGTTCCTGGGTTGCACAATGGGAGTTGGAACCTGGGAAAAGGAAGGGTACGGAGGTCATCCCGAGTGTTTCTGTCGTGTGCTCTAGTGCTGGCCACGCTTCGGTCACCCTACTCTCTATCCAGCATCCCTGTGACAGCACCTTGTTCTGCTGCCGCCTGTGGCCGCCTGTGAACAGCTGGAGGGTCCCTGTGGTCCCCCCTTGGGGTGTGGCTGCATAGACTTGTAGCTGCATGTGGTGGCTGGGTGCAGCCGTGACCTCACTGGTATTTTCCCCCTAGCCCTGTGGAGTGGTGTGCTGTTTTGGCATGTTGTGCCCCTGTACTTCCGTCAGTTGCTTTGGCGATCACTGTGATGCCTGTCCCTGTTGGCGGGAGCTTGCAGGTTGTCCCTGGTCTAGTGTGGCAACCCATGGGGATGCTGCTCCCTGAGTTCCCTGTGTTGCCCATCCACTGATAGCACCCATGCGCAAAGAGTGGGGTGTTTCCCAGGTCTGGTGGCATAACCCCGGGTGAGGGCGGGTGGGTGGCATGGGAGCTGTCTTGGGGTGTTGTGCTGCCTGCTATATGTCCCTCGGTGGACCTGGGATACTAGCGTCCACAACCCCAGTACCTGTGGCCTGCTGCTGTCATGCCTACCTGGCTGGCTGCTGGTGGATGCCCGTGGCTCCCATGTATCCTGTGAGTCCTCGGGGAACGGATGCAGGGACGCCTGCTGTGAGGAGGTGGAGGGCCCCCCGGAGGCGGCTCGGACTGGAACCGGGTCTGCAGTCTGCAGCAGGTCTTCTGTCCAAATCTCTCTTTCAGTGTAGAGGAATCTGTCCAGCTCCTCATAATAGGGGCATGTATGCCTGCTACCACCGGAGGTTGCATTCAAAGTCACGGCCTTTTTGTATTTCAGACGCATGTCCTTGGCTTTTGAGCGGCAGTCTTCCGCGGTCCACTGATGGCCTCCGGCGACCATACCTCTAGCCTCCTCTCGGAATACCTCTATGTTCCTGTGGCACTGTTTCAGGGTGGTCTGGATTGCCTTGTCCCCCCACACGACCAAAAGGTCCAGGGTCTCCGGCCGCCGCCATGAGGGACCACGCACCCCAGCCGCCCTACGTCTCCCACAGATGGCACGGGGGGTTGCTGCTGGTCGCATAGGGGTCAGCGTGGTCACCACTCACCGTGGGGAAGCATGGCACAGAGTTTTCGAACTGTGCTTCATAGCAGGTTGTGGCTATGGGTCACGTTTGTGCACATGCAGAGTGTGAAGGAGGAGTGGAGCTTTTGGTTTCACATTCAAAAACATGCACTATTCTGCGGAGCAACGGAACTTTAGCTTTCCTCTTTGTGCGCATGTGCCGTTGGGCGATTTTGCGCATCCTGTAGAGACTTGGGGGGGGAAACCCTGTTTGCGACGGAATATGGGCGGGCACCGGACGCCACGGGATTCCAGCGGAAACGCAATCAGATGCCCACCCTTGCCCCGCGTTTTCCGGAAACTAGTACATCGTAAGTACTAGTTTTTTACTCCGCATCTTCGCCGGGAAGCCATGGGATAGCCACGGGAGCACTACGCTTCCCAGATGTTGCGGTGTGATCGCGCCCGGAAAATCCGCCTATCATCCGTATCTTTAGCGCGGCAAATGCTCCGTGTGAACGGGGCCTCTGTTTTGAAAGTTAATTTTACCTCATATGCCATTTCATGAAGGGATTTTAAAACAAGACAGGTCCTGTATTTCCCACAAGTTCCCATTCTGAGTAAAAGCTTAAAGAAATAACCATATAAGGGTGGGACAGTGTATTTCAATAAAGAAGTTATACATGCTACTGAGGGTGACTCAGGCACTGAGGGGAACTGAAGTTTTGGCAGGAAAATCTGCCTGAAAGTTGGGGAGATACAGGGGTTCATCATACCAGCATCTTGAATTTGATGTTATATGTGCAGACCAGGGGGACCCAGTCACCAATCTAACAGCCGTATTCTGGACCACCTCAAGCTTCCAAAGCATCATCAAAGGTAGAGCATGTTGCAGGAGTCTAATCCGGAGGTGATTGTCACATGGATCATGGTGGCAGGGCCAGAATGGGACAGATTGGGGGCCAGCAGGCAGGCTTGGCATGAGCAGTGTTGAGTCCAGATTGCTTGGAAAGGAATGGGAAGGGGAATCTACAAGACTGAAGTGTAGTGGGAAGAGCAACTCAGCCAGTGGCCCAATCTGGATTTGCTATGTGTTGCTGTGGCGCCAGATTCCCATTCAGCTCAGTATAAAGCTCTCCTCTGTCTGCATCAGGATGCAAGCTGTTTAGGGAGAGTGCGTGAGAGACGGGGGAGGAGTGATCTCCCAGGGGCGCCAGCAAGGTGCTGCGCTGCGGGGGAGGAAACAGCACCTGTGATCCCCCCCCCACACAGAAAATAAAAGGGGGGGGCAGGAATGATGGAACGAGCTGGGTAAAATACACAAAACACCCAGCAGTTGCCAGGCAGGGCGTTCTGGAGACTGCCCCAGGAAATAACACATGCTTCAGGGGTGGGCGTGCTTCCAAACCCCTTCTTTGGTCCAACCTGCGCTGGTATTTCCCACCATTGTGCAAATGATCTCACATCGGCCTCACAAATTTCTGTCTACTCTCCTGTTGTTTCAAATCAGCATCAGCTGTCTGCATCATTTTACTGATCACAGAAAAATGTTCACAGAAATGTTCACAGGTATTGATCACAGAAAAATGTTCCCTGGCTGCTTTTAAATGCAGATGACGATTTTCAGCCAGTTTGGTGTCGTGGTCAAGTGCGTGGACTCTAATCTGGGAGAACCGGGTTTGATTCCCCACTCCTCCACTTGCACCTGGCTGGATGACCTTGGGCAAGCCGTACCTCTGATAAGAGCTGTCCTTGAAATAGAGCTGTTTCTGTCAGAGCTCTCTCAGCCCCGCCTACCTCACAGGGTGCCTGTTGTGGGGAGGGGAAGGGAAAGGAGTCTGTAAGCTGCTCTGAGACTCCTTTGGGTAGTGAAGGGTGGGGTATAAATCCAAACTCCTCTTCTTCTTCTTTGTGACAATTTATGTATCTCCTTAGAAAAGATGGGGGGGAGGGGGAGAATTCAGCTCCAGTTGTCTGCTTCTTGCTCACAGTGGCTTGATGGTGGGGAGGAGCAGTTGTACCACCTTAAAACCACATTCAGATAAGGCGGTGAGATGCCATAGTGACATTGGAGTCACTACTAATCAGCAATAAAATGATGCAGACAGCTGATGCTGAGATAAAACAATAGGAGAGTAGACAGAAATTTGTGAGGCCGATGTGAGATCATTTGCACAATGGTGGGAAATACCAGTGCAGATTGGACCAACAAAAACAGCCCACTTGCTGACCTCAGATGGTGAATCTGCAGGTATGACTCAATTCACTGGAAGGAAGGAGGCAAAGCTGAAAGGACGAATGGCTCTCCTGGCTGCCCTAATAATCAAATGATGTTTCCTGGTCTCTGAGCAAAGCAAATATAGCATAAATTAATGAAGCTGCATGACCACTAAATGAAGGTTTCAGAAATGCCAAACAGAGAGCCTTCTTAGCGGCTTTCCACAGAGTGCTGGGTGCTGTGTTGCATTAACAATGAAGAATTTTACTGAGGATGAAGAAAGCTACAAGTGCTATTTTTATACCAAAGACACAAAAGATCAGACGAAATCAAAGCCAGCAGTATCAGGGAAATGGCTCTCTCTGTGCCGGTGGCATGAATCCGGCTCTTTTAGGCTGCTGACAATACCGTCATTCAGGCCTGACCATTAGGATACACAGAGTATCCTCCTATCTCCACTTCAGCCTAATCTTCCAATTCGAAGAACCTGCAATGAATCCAGGTGGACTTTTTTGCAAGGATGGAGGTAATTTTAAAAAAAGAAACTCCAAAGCTGAGACTGGGGGGAAAGCCTGATCAGAGACCAAGTGAATAACTAAAACAGGGCACCTTATACCCTAAATGCTGGCTGTGAGTCAAAGAATGACTAATTAAACTATCCCAAACACTTGGATGTGCCAGTCCATCTTGTACCTGGCTTCCGGGGGGGG
>NW_015172555.1:1142589-1167286 GCF_001447785.1 Gekko japonicus
TTTGCATGTGGGTGGGTATACTGGCACTCAGGCATCACTAGGCCTCAAATCATTGGAAGAAAATACAGAGCAACAAAAAGGACCTGAAAGTATATACTTAATTTTAAAAAGGTAAGAGTTTTTATTTATCTGATTCCAGAAAACTGAATCATTTAGCTACATTAGTTTATCTTTATAACCTTTGTGTAAATAATAATTTAGTTACTACTAATCTGGTTCTTTACTTCCACCCACCCACCCACAATAATTGTTTGGATACACTATATTTTTAAAATGCTAGTTGCGATAATTTCATGCCATGTAAAATTGTCCATAGTCATATTTTATGTCCCTAAAGTAACAGAATGACTTTCAATCTGGAAAAGAAAAAAGAAGTGCTAAAGTAGCATTTTTTTTCAATTTTTCCGAAAATTTCCGTTTCCCCCCAAAAGAAAGTGGTTTTTTTCCCAAGCTTCAACATTTCTGGAAATTTTACATCTCTACCCAGGCCTTGAAGATAACTGCTGCTAACCAGCATGACAGCGGAAAAGTTCCTCTGCTGTCCTCTCCTAAGACTCAGGGCAACCAAGTACCAGCATGTAGCAAAGATGGAGTCACCCAGGCCAATACACCAACTTCTGGATGCTCTTGCAGTTTCAAACTCAGTTTACTGGAGCTTTTGTACTACCTAAGGTCCTACATTCCACACACACACACACACACACACACACACACAAACCAAGTAATTCATTATGCTGTGCAACAATACACAGGGCTGCATTGGCCCTTGAACTTACTGGGGGGGGGGGTTGGTGGTCAGTAGCTGAGCCATATCAGGGGTTACTTAGCTTTGCTAGTGGTAGCAATGATTGGTATAGGGTACCCATTGCTGCTTCCTGCGCTACCAGCTGTGGGGGGTTGGGGGTGTTAAGCTTGGCTTTCTCCTTGGCCAGTTAAATGGGTCAGTCTGTCCCTACAATATCTCCAAAATTCTAGTTGACCCTTCATCCATGCTGTGAGGTGCAGACTTATGAGAGCAGGTCCTCACTTGTGTGAAGACTGCTTTACCAGGGGGGAGAAGGGGGTGGCAGATGAGAGCTCCTGCACATGGTGGAATACTATGGGAGGAAAGGGTTAAAATGGAATCAGATCAGTTCCGGATCATCGTGATTTTTCTCTTTATTATTCAGAGATACATGATTAAGAAAATTGATCAAACAAGGAGAAACCAGATAGACAAATGCAAATCAAATCAAAATTTAAAAATGTTTACAATTAGTATTGTGTCATTCGCTTTGCAGTTATACCAAGATATTTTTGAAGTTTTATCAGCTTTCATGCTTTATGCATTCCTTATTAGTTCCAGGGCCAAAAGCGCACCTGCAAGTGTATGTACATCTAGGTGAAAATTACTTATGTCTTTGGACAAGTCTTCAAGGCTGCAATTAGGTAATGGACTACAGAGAAGGCGCTATTCTTACCTTTACCAGACAACAGATATATTAGATGGTGTCATGATCTGTGGAGGACTGGGAGCAGGGCCTGGTGCAGCCTGGTCCCAGGAGAGACCTGCATCGCAGTGGAAAGCAGACGGCCTACAATCCCCGTAAGGCTTAGCAACGGGCTATAGCCAATCAGAGTACAGAGATTCTGTGTAGGGACTGTTGCATAGAAGAAGAGATTGGATTTATCCCCCGCCCCTCACTACCCAAAGGAGTCTCAGAGCGGCTTACAAACTCCTTTCCCTTCCCCTCCCCACAACAGACACCCTGTGAGGTAGGCGGGGCTGAGAGAGCTCTGACAGAAACTGTTCTTTTTCTAGAACAGCTCTGACAGAACTGTGGCTTGCCCAAGGTCACCCAGCAGGTGCAAGTGGAGGAGTGGGGAATCAAACCCGGTTCTCCCAGATTAGAGTCCACCTGCACTTAACCACTACACCAAACTGGCTCCTGCTGTGAGGAGATTCGGTCTTAGCTGTTAACTGTGGAAAAGGGTGTTCTTTCGGCTCTCTCTGCGGCCTGGTCTCCTGTGGGGGCAGGCTGGTCTGGTGAGAGGAAAAGATCCCCCACTTGGCTCAGCGTGAGTGTTAGGCAGGCTGTGGGCCTGGAAGTAGTAACCAGTTAGGAATAGTAATCGGTAGCTGCATTAGATTCTGTTTATTTTGCCTTTTAACCACTGTTATATCTTTTTAAAGCACCTTGTCTTGTCTTGTTTTTCCCCTGCCCAGTACTGTAAAAATAAACCCTTTCTGTTTCACTGTTTCTCTGCCTTGGTCATCACACTCATGTTTTCTCGACTGTAAAAGGGGCATTTTGGATGGGCTGCAGAGGGTACCCTGGGCCTTCTCAAGGGACCGAAGTCCAGGGTGGCAGCGGCAGAAGGTGGAGACCCCCTGGGGTCATGACAGATGGTGATCATGAAAACATACAGGGAAGTGTGATATTAATGGAGAAATAAAAATTGATCTTAATGAGGAATATAAATCACAACTAAATTAAAAAAAGGGATTCTATTTCTATGTTTCCACATGGGCAGAGCCTCTATTTCATCAGGCTACCTGAGAATCTATCAAAGGGATAGATTATTGTGTCAAGCCAAGAAGAAAAATCTTCAATAAGTTGGAACTGTTAAAAATTTCAGAGCACTGGAAAAGAAGGGGTACTCAGTCCCCCAAAAGAGGGTGCACATTTCCTTTTTGAATCACTGCATAACTCAAGGTGGTCCCTTTGTTCTAGGCTAGTAATTGTCTAGTTCATAACTAAAGGAAGAACTGAAGGAAAACTAGGGTATTAAATCACATCCTTCCATAAATCCCTAGTACTACACAGAGGATGAAATATGGTTGATAATTGTAAAGATATGTGGATTCTAAACAACATAACAAGCATCCTCATTCACTTGATTTTTTTTGCTAATCTAATTTAATGAGTTGATTTCAAAATGTGTGCATTAACTTCCAGAATTATTTTTGCAGCTCCACAATATATGGAAATATGTGCCTATATTGTTATAGCATTTCCAGTATTGCAAAGCTTTATAAATATACTTAAGTTTTAGTGGTGTGAGATGCCATCTATATACAGTAGCTTCAAGGAATTTCTCTTAATCTTGCTGAAATTGATTGGGTGGTTTTCTTTCAAATGGCCCTCAAGTTGCAACTTTTATTTCTGATCACCAATCCCTTTCTCAAATATGACATAATGAACTCATATCATTAAATGCAGTTTTAATAAAATACTCATAAATACCTGAAGCCACCTCTTTTGTATGAACTGAACTTAATTGAATCAGAGATTCAAAGCCAGTCAAAGAACATTTACATTGTTGTAATACTATAGGTTGTGAAACAAAATGTCTAACTTGGTGTATATGACTCCAGTTAATACTTTGTAATCTGTATTTGAGTGCCTGAAAATGAAAGAAAACCCACTTATTTGATAAAAGCCACAAGATTCCTAGTTTTGATATTGTTAGTACTCATCAGGGTTATTTCATGTTGAATTTCATGTAATTAATTCATGTAATTCATATTTAATGTCATGAAATTAAGCAAACTCCAGAGGATGATGGAAGACAGGAGGGCCTGGCGTGATATGGTCCTTGGGGTTGTGAAGCGTCGGACTCGACTGTGTGACTGAACAGCAACAACATCTGGGTTAAGTGTCAGAGAAGGTTGTTTAATTGGAATTAGCCTGGAACCAACCTCAAAAATGTGCCGTAGACTCCTGCTCTGGGCTTTGGTAGCTAGAAAGGGGGCAGTGTAACAACAGGCAAGGCAACTGAAAAGAGTATATAAGGAAGATATTACTAGAAGCATTAGGTTGGATCCCATGATTCTGGTCCACTAGCAGTGAAGCATTTCACCAGCACAGGGAACCTTGTTTTGGTGTAAAAGGTACACCCCACCAATGGATGCCTCCTTGAACCTCCTTGAAGACTCCACTGTCAGCAGAACAGAGTTAGTGGAACCAACCCACTGAGAAAATCTGCCATCTTCCTGTAGGCCTGATGGCAGGAGGGTTGGAGATCCTGGTGGGCCTTTGTGGGCAGTGGAGAAGAGGGGCCTCCGTGGGCAGCTTGCCTGACCCCAGGCACACTGTGTTTTTGAAGGCTCCTGATTCAGGCGGGCTGTAATGATGTCACATGGCTGGTGCCGAAGTTCCCACAGCATCCTGCTGGTTGTACCTCTGGGACTCTTTATTCCTGCTGCATCAGGAGACCCCAGCCCACAATGACTCTCGTCACAAGTGTTTAACTGCAGGCAAATATCCAGTTGTGTCATTAAAATTCTTCCAGGGCAGTCACTTTATTTTTTTATGTCTGCACTCATGTTTACCAATGAACCTGGACCTAGTGTTATAATATGATTTTAACCGTGCTGTATTTGCTTACTCTTACAGAACTCATTTTATGCAAGATCAGAGCTAATAATTATACATAAGTATTTTTATTTCATACTTATTTTTCTAAACTAGACAGAGCTTCTGAAGAACCTGAAAAGAAAGAAAAAGAATACTCCGCTCTAGGAGTATTCAGTTGCTTATTATATTTTAGTAGATGGACACTGATTTCATAGAGGAAAGTATAAAAATATCAGTAGAAGTGCCAGAAAACAGCATCTGGGGAAACAGTTGAGCAATATCATTGTATGTGGAAATATTGCAGTTCCAGTTCCAGGTCAAAGTCTTGTGGGTTCAGGTTTTCACAGTGGTATCAGTGTATGGGACAACTCCACTTTGCAGAGTGTTATGCCCATGAAACACATACATACTTCTTTATTAAAAGGAATAAAGACCCCCCCCCAAGTACCTGGAAACTCCCATTCCCAATTGTATCCTCACCACTACTGTGAGAGGTAGTTTAAGGTGGCCCGATGCCAGTAAGTAAGTTTCACAGTATGTGGGGATTTAAACTTGAGTCTTCCCGAACCTTTCCCAACAGTGGCCACTATACCACACTGCCTCCTAGAGCAGCATTTCCTCTCTGTCAGTATATGTCTCATTTTAAGAAACTGGGCCAGATCTGTACTTGTTTTGAACAGTGCAAACACGACATGTATAGAAAATTCCCATTTTTGACAGAGTTTGCTCTACGTGCTAGTAGATATTTTTTAACAGCTGTGGCTCAGATCTACCCGATTTACATGTTCAACTGAATCTACAAATGAAACTGTCAGCCTGAATCTGCTGGAAGCTGAAAATATTGTCCTCACAGAGGCAGTGAGTGTAAGACACGCAAGTAGCCCTGGAGGCTGAAATCATGAGCGGAAGTGCTCAGAAGGAGGGGGCTATGTGGCTTATCTCAATGAAATGGTGTGTCAGGGTATCACTTGCTCTCAAAGGACACCTGTCAAATGGTCAGACGTGGTAATCAGATATGGCAGGAAACCAAATATTAGAGCACCCAGCAAGTATCAGCAGCATATTTGACACATTTTGTTTTGCCACGGGAAGAGGGGGCAGCCAATTTGTTTCCCTTCCGAGTGGTACCCCAAGCAGAGAGAGAAGAGACAGGGATCTGCCATAAGAGAAAGATGAGCAATGCCTGCAGTGTGAATGTGTGAATTCACCCTCCAGAGAGACAAAATGGCATGTCACTGTGTCATGAGCATAGATTTAGACAGCTACATTTTGCAGACAGATTGCGTGCCTAGCTGCCCTGAAACCTCGTCTTTCCATCGGAAAATCAAGCAGGAAGGCATCATTCTTTTTAAAATGCTATCTACGTTCAGCGGAGGCTTCACAGATAAAAAGAAAAGTGTCGGTAACAGAAGGTTAGGGTTTCCATGCTGATAAAGGTTGCATTTCCCCTTTGGCAAGCAAACACTTCATACCTTTCTGTATATGAAATTTGATGCTGGTGTTTGATATGTTAAAGCACTATTTTTATCTCTATAATGTTAATTCTTTACGGGTCATTGTAACCGAAGGATTTGCCATGTGGACTGACAAGTGTACTGCCAGTAGAATGTGAGAGTCATTGTAGCTAAGACTGTGACCTGAAACACCCTGGGTTCAAATCACTCCCAAGCCACAAGCTCAAAATGTCTCTCACACCCAGCTCCTCCTCCAGTGTGAAAATAATAATGTTGTCATCTTATGGAGTGGTGCACAAGTAGGTAGTTTGTGTATGAGTGCATGAGTGTGAGAAGGAGTGTCTTCTAAATTTAGCAGTTCTATAGTGGTTAGAGCAGAGGTATCAAACTCATTTGTTATTAAGGCTGGATCTGACATAACTCTCACTTTGTTGGGCTGGGCCATGTGTGCCATAAAATGTAATACAAGGTACCAGAGATGTAAACTTTATAAAGATGATTTAGGATGCCAAATGGCAATAGCAGGTGAATGACAATAACAGGCATGATTGGATAATAGGCATGGAGATACCAGCATTGGTAATGAGACAGGAAACCTAGGTCTCACTTTGGTCCAGGAGGATTCAGTCCAGTAGAATGCAAAGAATAAATGGACGTAAGTCCGACATTAGAAGCCACAACATTCAAAAACCAGTGGGAGAACATTTAACCTTCCAGGACATTCAGTTGCTAACCTAAGAGTAGCAGCTCTCTTATAAAGAAATCCCAAAGGGAGATTAGCAAGAGAGACTGCTGAATTGCAACTGAGAATGAAGCTCGATACATCCCCCAGGACTGAATTGAGACCTAGATTCCCCGTCTTATTACCAATGCCTGCTATTGTTATTTGGGATCTGAAATCACTCCACTGTCCATGATATAGGGACCAATGGACTCACAGATGTATCTGAAGAACTGAGCAATGACTCATGAAAGCTAATGCCCTGCCAAAAAAAATTGTTAGGTGCTACTGGACTCTTGTTCCTTTCCTCTAATAAAGATTGCAAGCTGTGCTGTTAGGTTTCTTTTTTTCCCCCTTCCTCCCTTTAAACTGGAGAGGGGGATCTCTCCAAGTGAAATAATGTGTTGATTTCAGACTGGGCAAGATGTACTCAGTGCTAGGGATGATAATGAAACAGTTAAAAAAGCAAAGGGAGGGTGGAGAAAGGCAGCCAGCGAGGCGGGAGGGGACAAAAGGAGACATGTTGAACTGGGACATATAGAACCATAGATGTATTTTTAAATCCTTAGCCATCTACTTCCAATCATTAAACCATGTGGTTTTCAGAAGAATCCACCCACTCTCCCTCTGAAAAGATGCGTTCACATGAAAGCTCGTACCTGAAATAAAACTTCACTGGTCTTTTTTTATTATTATTGAGAAAGTAGTCGAGCTTAAACAGTAAAACCTTAAAATTCTAAAAGTCGAAAACATTCATGATCTTCGTACGGTAAATGTCATGGATACCCTTATTATCTTCCAATCAGTGTACAATTAACAATTTTTAAAAACTATCCTATCCTTCCACAAATTAAGATCTATCAAACTCACCTATCAAAGTTGCAAGATTACCGACAAAGGTAAATGTCTACAAAGCCAGCAATAATAACAATAATCATAATAAGTGTAAAGTAGGGTATAAGCAAATATAAACTATTAAAATAAATTATACAAAAGCAAATTAATCATGCAGAATTACCAACACAAACTCCCACAATATCTTATCTCAATCCAACATTAAAAATAAATGTAATTATAGTAAAGTGCCTGCTTTGGAAGTATACCTTTTTTCATTAGATAATCTATTATGGGAAACCAAGATTCAATAAATGACAAATGTAGTTTCCCAGACAGATCAGGCATTGAATATGTGGATATTTTACTAAGAACAATATTCCCACAACTTTTCCTTCCATTGCTGAAGCGTGGGAATATGCGTAGAATTCCAGTGGGACGCTATAAGAGTTCTAGCTGTTAATAATAATGTTGATATAATGTTTTTTTTCCTTTGTAGAACATTTTGGGTGAGACCAAACTTTTGGAAACTTTGCTGGCTTTAAAGGCACCACAGAACTCAGACCTTGTTCTCTCTCCTGCACCTTCCCTCCCCACCTTTCCTCCCAAAGGAGGAAATCTCAGCCTGCCAATGGTGGGAACGGAGGCTTGGCTTTGTATCTCTTCCACGTGAAGAAGGAAGCAGGAGAAGGAGCTGGGCAAAAGCAAGCTGTGATGCAGCAGTAGTAGCAGCCCCAGAGAAGGAAGCAGGAGAGAACCCATTGTTCGCAGGCCAGATATGAGCCCTGCAATGTTAGCTGTCAGACCTCTCATGCAGAAGGGAAAAGGTGGCACCCAGAGAGATAAATAACATATTTGCTATCACTCCAGATATCCATTCACATAAAATCAATGCCAGTCCCAAAGATAACCTCAACACTGCCTGGGAAACATTCGGAAGTGAACAAAAGGGGTGACATGCAAAAGTCTCTCCCACCTAAAAGGAACAACAATGGGTTCTCAGGAACACTTTGAAACACTTGTATCCATCGCTGGGAACACACCAGGTCATTTTGTTCATAGACCTCTCCCCCCCTCCTATAAATGTAAGCTCACATCTTTAGTGGTGCTTGCTTGCCTTCTTGCTTCTTTTGGCTGGCTGGCTTGCTGGCTTGTCTTGGCTTAACTTGGCTTGGCTAGCTGGCTTGCCTGCTTGTTCTTCCATCTATTTCTGCTCTGCTATACTGAACACTCCTACTCACGTGTAGGCTCCTTGAAGTGCAGATCGCTTCTCTCTCCTCCACAGATCTCAGTCTTCAAGACAGATAAATATAGCGTCTTCCCTAATCTATTACTCCCCCCTTTTCCACACTATTTCTTTCTTAGGTCAGTGTGTCTTAGAGTATATACTTGCCTTTTTAATATTTTAAAATAAAAATACTTTTATTTCAATATCAGCCTGATTTATTTAAGAATTCTCTAAGGGAAAATCCTGTTATACATAGGTGGAGATCTCGCTAGTTACCCCCTCCCGCACTGCCTCTAATAAAGCTAATTCCCAACTCAAATAGGGTAACTCTTTCTTGCTTAGCTAAGCTCCCCTATCCCCCCTAACACTTTGGGTAACCCCCTCTTGCTTAGCTAAGTTCCCCTATCAAACAATCAATTAATTACTAGACCACTGGCACCACCATAATAGTCGGGGTGGGCACCAACGTGGTTGTTGGGGTAGGCACCCCTGCCCCACCGGGACCACTCATCTTGCTTGGGAGAGACTCGGCTCGATGGAGGAAAAGGGATTCCTAACAATTTATGTCAGGTTAAACAGCAAGTAAATCTCCACACACGTTTCCAGGGAAGTGTTATGCTTTATTAGACTACAAGTCTGTTACCATGTCCACAAGATTATTGTTAGGAATGACCATGGGGCGGAAACATCCCTACATATAGCAGGATGAGGCAAATGGCTAAGCAAATGAAATCCGAGCGCGTGTGGGGGAATTCTCCCAGTGGGAGGTTACATAATAAGCGGGAGAGTCTCAGTGCCCCATGAGAGAAGAAAAATTCACACCTGTGGTGGAACGCAAGCCCTCCCCCCGTCACAAGGTCAGACAGATAACTCACTCTAGCAGCACTGGTTCTCACGGTCTCCCTATCACTGTTTACGGCAAGTGGCAGAGCAGCAAGCAAGCTATGAGGCATGCGCCATAGCGCCAGGATCAGAGAAGGGAACAAGCAAAACATGGCAGCTAGCTGACGCCTTCTGCTGCTTAGACAAGGAGGCCTTGTGACCTGCCAGCTTCAAAGGATGGCAACCTCAGGGACAGTCTGGCAAGCTGGATCAGCAAGACAAAGAGAAAGAGGAGGAAGGAACAAATCCTGGTGTGTTGACTTGTTCATTATGGCAGAATCGGTATGAGAGAGTGGCTGGAATGTCACAGTGGGATTCCCTGGGTTCATATCCCACTGAGCCATAAATGCTTCACTTCTGTCTCTGTTGGGATTCTTCTTCCCTTGTTTAAAGGGATTTCAGACCAGCACAGCTTATTCTACGACAGGTCTTCACCAGCAGTTGATCTAGAATAAACAGACAGTGGTTGATGTTGTCAAGCTAAGGTGATGCAAATTCTGGAGGATGCCAGTGGAGGGAAGTGGGGGACATCAATTGCTTGCCATGCATTTTCCTCATAGGGATATCCGAGGGCGAGGGCAGGTTGTGGGCAGGCCATGTGAGACATGCTTGCCAAATCCATGTCTCACAAAGTATGACCTGGCCTAAATTCATGACAACTTTTGGCTCGTGGCTCGTTTTGTGCCCATCCCTACTTGGGAGTGTGTGGCAAAGGGGGAGAGAGGCTTCAGGTTTCCCTTCTGTGCTGCTTCTGCCCAGCCAAAATGGTGGGAGGGGCTCCACGGTGGAGTTCTACGTGCCCTGCCTGTAACACATGGAGCTCCAGAGTAGCCAAATAAGTACCCCCATGGCCATTTCAGCTCTAGAAAATGTTGTGTCACACTCCTGAAGCAAACTGGGTATGTTTAGGAACAGTAATTTCCCCACTATAACATCCATCTGCATGTCAGGGTGAGGAATCCTGACCCCCAACCTGTGGCAGAGGTTTTGTCTAGTTTTGTTCTAAAGATCTATAGGCAAAAGAACACCCCAGATCATACAGACTGTGTGCAAAAATCCACTAATTGCAGATGGCATAACAGAATGATGCCAAGAGATGTACTGCTACTGAAGTGGTACCATAAGGAGGTGGTGATCGTCTCTAAAAGAGAATCAGGGCTGTACTTGCAGCTTCCTGTAGTGGTGAATTTCTGTGCATTGCAAAGCTGCTCAAAACATGGGGGACAAGACTGGGGGGAAAGTGGCAACTGTATTGTAATTGCTTTGCAAAATAATCTAGAACACAATGCAGCTTTTGTGCACAGGCAGAAGCTGTTATTCAAAAGCCTCTTGAGACGGACCCTTGTGGTTAATGACACCATCAAAGCCACTCAACTACAGCATTGCATTTATTTCACAGTTTTCACTTACAGTATCAGGCATAGTTTTTTTTAAAAAAAGCAGCAAGGAGATAAAGTTTCCAAGGAGATAATTTCGTCTTTACAAAACGGTCTGAAAGTACTCCATAGGAGCAGACCAATTGCTTTGCTCCGTCATGAAACCAAATCCTCCCCTGTGTTGGTTTGCCTTTGCTGGAACTATTTCAGGCTTTCCACGATGCCAACATCAGCACAAGAAGCCGATAAACAGCCAGGGCAAAAGTCAATTGAAATTATCCAAAATAAATATTATGAAGAGTGAATGTTGTCCTTTGTAAGTGAAGAATCCTGCTCTAAAGCTCTGCTTGTATTTATGAAATCTGTAGAATGAAGGGATATTTGTTGGATATCATTTTCCTCAAGATTTAACTAGCCACCATTTCTAATTGAGTTCGTTTATGTTGGCTGTTGCGGGTCACATAAAATCTAGGGACACAGAGAACTTAGGAAAAACATGATCACCAGGAGAACTTACATTTTTGCTTGCATACATGGCAAGCTCCTGACAAGATCACCGATAGTTTATCTTTCACCATTTTGATCGTTTTTCAAAACTATTTTGTTGCAGGTGAACTATAACGTCAACAGGTGAACTATAACGTTCACAATTCTTGTGTGTGTAGAACTCTGGGGGGAAACCATCTGGACCTGCAGACTTATTATTCTTCAGAAGTTTGATAGCGAGAACTTCCTGTGTTTCTATCAGTTTCTTGAGGATTTTGTAGTGAATCTCCTCAAGTTTCTTGATGGGAGTGTTGGAGGAAAGATATTTATTGATGTCCTCAAGGCTTGGGTTGGTTGAGGAGTAGAGAGATTGATATAAATCCACAAAAAGCTGATTTATAGTTGTAGGATTGGTGTGTAATTTCCCTTCAGGGTCCCTTGTTGCCACCACAAATCTCGCTGATTTCTTATCTTTTACCCTCCAGGATAGTAGCTTTAATTATTTGGAGGAGTTAGTCCAATATTTTTGTTTTAGAAATAGGAGATTTTTCTGTATCCACCCGGGAGCTTTCCAAAGATTCTAAAAATTTTTTTGTTCTGCAGTAAGTTGTCTGTAGATTTTGTTGCTTCCTTTGTCTTTGTGCAATTTTTTAAGATGTGCTATATGAGCAATGAGTTCTGATTTGAAAGCATCTTTATGTACAACATCATTGATATCAATTGGTGCCTTAGCACCACTTTGAGTGCATCCTATATTATAAATGGGGAGGTTTCAGTGTTTCTTAAGTATTGTTGAATATAGAGTTCAATTTTGTTGATGCATTCTTCATTGTATAGGATCGATTTGTTGAGGGACCACTTATGTTCGGCACATGAAGAAGAGGATGGTTGGATGGAGCATCTCACTCCTGTGTGATCAGACCAGATCATAGGACCTATGTTGGAATCGAGCACTTTAATGGCAAGAGAGTCAGACAGGAGAATGAAGTCGATCCTCAGATAAATATTGTGCCTTATGGAGAAATAAGTATAGTCCCATTCAGTTGGATGCTGTGTCAGCTAGCTGCCATAGAAGACTGGGAGGCAGTTGGTTCCCCCCCCCTCTCCCCGGGCATCTGCGCATGCCCTATCTTCCCTGTGTATGATCTTGTCTCATGCATTCCTGTCGCCAACACTAGGCAACGCTTATCTGCAAGGTTAACAGGTGTGTGGGGGAGCTGCTTTGCCAAATGTATAATGAACTGCACCGTGTGAAGCTGTAATTGTTTAGGTTTTAAGGAACGTTGCTTCTCGGACTTTTGAGCGCGTAACCTGGAGTCTGCCCGCTCGGCGGGAATGGAGATTATTGGTTATTAACCTGTTTGAATGTCTTACATTATTCCTTGCCCACCCTGGCCCAGGCATTCTGGACAGTGAACTTGTTCCTGCTCTATCATGGCTTTAATAAAATACTACTTTGCTTAAACGTGTATTGGATTAATAGCTGTGGGGGACCGGACATGCTGATGTCCCCAGATGTTTATTAAATGAAACATTTCAAAAATAGTGGGCAGTTGTGTGTTTTGTCTATGTTTCTTGTTTTTCCTTTTAGATGGGTAGGACCAATCTAAATTATTGTTCACTATGTGATTTAGGTCCCCTCCCAGGATTACTTCACCTTCCTGGAAAGATGGGAGAATGGTTAAGACTTCTAAAAAGAAGTTATTGGGCGCATAAACCAATGCTATTGTGACCTTTTGTTTGCCAAGTATGCCTTTAACGAAGACAAATCTACTTGGGGTCAACTTTTGTCACCTGGTGTTGAAAGTGGATGCTCTTGGAGATGAGAATTGCTACACCCTTTGACTTTGAGCTGCCCTTTGCATGGTATGGATATTGGATCCAATTGGCCTTTAAGAGGGGTTGAGATGTTGAATGTAAATGGGTTTCCTAGAGTAGCATGATGTTTAATTTCGATTTAGCTAGGTTGGGTAGCACTTTTTCTTTTGATGGGGTTGTTCAGCTCACATACATTCAAGGACAAAACATTCCAGTTGGGATTCATCATTAGGTGATAAGAATGTGTTTGTGGTCAGAGAGTGAGTGTGTGGCTCAGCCCAATGTTAGTCATGAAGGCACAACATCTCTGAGGTAAGTTGTAAAGTAGTTGTGTGAACCAGCTTCAAGATAGTACAAAGAGTTAAATATTACTAGGCAACCACAGATATAACTAGCTACTAGTTAGGGCAGAGGATAACAAAAGTTAGCCAACAATTACAATCGAATGAACAAGTGGTAACAGTGAAAGTTAAATGAACTCTAAGTATTGAATTACCACCGCCTGAACTGGGAGGAAACATCTAAAAAGCTTTTCATATG
Source organism: Gekko japonicus (assembly GCF_001447785.1). Classification (NCBI taxonomy): domain Eukaryota; kingdom Metazoa; phylum Chordata; class Lepidosauria; order Squamata; family Gekkonidae; genus Gekko; species Gekko japonicus. Next base: position 1,156,269 of record NW_015172555.1, read on the forward strand.
CAATCGTATTTCTTCTATTAATTAATATGGGAAGGCTGTTTGCCCCCTCCTCTTTCTGTTGACAATCTCAAAAATACTATGACTATTAGGCTTTACAGTGGTGACACACAATATAATTAAATCAAGTAAAAGAGAATAATAAATTATAAAAAAGAAATAAAATTAATTATAGTAAATTACAATTAAGAATCCAGACTTAAGTGTATGCTAAAGAATGGAGCTGCGGTGGCTCAAGTGGTTAAGACGCTGAACTGTAGGCTGTGGAAGGTCGGTAGTTCAGCAGTTCAAGACCCGGGTTGCCACATGACGGAGTGAGCTTCCGTCTCTAGTTCCAGCTCCTGCCAACCTAGCAGTTCAAAAGCAAGAAATTGCAAGTAGATAAATAGGTACCACTTCGGTGGGAAGGTAACAGCGTTCCGTGCGCCTCGGCGTCTAGTCATGCCGGCCACATGACCACGGAAACATCTTCGGACAGCACTGGCTCTTCGGCTTTGAAACGGAGATGAGCACCGCAACCCTAGAGTCGAATTCGACTGGCTTTTGAGCAAGGGAACATTTACCTTGTTAAAGAATGATGAATTAATAATTAATATACTTTTAAATTTTATTTTTATCTATCTATTTTATTTATCTTCTAAAGATAAAAAGTTATGAGTAAGATGAACAATTAATTGAGATGATTTGCTAGTGTCTAATCAACATTGTTTAAAAACAATATATATGAATTCTAAAATCCCTATAGGAAGTTTATCACATTGAATCAAGTAACAGATGGTAAATGAGTTGTTCAAACAAAAATAGAGGAAATCAATTTGTTTTTATATTAAGTCCTATAGGAAAGTTGTTATCTTATAATCAGTGAGGAAAACGATAGAGGTGATAAGATAAGAGAAGGATAATGGTAGGGGGGGGAAGAAACAGAAATAAAATATAAAGAAATGAAAAAAAACCCAGTCCCACTTAATCCCGTCAGGCAGAGCCCTTCATGGGTTAATGAAGTTAACTTCAGCAATAAGGAATGTGTGTGAAATGTGAAACAAAATAGAGAAGATCGCCCTTCCCCCCCACTCAAACCTGTTGTGTTTTGGAATTACAAATAATGGCTATTGGGTAAGAAGAAAGACAGTACAGACAGAGTAAAAGTATTAAGGAGACTATTAAATACAAATCCATTGCAGTATACAGGATAACCTGATAACCATTTTACTGTCCTTATTTGGCGAAGGCAGCATTTTTCTCTTTTGCGTTAGCTTGCTAGAGTCCGATGGGGAAATAATGTGGAGGGGCTGCCAGCTTCAATGTCCGCTACATGCAGGAGGCTGTCTTTGTTTGATATTTGCCGTTTGGTGAGATTAATCAACTTGTAGCATAGCTTGGCTTGCCTTAGAGCTTCTGTGATAGGTTTCAATTCACGGCTCTTATTTAGAACCTTTGATGGCAAATTGGGGAAGACCAAGATCGGGTTGTTTTTGAAGAAGAGAGATCCTTGTGTCCTTGTGTCCTGGCTAAGTCTAAAATCCTCTTTCTGGTTTTTAAGTCTGGTAGGGTTGCGAGGATGTCTCTGGGGCCCTGGCAGGTTGGATGATCCTGTCATAAAACACACACACATAGATTCCTCTCAGAACATCTCCGCCCACACTCAGCCATCAGCCAATCACAGCACACTCACCTCCTCCCTATCGCCCTCCTTGCATTACTGCAGTCAAACTAACATTTAAAGGAACACACACACATCAAAACAAGGAATCATTGCAGTGCTACTGGGCTTTTTACTGTTTAAGTCTATCCCTACATCACAACTTTTTACACAACTTCAGCAAGCAGAGGGTGATGTTGACAGCCGCTGACTTCTGTTTGGCTTGTGCTCAGCCAAAGTCTAGCTAGTGCCACCAAGCCAGGTGTGTCCCCACCTGTGCACCTGATCCCTTCTTTCCCAAACACAGAACTTTACATTTGTGTCTGTTGCATTCCATTTTGCTCTAGCCTGTCTTTCCAACCTCTCAAGTTCATTTTGGATTTCAGTTCTGTCTCTAAAGGGATTCTCTGCCCCTCCCTCCCTCCCTCCCAATTCTGTGCCATCTACTCATCTGATAAGGATTCCTCCCACTGCTTCATCCAAGTTATTTATAAAAAAATGTGGCCAAGTACCTGGTCTGGAATGGAACCCTGCAGCCTCCCAGCCTCCCTCCTGACGGCGGCTGGCCCCATGGCACTTTCACCTGAGTACCATTTTCCAAGGAGCTGTGGATTCACCGGACTGCACGGCTGTCTGCCCTACATTTGACTGATTTGCTGAAATCAAACTATATTACATCCACAGAATTCCCATAATCCACTAGGCTAGTAATTCAGTCAAAAAAACCTGTGATGGCTCTGGCAGAATTTGTGTTAAGACTCTTGGACAAAGTTACTCTCAACCATACTTACTGGCAGTGATTTGTTTATTGATGAATAAAGATGTTCCAAGCCGGATCGGCACCGTGTCAGAACTGGGGTTCTGCCGCCAAAATCAATAGTTATAGACAGTTCAAACAAGTCCCCCCCCCCCGAATTCTATCCAATCACACTTCACATTCGTCCCGCCTAACTTTGTGCATGCTCTGCACCCCCCACCTACATGCATACTGTTACTTTATCTAAGACAGTGAAGCAGGCACAGGCACGGACTGTGTTTCAAGGTCGTCCCCAGTATGAGGGAGGCATCTTAAGGCAAGTTGCATTGCAGCAGCTACAAAGCCATTCTCACACTCACGCACTCATCCCCCCACCCTCAGGAATTTCCCCAGAAGACATGACAAACGAGGACTTGACAAATTCACGTTCGCTTCTATTGATCATAGCATGGTTTTTAACAGATCAACTGCTTCATCAGCCTTTTGAGTATTTCTCCCGGTATTTGAAGTCGAACTGACCAGTCTGAAGTTTCCTGGACCCTCCTTCTTGACGACTGGGACATCGTTTGCTGTTTTCTTTCTCAAGATACTCTACCTGATCCCGCCAGATTTCCTAAAGAAGATAGACAGTGATTCTGAGAGGACATCAACAAATTCCTTTAGGACCCAAAGGATGCAGTTCATCTGGCCCAGGAGACTTGAACTCATTCAAGGTAGCTAGGGATTCCTTGGCCAGCTCCTGATCAGTCTTGTGCAGCAAACAAACAGGGATACTAGGTTGCTATCCCCTTTTGTGTTTAACTGTACTGCTCAGAGGAGAAGCTACCCTCAGGTCCCGTCATGTAGAGTGCAAGACTCCAGGAGTTGGAAGGAGGGAGGAACTGGGTCCCAGAACTTATGGAAGCTGACTTGTGATACTGGCCTGATAGAGCAGGAGTCACAGCCATTACATAGTTATTTAAAACCGATAATTCATTTTGAAGCTCAAGGTTTGACAATGGCAGCATATAAAATCCATACTTGCATGTCTGTGTTTTAAAGTGGATCCCAAATCACAGGAGGTCAGTTGAGGACAATACTTTTGATTGCCCGCCGTGGTTTCTCTGATCATAAAGCATAGTCAGCTAAGCCAATAGGCTCTACACATGACTAGCAATTGAAAGCTGGAGACTTTTGAAGTCCTCTTTTTCTCACCGCACCAGCTTCAAATACAGGTGCTACTTAAAACAAGTGCTTAAAATACTCCACACTGGTTCTTGCAGCAGAGGAGATGGCGGCGGCAGCTTATCTGTGGGTGAGAGCAGGAGTCTGTACACCTCATTCAGCATTGTTCTTGTCGAGCAAAATGTCCTGCCATGTGATCCATCCCAGTTTAGTTATTTTTCAAAGCACTCATTGTCGTGGTGCAGCCCTGATGTTCCCAGTGAGAGGTTCTCCCTGCCCAGGCACAAGATAAATGAGGAGTCCAGGATCAGACCCCATGTCTATAAACAGCAGGGTTCTCCTCTTTGAGATCAGCTCCTTCCAGCTGGGAATGCTTCAAAAGAGAAAAAGCACAGCTGGAGTTTCAGCAAGGGCTGGCTTCTGCCTGTATCCTGTATGCTGTATGCTGAAGATTTCTAAATTCTTATAACTTCAGTTTCAAAATTCATTTAAGCAGCTTTACATTCTTTAAAAAAGGAGCCATGTATTATGTGAGTGTATCATATCGAACAGCAGAAGCACCATGTAGAAAACCTCCTCATCCACATATATGAAGACTTACTAAATAAAACATGCAGTTACGTGTATTTCCTCCCCCAACCCCCATGCTTTTCTTTAACCAAAGCAAAGGGGTGCAGGAATTGGAGGGGGTCAGAGTTCCTCAGTCCTTTTCCCACTAGAATTTTTCCTTCTCCAAAAACAAGATCAAGATCTGTGCAGTACCCAAACTGATGCAAAACAGTGTGAAGCTTTTGAGCTCACCAGAACTTTTCATCAGGCTGGATGTTCCAACATCTAAAAAGATAGAAATGTGGGAAGCAAAGTTTTCAGGCCTCTTCTTCTTCATGTTACAACCTGTTCTTACAAGCATCCTTTGTGAAATACAAGTAATCACAACCTGAAATTTATTGCTGGCATTAGGTTACAGCATACTCACTGGAAAGAAGCAGCATTTGGTTGCATTTGTCCAGTTATTGGAAACTCAGAGGTCCATGTTGAAAAGGGCTAAGGAACTCCTCCCTTCTGTCATTTCCCTGCTCAGACTTTTAGCCTCCTAAAGTTGCTTTCAGTAATAATGGGTTTGTCTACATTTTCCTCCTTTCTGTGTTCTTGTTACTTCCCCCCCCTGTTCCACATGTTTTTTGCTCCCTCTGGTGGTCGATTCAATATTACATTGGTTTATGTTGGGTATAAAAACCTGCAGTGTAAACCTTCAGGGAGATATGCTGGATAGAAAGGGATATAATATTGAAGTGACCCGTAGTTTTGGGCATGGAGTCTGAGGCAGACAGGGACCCCAGTGGGGTACAATATCATAAAGTCCACCCTCCAAAGCATCCATTTTCTCCAGGGGGAACTGATCTCTGTAGTCTGGAGATGAGCTGTAATTCCAGGGGATTCCCTGGTGCCACCTGGATGTTTTGGCAGGCATGGAAATGGTGCTATGAATTCAGCATTCGAAGTGTAGCGTGCAATGTTATAAACTTATGGGGTTTCACAGGATGTTTGCTGTTCACCTTCGAATGTTATACTCTCCAGCTCTTTTCCACCAAAATAAGAACAGATAGAAATGTGAGGTTTTGAAAATGAAACCTGATACTTGCCACCCCCAGGCATAGTATTTTGAGAACAGAAGCCCCACTGTTAACAATATATTTTGGCAGGATGGGTGTATGTGGATTGCATAAACTTTGACGGGAGAATATCAGCGTTACTAACTAAACACACACACACAAGAAGCAAGAACTATAGAATAAAACCCCACTCCTGTCTCTGTTTTCAGAGACAGCAGGAGTTTTGACATTGACAACAGAAGCCAGATTAAGCAAGAAATTTACAAGGGCAAAAATAGTGTTCTCTGTAACTCTGCTGTTATCTTAATCTCACCCAGGGCATAGCATTTGAGAGAATATAACACAAACTTCAAGTTGGATAGTTAGAGACTCCAATATCAGCAGCATGCTAGGCACTAGATACAGGGAGTAATCCTTCTCATTGGGCCAAAGCATGAGGCCAGCGTTTTTACTCCCAGCAATTTAAGGTAATCACAAAATGGCTACCGGTAGAAACCATTGTCCAGGGCAAGGACATTGGGAAGCAAGAGGGTCCACAGGGCAAGGCAGAAAGAGATCCCCCCAACTTGGAATTTACTGGAGTTCCAGCTCCCCATGCTAGTCAGGAGAGACCATTCCTGGTCTGTGTCAGAACCCACAGCTAACAACGAAGTACACGCATTCAGGAACGGTTATACTTTTATTGCAAAGCTATAGATGCAGTAACACAGGCACTGTTAAGAATGGTGGCAACCCGTAGAGCCTAATAGGATATAGGGTATTCGTATGCACCCCCCATGGCATGGGCCAATTAGGCACCCTCCCGCATGCGGGATAAGTCAGGCAACCGTTAGGTGCCTAAAAGCTGAGAACCAGGAGTCTCTCATGGTACATAGGAGCCCTTTAGACATCACAACCTCCTCCTGCACATCTGTAGAGAGAAGCGTTTCAGCAAAGGCAGAACAGTAGGGATAGGAATGCAATAACAATTAACAAGACACAGAATGAACTCCCCAACCCCCATGGCAGCATAGCTGACAGTCTGAGAGAAACACCACAGGATGTCAGACCTGGATCCTCCATGGTCAGTCACTGACTGCTCAGAATGCTGCTGCTTCTGCTCCCACTTGGCTTCTGCATAAAAGCTTGCAAAATGATCTGGATACCCCAGGTAAAGATATAAACACCTAGATGTAGGAGCATCAGTGTGCATACACTTCCAGGGACTGGCCTTGCAGTGGCTTGCTTCGTTTTCCCAAGTTCGGGGACAAAGGGTGGGAACGGGGGAACAGCTATCCTGCAGGCACCCGCTGGACTGTGGAGTTCCTCAATGGACAGTGCTGTCCCCAATGCTTTTTAATATCTATATGCGTCCCCTTGCCCAGATTGCCCGGAGGCACGGGCTGGGATGTCACCAGTACGTGGTTGACACCCAGCTCTATCTGTTGTTTGGCGGCCAGTCTGACTCGAAACTGGAAGATCTGGACCAGGTGTTACAAGCCGTGGCTGGTTGGCTTTGTTGCAGGAGCGTGACCAGCCCTTAAGCAAGTCAGCACCCTTATGGACTTTCCAGCCTCCCAGCCTTACCAGCTCTTTGCTGCAGTTCTTGCTGCTCTTGCCCCTTATAGTAACCACACTGTAACAGTCCAGTGGTACACTATGTACAAGGGTTTTATTCACAAGATATACAAACAAACTGCTTCGCCAGACACTCGGTTTCATCAGAAGAGATGTACATGACTTCTGTACAAGACATATATACATTGTTCCACCAATCAGCTACAAGCTGAGTCATGGTGACTGCACACTGTCCAGTGCCAGTCATAACCGGTTGGAACCTGTCTTATCACACCACCTGCTGACAGGTAGCTGTCAGATAGATCATGCTGATCTTCCTACTGGAGATTAACGTACAACAGGCTTAGGCTAAGCCAACTGAAACTGAATCCAATGAAGACAGAGGTCCTGTGCCTGAGTCGGGGTGGTCCAAGGGTATCACTTTTACAGTTCTGCAGGGCCTGTAAAACAGAGCTCTTCCATCCGGCTTTTGGAGCTGCCACCACCGTTAAAAACTGAGAGCCGAGGGTTAGAGAGCCTTGTTTCCTCCTAGAATTCCAACAACAGCCTGAGCCAACCAACGGAAAGACAATCAAAGAAGATTGAAGAACCGACTGTGAGAAGAGAGAATTGAATAGCAGTCATTATGAAATCAATGTCACTAGCACTTTACTATATGTTTATTGTCAACTATGATCTGATTTTTGTGTAAGCCGCCCTGAGCCGGCCTTGGCTGGGAGGGCGAGTTAGAAATTTAATAAATAAATAAATAAATAAATAATTTGCCCGGGGGACAGCGGCAAGTGACTATTGTATATATGGTTGCCAACTCCTGGTCAGGAAATTCCTGGAGATTTAGGGATGGAGCCTGCAGAGGGTGGGGTTGTGGTGAGGAGGTAGTTCAGTCAGGATGTGATGTCATCAAGTCCACCTTCAAAAAGCAGTGAATGGATTTTGTTAAGAATGGATTTTGTTAAAAAAATAGAAGATTATTGGAATTAGAATGACATTTGGGTGGCATGGGTACCTCTGGTATGAAAAAGCAAAGGTTAATGTAGAATTTAATAACCACTATGGCGGAAGACAGGAGGGCCTGGCATGTTGTGGTCCATGGGGGTCGCAAAGAGTTGGACTCAACTGTGCAACTGAACAACAACAAAATGTTAGACATGCCATTTTGAGAATATGGAATAAATATAAACCTAAGGTTTGGTCAAAAAATGCCTCTGTGGCTATCGCCACAAGAAACTCACTTTAGATATGACAAGTTTGTATAAATGGTTAACATGCCATGATATGTTAGCATTTTCGCAAGGTGAAGTTAAAATAAAACCAAGAGAAGATTTGATAACAGAAGTATATTTGCCAATTTTTTTTATTTACTCTTAGAAAAGTGTAAATTAGACAATAGGTATTATGATTTTGAGCAACCTAAGACTGAATTCGAAACAGAACTATGTACAAATAATGATCATGTTCTTGCTAAAATGTACAAACTCTTGTTGAACACTGAGACAGAGGAAGAGCAAGTTAAAGAATCTATGATACAATGAACCAGAAATTTTGGATATGATATACAAATGGAACAGAAAATATGTGGTTAAAAGGGCTGAAATTGACATTAAGTTCTAGCCTTAAAGAGAACCTTTATAAGAAGTTGTACTGTTGGTCCATGTCTCCAAAGAAATTGGTCAAATTGTATAAAGGTACTTTGAGTTTATGTTGGAAATGTGAACAACATGAAGGATTATTTTACCTTATGTGGTGGTCATGTATGAAAGCAAAACCCATTGGATACAAATACAATTAATCTAGAAGATTTTAAATATTAATATAATATTGAAAACAGAGTCCTTTCTCTTGGGATTAATGGACTCTCAGCTGGAAAGAAGTCATGGAACTTTGTTTTTATATATGACAACGGCAGCAAGATGATTATATGCCCAAAAGTGGAAGAGTCTGATATTGCCTACAACAGAGAATGGTTGGTGAAGGTGCTGGAACTTACAGCTATGGCTAAACTTACTTCCCTGATTAGAGAAAAGACATTTATCACTGATTGGAAACCCCTTATAGACTTTTTGCACGACACAGATAATGATTTGATGATCTGTGGGTTTGATGAATAAGGAATTTAGGCAATAGAGAGCTTTTCTTTGTAAATCCAGAGTAAGAATATTTTGTAATCATACTTCTATTTGTTGCAGAGAAAATCGGAAGCCTCCTTTTATTTTATATGGTTTATCTCTCTTCTTTGTTCTGTTTCCTTGTTATTTGTTATTCTTTCTTTTAATAAAAACGCTGACCCCCCCCCCCCAAAAAAGCCCCCCTTCCAAAGCAGCCACTCTCTCCAGGGGAAGGGTTCTCTGCAGTCTGGCAATGAGTTGTTGTCATGATCTGGGCTGTGCCACCAGAGGCCTACTAGGCCCAGAGAGCCTGGCTAGCAGTAGGTGAGGCTGGGCCTACAAGTCCCAGAAGCCCCTGGGAGGTTTTGGAGCCAAAATGGACCAATAGGAAAAGAGGAGGGCTTGGAATAAAAGTTCTGGAGCAGCAGGAAGAGCTGCTCTTTCTTCCAAAGGGCAGAGCCAGAAGAAAGGCTGCTGCAGGGGAGAAACCCTCATCCTGGGGGAAGGGGTGAGTAGAGTAAGGCCACTTGAGATAGTGAGCTAGGGACAGTATATTTAGACATGTTAGGGCATTTGATTTCTTTTCTTTTCACCCACGTACTGTTATTATTCTGCACCTTGTTGTTTGACCTCCTATAAAATAAACCTTTTCCTTGTTTTACTCTGCCTGGTCCTCACACCTGTTATTCAACCTAAAGGGAGGTCTGAAGGTCTTGGGAGGGTGCTCTGGGCCTTCTCAAGGGAACCTAAATCCAGAGTGGTGGCAGCGTCAGGTGACACCCCACCTGAGCCGTGACAGTTGTAATTCCAGGAGATCTCCAAACCCCACCAGGAGGTTGGCAATCCTAACAGACCTTGAGAGCTAGGCATTCTCCATCTGTGTTTCTGCTGATCATGCTGTTTATGGCCAGAAGGTGTGTTTTGCTTCCTTTCAAGCAATCTCTGTGGTGGGAGTTGGGCTCCTGGCCCAGTTTGCTACAAGTGGTACCTTTCTCCAGTTAGCCATTGCAGAGATGACAGGAATGGCTTCTGCGACTGTGCAGTTGTTTGTCCTCTTGTTGCTTCCCTAGGATTGGATCCAGACTAATTTTCCATCAGTGGAATGGAAATTTCCTGCCTCCCCCCTCCGACTGCAGTCTGTTGGTCTTCATTAAATGCTGCTCCTCGGGGGCAGGGGGGATCTATTAGAGAGACATGGGGGGGGTCTACAACAGGAAGGAGGAATTGATGCCAATTGCCAATTTAGTATGGGTCCAACCCTTAGTGTCTTGCATCTCCCTTACCTGACACAGTATTCCTTACACCTCTCCTCTGCCACCATCCAGTCATCCCATAACCAGAACCCTTGAGCAATAGGGGCCTTGGCATTACCTCTGAAAAATAAGCCACAGAGGTATGAGGATGGTATGGCTGGAGCGGCCGTGTTTCCTTTCCCATGTGTGCATATCTGGCAAAGGGTTACAGGAGAGGACTAAAACCTGCCTCCGTGGGGCTTCATGACATGTCTTCATTCCAGAACTCTTAGAATCATAGAACTATAGAGGTGGAAGGGACTTCCACTTCATCTAGTCCAACCCTCTGCACAATGCAGAAAATTCACAAATACCTCCTCCTTAGGGTTGCCAAGTCCCCGCTGTTTGTACAGTGGGGGATTCCAGCGCTGTTCCGGGAGTGCGCGCGAAGCGCACACACCCCGCAGCCACGTCACCTGGAAGTGACGCAACCACATCGGGCGCGCCGGGAGGGGGGGCACAATCATCTGAGGGAAAACCAAAGAGTTTTCCCTCGGATGACCGCGGCCCCACCCCCAACATGCCTGACGTGACTTGTTATTCCGGGTGACGTGCTGACGCCGGGCATGTTGCGTGCTTTGGGGGTGGGATTCCCCCGGTGCCCGATCCGCCAGCGGCAGTTAACGGGCCTCTGGGGCGGGGTTTTCCCCGTCCCCCAGGGGGACTTGGCAAGCCTACTCCTCCTCCACCCCCAGTGACCCTGCTCCATGCCCTGAAGAAGGCAACCCCCCCCCCCCCCCCCCCCCCCCAAACCCTCCAGGATCACTAGGGGCCAAACTGGCCTGGAGAAAAATTGCTTCCTGACCCCAAAGTGGCAATCAGCATTTCCCTGGGCGTGTAAGAAAGGGCCACGAGACCTAAGCACTGATTCAGCCCTTCCTGCTCTCCCTTTCA
>NW_015172555.1:1167643-1169567 GCF_001447785.1 Gekko japonicus
CACAGCCATTTGAGGGGAAAACATAGAGTTTTCCCCTCAAATGGCTGTGGCCCCGCCCCCAGCGTGCCCGGCGTCAGAACGGCACATCCGGCTGACGTGCATGCGGCGCACGTGCGCTTTGTGCGCACGCGCACGCAGAGGATGCCGGCCGGGAGCCCCCCGCCGCCAGGTAAAATCAATTTGGGAACCCTAATGTGACAGCCCTTGAAGTACTTGAAGATGGTTATCATGTCACCTCTCAGTTTTCCCCTTTCCAGGCTAAACATACCCAGCTCCTTCAGCCTTTCCTCACAGGACTTTGTCCCTTCCCACCCATTCGGTTGTCCTTCTTCCAGTGGATGGCGTTAGGATTCCTTGTTATTCCATCTTTCAATGGCCACAGGCTGACATTCATGAGAGTGTGGCCACATCAGCAACCCCCAGTCGATTGACTGTTTCCTCTCTGCCTGTCCACAGAGACATCACTGGGACATAGTTCTGTGACTGGTGGGGTTGCTGTAGGCCCAGGTGCAACTGCTATACTCTGCTCCTTGCTGAGGTGTGTGTGTGTCTTTTATGTTCTGCAGAGTGGCCATAGGATACTGACTGTTGGTGCCATCCTTGGGTTGGTATGCCCTACCAGTACCAGTGGGGTCTCTGTATGGGCCTGAATGTGCCCCCATCGACCACTTCTGTATCAGGATCGGCCCCTGTGTCACAATGTAAGTGTTGGTTTGGGTGTTCCACTCTTGAGGGGGAAAAAAAACACCATGCACATTGGGGTGGGCTGGTCGTGGCCCATGGGCACCTTCGTATATTGAGGGAAGTGTGCAGTTTGCCCACATAGTATTTTTCTGGCCTCTTTTCTCCCTCCGTGCCTTTGTGGGTCTTTAGCAGGTAAGAACTTCTGCTTCAGCATGTCAGTGTGTTAAGTAGCTGAGAGGCTTCCTAGAAAACTAAGAAACACTCCATGTCAGAAAGAGACTTTGTGCTTCACCGTGTATCGCACCCATGTGGAGTTCACCCCCCCCCCCGAGGCCTTTCTGATTGTCGTCCTTTTGCGTGAAAGTGCTTGCCGCAGGATCACACTGTGAGGGAGCTCGACTGTAGCGCGTGTTCCTTGCTCGACCCATCTGGGTGCCATTTACTGTTCTGACCTGAATCAAATCACAGGTACAAAGGAACGGGAGGCCGTGAAAGAAGAACCAGCCTTCAGTTGTTGTTTTTCCAGGCATGGTGACTGAATTCCTCGAAAGATGCAGCTGCTACTGTCAACCACATTAATCTGTCATCCAACCTTTACCAAAGCCTTTATCATTTTTTAAATGTTTCTGTAAGGATGCCAACTCCAGGTTCAGAAATACCTGGAGATTTGAGGGCGAAGCCTGGAAGAGAGAGGTTGGAAGGGGAAGGACCTTGGGGGGGGCGTCACGCCATATGCAGGTCCACCTTCCAAAGCAGCCATCTTCTCCAGGAGCAGGAGCAATAAATGTTTTAAAGGAATTAAAACAAATTAAAAAAAACAATGTATGTAGTCTGGAGATCAGTTAGAATAATAGAATATTCATAGAGTTGGAAGGGACCTCCAAGGTCATCTAGTCCAACCCCCTGCAGTATGCAGGAAATAAACAAATACCTCCCCTTCCACACCCGCATTGGCCCCTGCTCCATGCCCAGAAGATGGCAAAAAACCCTCCAGGATCACTAGGGGCCAAACTGGCCTGGAGAAGAATTGCTTCCTGACCCCAAAGTGGCGATCAGCATTTCCCTGGGAGTGTAAGAAAGGGCCACGAGAACTAAGCACTGATTCAGCCCTTCTCATGATCTGCCTAAGTTCACAGAATCAGAAGTGCTGTCAGATGGCCATCTAGCCTCTGTTGGAAAACCTCCAAAGAAGGAGAGCCCACCCCCTCCCGGGGAAGCCTGTTCCACTGAGGAACCGCTC
>NW_015172555.1:1169580-1187613 GCF_001447785.1 Gekko japonicus
TCAGGAAGTTCTTCCTCATGTTTAGCCGAAAACTCTTCTGACTTAATTTCAACCCGTTGGTTCTGGTCCAGCCTTCTGAGGCAACAGAAAATAACTCCGCACCATGCTCTATGTGACTGCCCTTCATGTACTTGAAGATGGTTATCATATCACCTCTCCAGGCTAAACAGACCCGGCTCCTTCAGCCTTTCCTCATAGGACTTGGTCTCCAGACCCCTCACCATCTCCGTTGCCCTTCTCTGGACACGTTCCAGCTTGTCTATATCCTTCTTAAATTGTGGTGCCGAAAACTGAACACAGTAGGTAAGGTCTAACCAACGAGTAAAGCAATAATAGCATTTTGTGTGATCTGGACACTGTACTTCTATTGATACAGCCCAAAATCACATTTGCCTTTTCTAGTAGGGAACCCAAACATTGAATCAAACTTGGCTGCCAGGCAACCTTGCCCAATTCATTTTCTGCTGGGCCTCTAAAAACATGTTAACTATTTCCAGTCATGGTCTACTGTTGTTGTGCAGCTAACAAGAAAAATACTAGGAATGTCCAGGACCCCTTCATTTCCTGGCAGTGGGCAGGGACACTGTGCCATTGCTATGGGGAGGGAAGGAGTCGAGGACATGGAGAAAAGCAGTCCATAGACCTAAGAAACTCCTGATACACGGCAATGAAATAGGAAGTCCTATTCAAAACGCATACTAGGAAGTAGTGCTGGTGGCAAAACTGAAGCTTCTCTCCACTGGGGGGCTAGAGGGCAAAGTAGGCTCAGCCTCCCAACAAAAAAAGAAGACATTTTCATCATTTTTTTAAAAAAAGACCCCAAAAGAGGGCAGACATCAAAAAGAGGACATGTCCTCTTGGCAGGGGTCATTTCCTGCAGGAGCGCACAGGAGCGGAGCTCCAGCAGTAAAGAGCCCAGGGGGCGGGCACATGCAACAAGCCCCACCCCCGGCTCCCAGCAGCCCTCAGTCAGAGCAAGAAGCAGCCAGGAAAGCTGCAGAGCCCCCCCCCCCGGTCTAAAACAGTCCAGTGGCACCTTTAAGACCAAGTTTTATTCAAGTACAAGCTCTCCTTCCTCTGCAAGGACAGATCTGCATGCCCCCCCCCCCCCAATAGCTAGCAATCCAAAACAGTCCAGTGGCACCTTTAAGACCAAGTTTTATTCAAGTACAAGCTCTCCTTCCTCTGCAAGGACAGATCTGCATGCCCCCCCCCCCCCAATAGCTAGCAATCCAAAACAGTCCAGTGGCGCCTGAGCGGTGGGTGTTGCCTTCTGACACACTTCCGGTGATGTCGGGGAGTGTGGCATATGCAAATAAGTTATGCTAATGAGTTATGCTAATGAGCTCCTGCACCTCTTTTTCTACGAAATGACCCCTGCCTCTTTGTCACCCTACATCCAAGAGCCACAGGTGGCCCAGGAGAGCTGGCACCCAGCCTGCCCAAGATTTGAAAAGAGGTGGTTTCCCACCCAGGCGGGCTGCCTCTTCCCTCCCTCCTTTCAGGGGGCAGAACCCGGTCAGGCTGGGGCAGGGACCCTCTCCAGGGCTATTTCCTTGTCCCAGTCCTCCCCTGCCTGGGCCCATGGCCATTCAGCACTCATTGTGCGCACAGAAACCAATGGCTGTCTACGAAACCTTTGCACATGTGCAAAATACAGCAGGTCATTGTGTATTTGGGGGAGGGGATTTCCTCCCACCAGCCAAGTTGACTGGCGTTGGGCAGGAGCCTGCATAACATTTTTATTTTATTTTCTGACGTCCGTGCCCCCTGACTTATTTAAAGGCCCCCCAAATTACAAAATCCTGGCTACGGGCCTGGCTCAGAACAGCATTCACAGTTTTCCTGTGAGGTTAAGGTTCGACTGAGAGGGAACAGCTGCCCTGAAGTCACCCAGCAAACTTCCTGGGCAGAGTGGGGAATCTGAACTTAGGCCTCCCAGACCCTAGTCTGATGCTTCAAGCCCTGCCCTGGAATGAGTCCCTTATTAGTGTTGGCATTCCTTTTTTTTGGCCCCCCATTGGGGATTTTTTTTTTTGCATTTTCTAAAAACTACAACGAAATTAGGGAGGGGGATCTACAACTATGGGAGAAAGTAAAGAAAACCCACTAAAAACCCAAGAGTTGGAGGTCTTACATTGCTGATAAAAGTATTAGCTTAACAATATAGAAATAGCTTTTCTTGACATTGATTATGTCGATTATGTTAACAAACCATCAAATCTGACTATATAAAGAGCATTCCAGGATAATCGCTAGTTCACTTAAACACAAATTTCAGAGAACAGTGACATCTCATTTTACTATTATTTTTCCCTCCTTCATTTAAAGCAAATTAAAAATTATATTTCACTCAGTAAGTATAACACAGTCAATTTCTCTTCCCACGCTGTTATCTTCATTCATCTTAAACATTTTCCCCGTGGCATTGTCTTGCTGAAGCTGGAACTGGTCATCTCAGAACAAAGTCCCGTTTTCTTTTTCAAGGACTGTTATCTGCTTGAATTCTTGCCTTCAGTTTTGGAGATCATTCCATTTATTGCTTTTAAAAGCCAATTATGGAGAGTCTATCCGCCCTTTTGCCCGTCAGACTTATTTCAGATAGGTCCATGGCATAGCCTTCGCTTACAGCTTCGCTTAGTTGTCTGCATACAGGCCCCACCACTTAAACCTACTTATTAGACTCTCCTCAATTATATTGGAAGTCCCTGTGATCAAAGGCTGGTCACTTCTCCGATGTTAACACAGTCCCTTGCAAATAACAGCCAGTGTATAAGACAGTTGTTGTGAAGTACCTCATTTTTGCCAGCAGGGGGCAAAGGCTTACTATACAGCCTGAAAGAGTCTATGGTTGTTCCTGGTCACATGGCCAGGCTCTGCAACTTCCTGGAGAAAGCTTGTGTTTCGCTTGCTGCTTCTAGATGCCAATCATCATTTTTAAGCATGTTTACTTTTTTCAAAATTTGCCAAAGTCCCAGAAATTTGCCCAAACGCTTGACTCCTGGAGTCTCTCTAATACAGTCTATTGGTGCTCAAAACTCCGTCCCCACTACCAAGGCTTTTCCTTACCTGCTTATTTGTTCTTTTTCGGGGGAAGTCCCCCCCTCGCTTTTAGTAAAACGGGACTCGCTCATTCTCTGGTGTTCTCGCTTTCATGGACTTACTCTTCAATGTCTGATCACTCGGATCTCGCCAGGTAAGGATTTAAACGCTGTACCTCCAAGCTCTTGTTCCAGTGTGCGTAGCTTAGTCCCATTCGGGAACACAGTGCAGAGACCTTCGGGCCAAAGGAAAGCCTCAATCTGCTGGCAGCGTGCCTGCAGAGAGGCACCCCATGGCAAGGGACTCATCACAAGAGTCCCAACTGAGTGAGGTTCAGGGTCCTCCTCCCCTCGTCATTGGCATTGCTTTTCAGGAGTGCTTTTCTTTCCAGATGGCCACCAAACAGCATGGAAGACGCCACTCTGTGACAGTCCACTTGGGGTCGCCAGCCTCCAGCTTGTACCTGGGGATCTCCTCCTATTACAATTGATCTCTAGGAGACTACAGAGACCAGCTCCCCCTGGAGGAAATGGCTGCTTTGGAGGGTGGACTCTATGGCATTGTACCCTGCTGAGGTCCCTCCCCAAACCCCGCCCTCCCCAGGCTCCACCCACTTCCCAAAGCTCCAGGTATTTCCTAACCCAGAGCTGGCCACCTTAAATCCACTGGATTTCCCGACCTGTCTGTGTTTTGTCTCCGGAGGCTTGACTTTCCATGTTACCTCCATTTGACTGCTCGTTTCTAGCAGCAGGTTATTGTGCTAGTTTGAGATCTGTGCTTTGTTTAGACTGTCCTTCGTTTCTCAGGACACCTCTGTCCCCCCAGAAAAATGCAAAACTTAATCCAGCACAACACAACAGACTGTATTTAGAGGTTTTCTATTCCATGGGCTCCTCAAACACTTTGCAACTAAGAGCAGGACCCTTTGGCTAGCCATTTAAGGCCCCCGGAGGGTAAAGGTAATGGGAGGTGCTTTTGAAAGCAAGTAAGGAAAAGTTGCACCCATTCCTTGTTTAGTCTCGAAGGTGCCACTGGACTGATTTCTGCTGGGAGCCTCCCCCGGGGTCCCCTCACGCCAACAAGTTGCAACCAAAATCACGTGACTTCCCCCCCAGGGTGACCAGAGCCCTTGTATTTTGTTGTTTTGCCCTGGACAAAGGTTCCACCACAAAAATGCCAGCAAGTTTCTTGTCTTAAAAACTTATTCCCATTTTGGAAATGGAAAGTTCCATGTTTCCAACGAAAAGCCTTTTGAACAATCCTTTGGCAGGGCAGAGCAACTCTCTAGGGGGGACAGCCATAGGGCAGCAACGGCCTCCATGTTTTCCCGAGCTGAATCAATACCTGAAATATGGTGGTAGTGGGGAAATGGCTTTGTGTCAAACTTCTTCCTGTCCTACAGCCATTGCAAAGGTGCACATCCTTCACCAGGAGCAAAACTGCCAACCCAGGATGTGAGTCTTTCCATTACTCGCAGTTGTCCAAGGATGGCTTCCCCCCGGTCATGCATCCTTTCTCTTCTCTCTGGGCATTTTTTCCTGCATTTTCAGAGGGGCATCTCTCTCCCTGAATGGATGGATGGATTCCGCCTGTTCCAGCAGTTGAGCAGTCATCTGTTTCCCAAGAGTTCTCATTTTATTTTTATCTCTCTCTTTATTAAATGGCAATTTATTCTGATTACTTACTGCCGAGCAACCCTACCCCTCAACAGCTGTGGCTCAGAGGAGGTGAATGCAGAGGAGATTTCTGTTTAGTTTAAAACTGACTGAGTTGCTGATTTAGGGCACAGCCCATGAGGGAGCTCTCTGTAGCAGAGCTGGTGACACCATAAAGGTGATGGGGCAGTGATTGTATAATACAGTCACAACCAGCTTCTTGTGGAACCGCACCACTTAACCTAAGGAATTCTAACACAAGAATTGTCATGCTGGATAAGCAGTGACTTTGGTCAAACCGTCTGTTCCCCACTCTGTTGGCCGATTAATTCCAAAGAGAAGCTCACACCTTGGGCATGAAGGGGGGACAGCCTTCCTTCATGCTTCATTCCCAAGATCTGCTATTCAGGACTATATAGGGTGGCCAGCTCCAGGTTGGGGGAAACCTGGATATTTAGGGGGTGGAGCCTGAGGAGGGTGGGGTCTGGAGTGGGGAGGGACTTCAATGGAGTAGAATGCCACGGAGTCCACAGGGGACCACGACAGTGAGTGAGCTGAAGGTAAACTCTGCATAATGAAGCACGTGGACAATATAAACTGAAAAGAAGCCCTCATTTTAGAACTTTGTTCGACGATAAAGTTTAGGGCAAAGGTTTAGCCCCGTGATCTTTCTGCCCTGATGAAGAAGAGCTTTTCCATGGGGATGACAGAGCACAGGCGTCTGCTGTCTCTCTTGTGCCACAGAGTTACAAAGAGGAGACAAACGGAAGGAAAGAGGAACAAAGGAACCCATTCGTGACTGCCTGTGAAGTTCCTTTGGGCAGGAGCTGCTGGCTTTGATTGCCTGTTTAAAAATCCTTCGGTGATGTTTCTGATTTATCAGCTGGGAGTTTTCCTGGGTTGCCCAACCCTTCCCCCACATCACATTCCCTAAATTTCTGGCACCAATACAGTGAACAGTTCCTGCATTTTTGTGTGTGAGTGGAAAAACTGGAAGTTCCGGCTGCATCCCCACATTATTGGCTTTTTCACTCTCATTCTGCTGTGTTGGTGACTGGATTTTCCTGTGTGGATGAGACACAACTACTACACAAGAACAGACCAACATGCAGCCACGCAACCACCAGTAGAAGAGGAGGGACAGGGGAATTGCCACAACGAGGATCCCTATTGTTCACTGAATGGCTAGTCCAGGATCCTACCCTACGAAAGTTCTCCTCCACAACATTACAGCATGGTTTGGGCTAATCAGGAAATGTGTGCCTTCAAATGTTATGCTGCTGAGTGACCATCCTTTGCTAAGAGAGCCAGTGTGGTGTAGCGGTTAAGAGTGGCAGACTCTAATCTGGAGAGCTGGGTTTGATTCCCCGCTCCTCCTCCACATGAAGCCTGCTGGGTGACCTTGGGCCAGTCACAGTTCTCTCAGAACTCTCTCAGCCCCACCTGACTCACAATGCGCCTTTTGTGGGGAGAGGAAGGGAAGGCGATTGTGAGCTGCTTTGAGACTCCTTAAGGTAGAGAAAAGCGGGGTGTAAATACCAACTCTTCTTCTTAAATGGAATTGGCATGGACTGAAGATACCAGGTGGTGAGCCAGTGTGGGGTAGCCGTTAAGAGCGGCGGACTCTAATCTGGAGAAAAGAAGGGTATAAAAACCAACTCTTCTTCTTCTTCTTCTAAGTGATGTTTAGTTAGCATTGGTTGAGACATTCTCAGTGGGTAGATGTGCTTGATGGCTGGAAATCGCTCACCTCTTCCTGGAGAATGTGGCATCCATGAGGACTACCGGGGAAGCAAGATGGCGATCAGCAGGGGCGCAGCTTTATCCTCATTAAGTCTTGATAAGCCTGATAAGCTTGTTTTAATGAGCTCTTTTTATTAGTACTGCTGCACAGCTTATCCACCACAGCTCAAACTGTTTGGTCTGCTGAGAGGTGCTTATCTCATCTTTAATTGTCTCAGCCACTTCTGTCTCTAATCACCGGAAGCCTGTGCTGTCTGGGAGTGTTTGGTTACAACAAGGCCAAATGAGATGGAGAACTTGCTGCTTTCAAGCTAAGAAGACACAGCTGAAGCATCGACTTAAAATCTCCAGGAAAAGGAAGGGAAAGAAAGTTTTTCATATTTTCAATATTCTCTGGTCTGCATAGCATGCAACGCTCCAGCCTGCCTGTGAAGATCTGAGGGTTGTTGGAGGTTCAGAGTAGCAGACTCCCAAACTTGTTGTTCAGGCGGGGCGTGAGTTGCTGGGGTGGCAGGAAGGAACTGTGGGCTGGACTTTCTTTGGCCCTCAGCTCTGTTGGAACTTCCTGGTCCCTTCTGGGGTTGTTATTGCATGCCCTGGTTCAGAAAGGTGCCCGGATGAACCGAATACCCTTGAGGGTGTTCCTGCTGTCCATAGGGTCCAAGCAACTGACCCAAAACATCTGCTGGTGCTGTGTATTTTGTTGTTTTTTCTGCCGCTCTAAGTTTTATTTTTAGTTAGCCCAGGGAGGGGAGTTAAATTTGGATGAGAATTGGTCTAATGAAATGGTGTGGTAGGGGTTCTTGTCCCACTCCCCAGGTAAATTTAGTCTAACCTTACTTAATGTTAAGAGCTGCGGTGGCTCAAGTGGTTAAGACACTGAACTGCAGGCTGTGGAAGGTCAGTAGTTCAGCAGTTCGAGACCCGAGTTGCCGCATGATGGAGTGAGCTCCCATCTCTAGTTCCAGCTCCTGCCAACCTAGCAGTTCGAAAGCAAGACATTGCAAGTAGATAAATAGGTACCACTTCAGTGGGAAGGTCACAGCGTTCCGTGCGCCTTGGTGTTTAGTCATGTCGGCCACATGACCACGGAAACGTCTTCGGACAGCGCTGGCTCTTCGGCTTTGAAACGGAGATGAGCACCGCAACCCTAGAGTCGGATTTGACTGGCTTTCGAGCAAGGGAACCTTTACCTTTACCTTTATTTAATGTTATTAATACTGTCAATTCTGCTGTTCTGCTGTACTGTGGGCTGCTGTGGAGGGTGAAGGTGGTGGGAGGGAAGGAGGGGATGGAGACTGAGAACATTTCGTTGGGTGCCAGCCAGCCCTGGGCTGGGGATCCCAGCGATTGGGGGGCAAAGGAGGTATGGTGGTGGGAGAGTGTCTTGGATTGGAAGGAGGCGGAGATATGGTTATGCTTGGTCTCCTTCCAGCCTTCGTCCCATCCCAAGCCAAGACACGTTGGTGTGAAGGCCAGGGTTTTAGACTCCCCTTCAACACTGATGTTGTGCAATGCCAGATCCATTAATAACAAGACCAGAATGCTGCAGGATTATCTTGCAGCACAGAATGTGGATCTGGCTTGCATGACCGGGACCTAGGTTAGGGAGGGTGAGTTACCTTACAAGAACTAGCCCCACCCCCCACCCCCATTTCTTGGTCCATCAGTCTCGAAGTTGGGGGTGGAGGGTAGCTCTATTCACCCAGGAGGGTTTCTCCCTCAGGCCACTCCCCGTTCCAAAGATCACCAGTATTGATTGTGTTGTATGGGATGCTGAGGTGAGCCTGGCTGTTTGCCTGGTGTACCGACTGCCTAGCAGGCCGGCTGATAGCCTGCTGAGTCTTTTGGAGGCGGTAGCTGGGTGGGCCTCAGAACTCCCAAGACCGTTAATTCTTGGGGGTTTCAACATCCACACGGATGAGACTGCCGCCTCCACTCAGGCCTCAGCCCTGGTGTCTTCCATGGTGGCACGGGGGTTCTCCCAATTTGTCTCAGGCCCCACACAGCAAGTGGGCCACACCCTGGATTTAATCTTTCGCATGGGGATGGATGTGGATCTGACTTCAAAAGAGGAAGTGCCACGGTCAGACCACTTGGTCCTGAAGGGCCAGCTGGGTGTTTCTGCCCCCCCCCCATCTAGATGGCAAGCTGATTTATGCTCACCCATGGCGACTAATGGATCCAATTGATTTCCAGAATGCTCTGTGGGATCCAATGCCTTCTGGTGCCTCATTGGATGAGGACTGGAGTTCCCGTCTCTCTGAAGCCATCAATGAGGTCGTTCCCCCCCCCCATGTCCTCTGTGTCCTCACCATAGACTGTCCCCCGGTGTACTGTAGAACTCAGGGGGGTGAAATGAAAACTCAGACAACTTGAGGAAGTTTGGGGGTAGGTTCACAACGAAGCTAAAAGAGCATCTTATAGGACGCTTATGAAATCCTATGAGGTGGTGGTGAAGGCTGCAAAGAGGGATTTCTTCTCAACCTCTATCGTGTCCACTAGCTCAAGCCCAGCACAATCATTTAGGTTAATTAGGTCCCTGACATCCCTTTTGGAGGGGACCAAAATAGTAGGAATTTGACTATTGCCTGTGAGACATTTGCGAGCTTCTTTGTGGACAAAGTCTTGTCACTCCACTGGGAACTACCTGCCAATACGGAGACAGTATGTGAACTGGAGGCACCTTGGCTGGCTTTGGATTCAGTTTTTGATACTTTCAGTCTGCTCTCCTCTGCTGATGTTGTCAGGATCCTGGGTGTTGTCAGGCTGACCACATGCATCCTAGATCTGTGTCCCTCATGGCTGGTGAAAGCCAGCAATGAGAGGATATGGGGCCCACAGATGGACATTGTCAATCTGTTCCTGGAAGCAGGGGTCTATCCAGAGGGTCTCAAGGAGGCTGTGGTTGGCTTTAAAAAGCCAACTCTGGATCCTTCTGATCCTGCCAATTACTGCCCAGTTTTGAATTTAACATTTCTGGGTAAGGTAATTGAGGGAGTGGTAGCCAAGCGGCTCCAGGGTTTCCTGAATGACACATCAACATTGGACCCATTCCAGCCTGGCTTCCACCCCAGCCATGGGACAGAGATGGTGCTGGTCGCCCTGTCAGACAATCTACGTAGACAGCTGGATTGTGGTGCATCCGCACTGCTGTTGTTGTTAGACCTCACAGCAGCGTTCAACATGGTTGACTATGATTTTATGACCCACCACCTCGCCAACATGGTAGTTTGTGGGGTGGCCCTTCACTGGCTTGCCTCATTACTTCTGTGGTTGGGAACACACAGTGGCACTGGGAGATGATGTGCCCTCTAGGCATCCCTTAATTTGTGTTGTCCCTCATGGGGTACTTCTCTCCCCAATGTTGTTTAACATCTGTATGCACCCCTTGCCCAGCTGGCATGAGTTTCAGGCTTGGGTGTCACCAGTATGCCGATGACACCCAGCTGTATCTGTTATTGGATAGCCACCCAGATGCTGCCCCACGCGGCCACAGGTCTGGGGGCCATTGTGAGGTGGTTAAAAAAGAGCAGACTGAGAATGAATCCTACTAAGATGGAGGTTCTGTGGCTGGGGGGAGGCCTTCAGGGCTGGGGCATAGACTTCCCACTCTTGATAGATCACCATTGACACCAGCACAGTCCGCCAAGAGTTTGGGTGTGATCTTGGATGCCTCACTGACTATGGAGGCCCAAGTCTACGCTGGTGTTTTCCCATCTCCGGCAGATCCAGCAACTGGTCCTTTTCTTGTCACGCCCTGACCTACCCATGGTAATCCATACAACGGTCACCCCCTGGCTAGATTACTGCAACTCACTCTACACTGGCCTGCCCTTTAGGCTGACCCAGAACCTTCAACTGATCCAGGATGCAGCAGCGCAGGTCCTGATGGGAACATCACGGACGGCACACATACAACCTGTGCTGCACCAGCTGCACTGGCTTCCAATAGAATTCCGAGTCAAGTTCAAGGTTTTGGTGTTGACCTTTAAGGCCTTAAGCGGTCAGGGACCAATGTATCTGTGGGACCGTCTCCTCTGGTATGTCCCCAGGAGAGCGTTAACACTCTCTCGATAGCAGTCTACTGGTGGTCCCTGGCCCCAAAGATGTCCGGCTGTCCTCGACTGGGGCCAGGGCCTTCTCAGTCCTGGCCCCAACCTGGTGGAACTCTCTGCCGAACACCATCTGGGCCCTGCTGCGGGACCTGATGCAATCCCGCAGGGCCTGTAAAGCAGAGATGTTCTGCCAGGCTTTTGGTTGAGTCAAACAACAAATATATACACTGCAAAAACCCTCTTTATAAGTTAGTGTTCTATATGTTCCATCTTATAAAGTGCATTGTGTATTATTCATAATATTCTAAAACAGGTATATATTCATTACATGCAATATCAACAATAATAATCAGTTTGTACAATCTAATAGCTACCAGTCAATTTACATCCTTTTTACGCAATCAACCCCGACGGGAGTTTCTAGAATTGTACACCCGCTTCTCCTTGCTTCTAAAGGGGGGAAGTTTCCTTTTGTGGTTACATTGAAGTTTAAATTGATGTTTGTTGCCGGTCCTACAAAAGGCCCATTAAGCAGCTGACATTCATAGACGGAGTGCTCCTGTCTTTCTCAAGTCTTTCGGTTGAGGACAGCAACAGTTTTCACTCTAGGTGGCACCCTGTTATGCTCTCCAGATCACTTTGTCCCTCCTCCTCCTCCTCCTCCTCCTCCTCCTCCTCCTCCTCCTCCCACGAGGTGGCTGGGCAGCCTGGAATGGAGGGGGGGAAATAGTCTGCCATCTGGAGTTTTAATTTATCTACTGGAAGTAATGTATTTTATTTTTTATAGTGATATTTTTATTCATTGTTGTATGTCGCCCAGAGCCCTGCGGTAACAGGGACGGGCAATTCAGAAATCTAATGAATAGTAACAACAACAATAGCGAAAGAGTTTGTACTAAGTCTAAATTTGGGATTCTTCACAAGCAGAGGAAGGAGAGTTTGGGGCTCTGAGGTTTGCAGGACTCTAGGCAGCCAGGGAGAGGGGACGGGTGGGGCAAATCAAAAAGCAGGTCTTTCAACATTAAACGTTACACTTGAAGAGTGTAAAATGTTATTTTGTTCTGGGTAACTAAGTACATTCACGATGTTTAAAGTTTGTTGATTTCACATTTTGACATTCTTTCCTTAGAATTTTAAAGCTGTGTGTATGGTTGACAAAACAATAAACAAGTATTCTTTCTTTTCATTCATTCATTCTGTTGTCCTTCTCACAACAGTGACTGCTGTTTCTCATTTGTGATAGACTATTGTTCCCAAATCATTACTGTGAATCGATAGAGAGGTGCCCCCTAATCTCTCACATGATGTTTGTCTCCGTGTGCCTTTTGGAGACCTGCATGAATTTTCTGTCAGTGTGCCTTTTAAAACAGCAAAAAGGATCATAACCACGCATTTGTTTGTGAACTTTACAAGGGAAAGCACAATGTCAGTGTTTGCATTTTCTTTTGAAAAGCCCGTCTTAAGGAAAACAGAGCAACTGACAGTCCTTTTTATGTGCTAAACAATTGGCAGGCAAAAGGCTTAAATTATTTCCATTAACATTAGTGAAACAACAACACACAAGGCTCTCAAAGTCCCGGGAGCTGGCATTTGAGAGCCAGGCTGCTTACATGGGAAGCAGTGGGCTCACTGAAGTCCTTTTTCCACAAATGGCTTGGGAGGGCTGAGAAGACGGAGGGGTTAGCCCACCCCTCTGTTTCTCCCACCACCTCAGAAACGGTGAAGGGCCCAACCTTTCTCATACCAGCGGTTCCTGGGTTGGGAAATACTTGGAGATTTGGGGTGTGGAGCCTGGGGTTAACAAGGGGGGACCCGCGATACTCGCGGGGTGGGGAGGCAGAGGAGGAAGCAGCAGGAGGAGGGAAGTACCCCCCCATTCTGCTGGTTCCCCCCTGTCCTCCACCCCCCTCCATCTCCCCCCCAGCTCCTCTTCCCCCCCACCCGGTACTGAAGCCAGGGGCGAGCGGAGAGCCGCTCGCCCCTCGCTGTTTCCCTCCCCCCTCCCAACCCCGCAGTGAAGCCAGGGGCGAGCGGGAAAAGTAATTTAGGGTTAACATGGATTAATTCAGTTGAAAAAGAGGGAAATTGCTTGTGCTTTCCTGTATCTTGGGGTGCCTGTGTGAAAAATGCTTACATGGGAAGCAGTGGGCTCACTGAAGTCCTTTTTCCACAAATGGCTTGGGAGGGCTGAGAAGACGGAGGGGTTAGCCCACCCCTCTGTTTCTCCCACCACCTCAGAAACGGTGAAGGGCCCAACCTTTCTCATACCAGCGGTTCCTGGGTTGGGAAATACTTGGAGATTTGGGGTGTGGAGCCTGGGGAATATAATATAATGGTATATAATGCCATAGAGTCTGCCCTCCATAGCAGCCACTTTCTAAAAGGGAGCTGATTTTTATTTATTTATTTATTTATTTATTTCGGCTTCTACCCCGCTCGAACCCCCCAAGGGGTCTCTGAGCGGCTTACAGTTACTCTTTTATCCCTAACTATGGCCACAACTTAATTGGGGCACCCTGTAGATGGAGCTATCATTCTTCTTACTCATGATTCGGCCCCTCGGCCCATTGCTGGTGCGGCTCCCTCCGGCTCTTCCTCCTTTTCCTTCTGCGACCCTCGGCGTCGGCTGCGGTCGGAAGATCCATTCGGCGCCTGGTTCACATTGGCGCGGCTTTGGCTCTGTCCGTCAAGGCTCCGCCCACGCCTACGCCTCACGCTCTCCCTGCATTTCCTGGCTCCGCCCTCCGCCGACGTCTGGATTGCTGCCGATGTTGCGCCCGGTCGCCATCTTGCCGCCTGCCGCCGAGGCAGTCGTTGTTCTCCGTCTCGCCTCGCCGCCAACACTCCACCAGCCCCCCAAGAAGGGGAAGGGTGTTCCCTGCCATCTAAGGCAGGTACCCAATTTATCTACTTGCGTCTTGATGATATTATTGCTTTCGAACCGCTGGGTGGATCTTTGTCATGGGGGATCAGTTGTAGCAGTGGGAGAGCTCCAGGCAGCCCCTGGAGGCTGGCAATGCTATCTGAGCGAGAGACCTCCCCTGCCCCTTCTAATATACCAGCCTGGGCCTCTGGATTTCCCGGGTCTCCCCAAGCCAGTCTTTGCCCTGTCTCTGTACTGGCTTACAGGCTCTGAGTATTAGGTGCCAGAAGTCAAGCAAGACAGAGTCATTCAGTCCAAGATCAGGGGTCCAGGAATCAGGCAAAGCAGAGTTGTTCAGCCCAAGGTCAGAGGTCCAGAAGTCAGACAAGTCAGAGGCTTAGCATCTATCGTATGTGTTGCACCCATGCCTAACAGCCTCTCTTGGCTGGTTTTATAGCCCCACACCTAAGGGTCATGTTTGCAGCCAGCTCAAGTGGTTAAGACGCTGAACTGCAGGCTGTGGAAGGTCGGTAGTTCAGCAGTTCGAGACCTGAGTGTGCCGCATGACGGAGTGAGCTCCCGTCTCTAGTTCCAGCTCCTGCCAACCTAGCAGTTCGAAAGCAAGAAATTGCAAGGAGATAAATAGGGACCACTTCAGTGGGAAGGTAACAGCGCTCCGTGCGCCTTGGTGTTTAGTCATGCCGGCCACATGACCACGGAAACGTCTTTGGACAGCGCTGGCTCTTCGGCTTTGAAACGGAGATGAGCACCGCAACCCTAGAGTCGGATTCGACTGGCTTTCGAGCAAGGGAACCTTTACCTTTTACTCAGAAGCAATCCTGCAACTACTTCTTTGTTATTAACAAGCAGCTAGCACTGGGCCAGGAGATGTACACTGTGCCTATTTATTTATTTATTTGATTTATATCCCACCCTCCCCACCGAGTTCTGTTAGCCTCCATCTGTGGCGTTCTAAGGGTGTGGGTGATACTGGTGGGCTGGGAATGGCCAACTGAGGTTCACCTGCGGAATAAGGGCTGGAGGGTGCTGGTGACTCTGCACTGGCTGTTGGCTGGAAATCCTGGCAAGCCCACAGCTCATTTTCCTGCTGGTCAGCTTCTGTTAACTCAAGGCTAGCTACATGAGGCTTCTCTTCTCCTGAGGAGACCTCGCTATCGCTGAGACCTGCCTGACCCACGACAGTCTCCTCCAACTCAGTACGCAGCTTCAGTGCTGCCCTGCTGGGATTCTATTCTATTCTATGATTCTATGATCACTTGCCTTTGGCTGGTTTGGATCCCCAAGCTCACTGACTTCAAAGCTGCTTGCCCCGGTCCATCAGCTGTCACTGCCAGTGCCTCACGCTCTGTGCCGGCTGTCTCTTCCATCTTGGACCCCATGTCTCTCCTCCCAGCTGCTTCTGCACAGCTGCTGCTGTCATGCCTCACATGCAGGGGTCATTTTGTAGAAAAAGAGGTGCAGGAGCTCATTAGCATAACTCATTAGCATAACTCATTTGCATATGCCACACCCCCTGACGTCACCGGAAGTGTGTCAGAAGGCAACACCCACCGCTCAGGCTCCACTGGACTGTTTTGGATTGCTAGCTATTGGGGGTGGGTGGGAATGTGTAGATCTGTCCTCGCAGAGGAGGGAGAGCTTGTAACTCAATAAAACTTGGTCTTAACGGTGCCACTGGACTGTTTTGGACCGGAGCCCGGGGGGAGGGGGGACTCTGCAGCTTACCTGGCTGCTTCTTGTTCTGACTGAGGGCTGCTGGGCTCTTTACTGCCAGAGCTCCGCTCCTGTGTGCTTCTGCAGGAAATGACCCCTGCTCACATGCCTCCCCCCCACTCCTGGCTCATGGCTGCGGTTTACAGATCCCTGCAGCCAGGTTTTGACTCTGCCCCACCCCCACCCTGCTGCCGGCATCCTGTCTTTTTCCGCCTTGCCCTCTTTACCTCCAGCTGAGCTATTAGAGGAGTTCTGATGTCGGTCAGGCTTTGTGGAGCCTCTTGGACTGGTCACACTGATATTAAAAGCCGCTACGACTTTGTCCTTTGGTTTCTAACTGCGAGTTGAGAAATTCCTGGAGATTTGGGGGTGGAGCCTGGAGAATCTGGGGTTTGCAAAGGGGAGTGACTCAGCTGTGGTATATTTCCAAAACAGTTCACCCTCCAAAACAGCCAGGGGTGTCCACTGTGGATGGATCCCTGTGGACTGGAGATGACCCATGATTCTGGGAGAACTCCAGGCCCCACCTGTAGATTAGCAAACCTATAATTGAGGAAGGCATGCCAGGTTGTAATAACTATGGGGAAAGGCAAGCTGTGGGGAGAGTCAGAGAAGAGGTCCTGTCACAGTGGTGGAGTACCTCCTGTGCACACATGTGGTCCACCTCCAATTCCTGGCCACTGGGAATCGGGGGGGGGGGCTACAAAAGGTCTTGGTGGCTGACCGCCAGTCATTATGGGGTCCAGTGAGCTCTGCTGCACAGTCATGAAGGGGTGACTGTTAGCAGACTGGGCTGGATTACATCCTCATGGCATTCTGTCAAGCTCAGGCCTCGCTTGCCAAGTATTTCCATTTGGAGTCACATGGATCTCTACAGTTCTCATGTAACCTTGCTCCTTTCCATTCCTGTTTATCTTCTCTGCTGGGAACTGGGGGGTAGGGGTGACGGGGTATGGCTGTCTGCTTTGCTTGGTTAGTGCTACTGTGTAATAGTTCTCATACCAGGGCCTCCCAAGTGTGCTGTAATCATCTTGGGATGAGTATGATCTCATCGTTCGGTGTGACCTTGTAGTTTGCGAAGCTTCTAGATAATGTAACCATTAGCTTGCAGGTGCTAGGGGCGGTCATAGGGGCAGATGCAGACATGTGGTGGGCTGAATGAGACAAGTGATTGGTCATCTGGCATCTGGAACCCAGTTCCGACACAGAAGCTGTCCATGCTTGGAACCTCTCTGTCTCCTAATAAACAAATCTTGCTGCTACAAGGGTGTTTGTGGGAGTAATTGCGTCCAGGTTTTGATAACATTCTGGCCTTCTGCAGAATATTGATTGGTGTCTTCTGTGCATGGCTAATGTGTGATAAGCGACAGCATGACTGATAGGTAGCTACAGTGACAAGAGAGAAACCAACTGTATTCCTATTATGCCAGCATTAATACCTGGACCATAGACTGGTCTGTTGATGTCTTTTGTTTGACGCTTCTTGACTGGAGGTTACGGTTTCTAGGACTTAAGGACATGTAAGATCTGTGAGAAGATATATTTCCACCTCTCTGGACCATGCCTTGTTCTTTGCAAGTAGGCAGAGTGTTTCCCTCTATTTTTAAACATGTGCCAATTTTAATTAAGAGCAGGAATTAACTGTGTTGAGTCATTGTTTAGAAGAGAACGTGCAATCCCATTACATGTGCTGGATTAAAGGTATCCGTATTTATACTGGGGCTTAAGAACAATCAGTGTTGATTAATATTTATACAGGGACTAAAGAAAGTGCTTTGGCAAGGACTTTGGAAATTAATTACAATGTTGTAAGAACCTTTATAGGTAATTTAGTGAATCACACTGCAGTAATGAATAGATGGGTTTTGAATACAAGGCTGGAGCATCTGGGTTTTTGCCTTATCCTCCAGCTGAATATTAATTCATCCATTCATTGTTCTGGTTTTGAAGTGCCTGGTCTTGTTTTTTTATTCATGTGAGGATCATTTTTTAAAAGGTTTGTGAGATCCTCCCCTCAGATTTTCCTAGCTTTGTCATTCTAGCACCATCCATATCCTTATTTTCTCCCTTACCAAAAATAAGTGTGCTTGTACACAGACGATTGCAAAATGAAACCAAATCCCAACCCACCCAACCGTACATAATGTATCCGTGGTCAGAAACAAAGCTAATGGTTGGGCACAGGCAGCTCCTGTTCCTCCGCTGCTCCGCTCCTGATTTTTGGAGCTGGAAAATATACTTGACTTTTTGTATGAAGGTTTTAGAAGACTAACTGCTGTCATTTGTCAAAACATAATCACTGTTCTCCGATAGTCCTATACAAGGAGGGGATGTGGCTCAGTGGTAGAACCTTTGCTTTGCTTGGCATGCAGAAGGTCCCAGGTTCAGAAGGTCCCAGGTTCAATCCCCTGCATCTCCATTTAAAGATTCAGATGGTGGGTGATGGGGAAGACCTTGGCCTGAGACCCTGGAGAGCTGCTACCAGTCTGACTAAACGATACTGACCTTGATGGACCAAGGAGATCTGATTCAGTAGAAGGCAGCTTCATTTGTACCCAGGCTCAGCATTCTACACGTCCGGTCCTTCTTTGTGTTCCCCTGATCTTCTGGATTGAGGTACGGGGCCATGAATAGGATGCCCAACTCTAGGTTGGGAGATACTTGGAGATTTTGGGGGTGGAGCGTGAGGAGGGCGGGGTTGGGGGGCTTTAATTGGATAGACCATCCTAGAGTCCACCTTCCAATGCAGCCATTTTCTCCAGGTGAACTGATCTCTGTTGCCTGGAGATCAGTTGAAAGCCCAGGAGACCTCCAGCCCCCACCTGGAAAATGCCAACCCTAGCCTTTTTGGTGGCTGCCCCTGCCCCAGCTCTGGAAGCCCCTTGCCCCAGTCCTTGCATCAAGAGCCACTCCTGGCTCTTCTTTAATTTTGTTTGCT
>NW_015172555.1:1187780-1252876 GCF_001447785.1 Gekko japonicus
TCTTTCCCTGAGACGGTTTTTACTTCTTCTGCCTCATTTGGTTTTCAGATTGCTTGCTGCAGCTGTTCTCGTTGGTTTGGGATGATTTAATGTTTCCTGGAGGTTGCCAACCTCCAGGTGGGGGCTGGAGATCTTCCAGAACTACAATTGACCTCCAGATGACCTAAATCTATCTATTTAAAATATTTATTGCACTTCCAGAGAAAATGGCTGCTTGGGAAAGTGGACAGCTCATCATTATACCCTATACGAGTTTGGTGTAGTGGTTCAGTGCATAGACTCTAATCTGGTAGAACCTGGTTTGATTCCCCACTCCTCCACTTGCACTTGGCTGGATGACCTTGGGCAAGCCACAGTTCTGATAAGAGCCATTCTTGAAAAAGAGCAGTTTCTGTCAAGAGCTCTCTCAGCCCAACTACCTCACAGGGTATCTGTTGTGGGGAGGGGAAGGGAAAGGAGTTTGTAAGCCGCTCTGAGACTCTGAGTGAAGGGCAGGGTATAAATCCAATCTCCTCCTTTTCTTCTTCTTCCCCTTTCCCGAAACCTCATCCTCCCAGGCTCAGCCCTCAAATCTCCAGGTATTTCCTAACTGGCAGGTGTCAACCATGTTTTCTGGTATTATTGCTTCTTTGTGGGTTTGTTTCATGTATTTGTTATAGGTTGGATCCAGCACATGGACCCTGCAAGGATCTAGGGCTGCCTAGAGCTTAGTGCCTGCACCTAGTGGGAACTTTAGGGGCTGGAAGCATGAAAATAGGTGTGGCGCTGGAACCATGACATCATGTCCAGCATGAACCCAGAAGTGGCACCTGCAGGCACAACATCTATTCACCCCATCCTCTTGCTTCAGCTATACTGAGAAGTGGCAGAAAAAGAAAACAGCTACTAGTACCCCCAGTCTTTTTTTTTTTGTAAAACAATTTATTAGGATATGCTTAAACTTCATTACACATATTGTAAATTTCTATATAATAATCCTAACCCATATCCTACCCCCCACCCTTTCCCCACAATTGACTTCCAGCAGTGCTCTGACCTCCAGCCCTAAACTTAAACATCTTATTCTCCTTATTTCAAAATTTTATATAGGTAACAATTATTTAAAATATTTTTACATAAAACATCATCATAAATTTTCAGTAATTATAATTTTTCAGTAATTATCTAAACAAAACAAAGCTTCTTTTACATCTCCAGTTTTTTCCAAATATTCCTTCAAGTCTTTCCAATCTTCAAAAAAGTCTTCTGCCTCCATGTCTTTTAATTTTCTCGTCATTTTATCCATTTCTACTAGAAAAAGTAATTTTCTCAACCAATCACTTATCTCTGGTATCTGGTCTTGTTTCCAGTATTGGGCATATATCATTCTCGCTGCAGTAATCATATACCACATCAATGTTCGTTTCTTCATGTTAACTTCTTCCATTTTCAATCCCAATAAAAGAATTTCTGGATCTTTTTTAAAGTTACATTTTGTAATTTTCTCCATTTCCGCATGTATCTCAGCCCAAAAATTCTTAGCTTTTTCACATGTCCACCACATACCCGCTTCAGCATGTCTTTATATTGTACCCAATCTTCTCCTTTATATATCGAAAATGGCTTTATTACCTCTGCCGGTACAATCCAAAGAGGTCTCTCATCCGAGAAATACCTCTTGTATTTATTCCAAACATCATATAAGTTCCTTCTGATAAAGGGGTGTTTAAAGAAGCCGTCAACTTTCTGTTTATCATACCACAAATAAGAATGCCAATCAAATCTACAAGCATGACCTTCCAGTGCTAATAATTTTATATTACTAAGCGTAACCCATTGTTGCAACCACGTCAAACAAACAGCTTCATGATACAATCTCAAATTTGGCAATTGAAAACCTCCTCTGTCTTTTGCATCAAACAAAATCTTTTGTTTAATTCTCGGCTTTTTCCCTGCCCATACAAATTTCGAAATTTCTTTTTGCCACCTTTGAAAAATTTTGGGGTCTTTCACAATTGGAATCGTTTGGAATAAAAACATCAATCTTGGTAATACATTCATTTTGATTACCGAAATTCTCCCCATCAAAGAAAAATTCAATGTATTCCATTTCTCCGTATCTTGCTGAATTTTTTTCCAGAGCTTTTCATAGTTGTTTTTATACAAATCTATATTTTTCACTGTTAGATCCACTCCCAAATATTTAACCTTCTTCACCACTTCACATTGGGTTAAATCTTGTAGTTCGTTTCTCTTCTTTTCCGACATATTTTTACACAACATCTTCGATTTATCCTTATTAAGATAGAAGCCTGCTAAATCTCCAAATTCTTTTATTTTATTCAATAATCTCGGCATATTTTCCAAAGGTTCTTCAACAATAAACATTACGTCATCTGCAAAAGCTCTATATTTATATAAAAAGCCCTTAATGTTCATGCCTTGAATTTCCCTATCTTGTTTAATTTGTTTCAACAAAACTTCCAATATCCATATAAATAGTAATGGGGACAAAGGACAACCTTGTCTTGTCCCCTTAAGATTAAGAGGAATAAAGGAAGAGACACAAGATGACATAAGAAACAGAGTGTTAAAGTCTTTTGCAGAATACCTGAAAGATGATGTGGATGACATTGAATACCAATTTGATTTGATTTACAGAGTCAACTCAGTGGTTGCTAAACGTAGAAATCTTCCAAGAGATGTGATAGTGCAACTGTTGACTAAACGAATGCATGAGATAATCATGAGAAAACAATTTGTTCAACCGTTTGAAATGGAGGGGACCAAGGTCATGGTTCTGAAAGAGCTCCCTAGAGTTGTGTTACAAGATCGGAAAAAATTCAAGAAATTGACAGAGAAACTAAGAGCGATGAAGATTAAATATAGATGGGAGCTACCACAAGGAGTAAGTTTTGAATATAACGGTTTGAGACATACCATTATAAGTTCGGGACAGATGTTGGAATTTATGGGTGCGAATAGAGACTTTGTTGATAAAGAACAAGAAGCATGATGGAATACAAAATAATATCTTGGAATGTTAATGGGATTAACTCCCCAAATAAAAGAAGGACTATAAAACATTGGTTGACAAAACAAAAATGTAATGTGATCTGTCTGCAAGAGACTCATATTAGGGATCGAGATAGTAAATATTTAGAAGATGGAAAATTAGGACAAGTGTTCTCTTCACTTACAACAAAAAAGAAAAAAGGAACAGTGATTTATGTGAAACAAGAATTGAAACCTAAAGAAATTTTTAAGGATAAAGACGGAAGGTACATTGCGGTGGAGGTGAATTGGCAACAGAAAAAAATATTAATTCTTAATGTTTATGCACCTAACGGAGCGAAAGAAAAAATTTTTTTGGACTTATTGCATGAACTGGACCAAGTGTCATATGAGCAGATTGTCATGGCAGGTGATTTCAACGGAACAGTGAATAATAAAATTGATAGACAATCCAAGAAGAAAGAGGAAAGATTGGGTAAACTGCCAAAAAGCTTCTTTAAACTGATCCAACAGGAAAATGTACAAGATGTGTGGAGAACTATGAATCCTAAAGTGAAAGATTTCACTTTTTATTCAAATAGACATGAATCCTTTTCTAGAATTGATATGCTGTGGGTGACGGGAGATTTAATACTGAAGACAAAAACCTGTGAGATTCTTCCAAAAATTTATTCAGACCATAACCCTATTTTATGGAAATTAAGAGAAGGATGTAAAACACCGAGATGGAGATTAAACGAAGACCTGCTAGACTTGAAAGAGGTTTTGGATGCTTTGAAACAAGAAACAGAAAGTTTTTTCCAAATAAATTTAACTCCAGAGATGCCTGTTCAAACGGTATGGGACACATATAAGGTAGTAATGAGAGGGTTGCTGATCTCGATGAATACTAAAGAAAAGCGAAGAAAACAGGCACAGCAAGAAAATTTTTTGGGAAAAATTAAGTTGAAAGAAAAAGAACTGAAAAAGAGACCGGGGAAAAAAGCAATTATAAGAGATTTACATATTTTGAGAGAACAATTGGATGTAATTTTGAATCAAGAAGTATATTGGAATTTGAAGAAATTACAACAGAAATCTTTTGAAGGGGCAAATAAACCTGGGAAATTGTTGGCATGGCAATTGAAAAAGAGAAGAGAAAATAAATTTATTATAAAAATTGAGGAACAGGGTAAAATAATGACGGAAAACGCTGCAATCAAAAGAGAATTTTTTAAATACTATGCGAATTTATTTGCGAAGAAAGGTATTGATAAGAAGAAAATAAAGAAATATTTGGAAGGAATTCAATTGGAAAAGATGTCGGCAGACTGTAAAGATTTACTTAATAAAGCGATAACAAATGAAGAAGTGGAAATGGCAATTTCAGAAGCTAAAATGGGAAAAGCTCCGGGTCCTGATGGATACACAGTGAAATATTATAAAAAATTGAAGACGGAGCTGATCCCGAAATTAGTTTTTTTGATGAATGAGATAAGAGAAACTAAGAAGATTCCGACGTCATGGAAGGAGGCAAATATTTCGCTGATACCAAAAGAAATGCAGGACCTATCGAAAGTTAAAAATTACAGACCAATTTCCTTACTAAATACGGATTATAAATTATTTACTAAAATTATTTCGGAAAGACTTAAAACTTATTTGTCAAAGTTGATTGACGAAGATCAGGCTGGTTTTTTGCCCAATCGACAAATTAGAGATAACTTGCGAGTTGTAATTGATGCGATTGAATACTATGAAAAACATCCCGGAAAAGAAGTGGCTTTTTTCTTTACAGATGCAGAAAAAGCTTTTGATAATTTGAATTGGGATTTTATGTTTTTGGTTTTAGAAAAAATGCAGGTTGGAGACGAATTTAAGAATTGTATAGAAGCTATATATACAGATCAAAAAGCAGCGTTGATTGTTAACAATGAATTGACAGAACCTAGTACCCCCAGTCTTCACAGTTGTCCCTTTCCCTCCAGCAGCCATTCATGATTAGAATCAAAGAATCATAGAGTTGGAAGGGACCTCCAGAGCCATCTAGTCCAACCCCCCTGCACAATGCAGGAAATTCACAAGCACTGAATTGGCCTTCCAAGCCACCACCTTTTAGTCAACTAGGGTTTCAATAGAACTCTTGTCTCAACAGGTGTTGTCTCAATCCCGTAATGTGCCCTTCAGGTAAAACGGGAATCCATCAGGATCCATACACTTTTGGGACAGTCCATTCTTATAGATCTTTCTCTCTCCTGAAAGCTGAATTCCCTTTAATACCATTGCTTTTTATAAGAAAACAGAAGCCCAGTAGTAACTTGGAGGCTAACAACATTTATTCCAGCATGAGTTCATGAGTCAGATCTCCCTTCTTCAGATTCTATGAAGAAATCATTTACCACCAATAATAATTGGAACCACTGAGTCAGATGTCACAGATGTCCATCTTGGGGAGAGACTTTCCACAAAGCTTCTCAGAGCACCATGCTAGAATGTTTCGAGTTGCAAACTCCATTGGCATAAACAGTTTCAGCAAGCAAGATTTGCTTCTGCACACAGCAATGGCACTCCACAATCTGTTCTTCCAGGAATGCTGAGCAAGTCTTGCCATGCTCAGTGGAAATTTTTTAAGGCCCAGTATCCGGAGTGGGGGAGCTGCGGTGGCTCAAGTGTTTAAGACGCTGAACTGCAGGCTGTAGAAGGTCGGTAGTTCAGCAGTTCAAGACCCGAGTGCGCCACATGACGGAGTGAGCTTCCGTCTCTAGTTCCAGCTCCTGCCAACCTAGCAGTTCGAAAGCAAGAAAGTGCAAGTAGATAAATAGGTACCACTTCGATGGGAAGGTAACAGCGTTCCGTGCACCTTGGTGTTTAGTCATGCCGGCCACATGGCCACGGAAATGTCTTCGGACAGCGCTGGCTCTTCGGCTTTGAAATTGAGATGAGCACCGCAACCCTAGAGTCAGACTCGACTGGCTTTTGAGCAAGGGAACCTTTACCTATCCGGAGTGGGCAAGACACTGTGGTTGTTCTCAGGCATCGTGTTATGGCTATATCTGTAACACAGATCCCACAGAATTCTTCTACTAATGGTGGCACCTTCTCCTGACATAAGGGAAAGAAGAAGAAAAAGAAGGAGGAGGAGATTGGATTTATACCCCACCCTTCACTACCCAAGGTCACAACAGCAGCTGCATGTGGAGGAGTGGGGAATCAAACCCGGTTCTCCCAGATTAGCGTCTGTGCTCCCTAACCACCACACCCAACTGGCTCTTTGGTGTCAGGGGAAGGCACTTTGTGCTGCTACAAAAATGGCACCATTAGTGGAACAGAACTGTGGGATCCAATCTACTCTTTAGAAAAACTGCAAGGATTCATTTAAGTTGCCGTGCAGGATTGAACACACAGGGTGCAGTCCACAAAGACATTCCATTCAAGAATCAAGGGCCCTGGTCACACGAGCGGGAAAATCTGCAGTGGAAGGGAGGCATTTTAGCGCCGGATCAAAAAGATGTGTGGTAACGCGATCATATGGTTCCCCGAGGTGCTGCGCATACGGCGATAGCCGGCAATCACATGGCGAAGTTGAAGCGCATCAAAGGCCAGGGAGAACCGGCATGGTGCAATCAGACATGCTTCCGCGATCAGACATCCGCTTCCGCGATCCGACACTCGCCTGCGACCCGCGTTTTCCGGTTGCTACTACCCTTTTGCTGGTACTTTTAAAATCCGCTTCTTCGGGCCGACGGTACGGGTTGGTGACAGGTGCGCTACGCTTCCCAGATGTTGCCGTATGATTGCGCCCATTTGATGCGCCCTCAACCCGTCCGTTTCGCAGGGCAAATCCTCCCGTGTGACTGGGGCCATAGATGACTTGACTTGAGTAGGAGGGTTTCCCAGTGTATTGTGTCCACAGTCATTTGTTTACCTGGAGCTATCTTTGCAAGTATATATGAAACACAAACCAGAGTTCATGCAGTTGCATAGTCTGACTTACAGATTGGAAGATCTTGGGCAACATTTTCCAGCTGCTCTGCCTTGGCAAGTGTGATTAGGCAGGGGTCACAGAGGGCCTGCCTGGCTAGAGGGAAGATAATGTTTTACATAATATCATTTGCTTCAGGAGCCACCTATGTGCCAAGAATAATGACGCTTGATACGTCTGCAAATGGATGTTCCAGCGAGGCTCACCAGGCGTTTCTTATCATGGGAAAGGGCTGTGAATAGTAATAGGAAGCAGGGGAAATTGGAGCTTTTTTTTAAAAAAACACCAGCTTTAGATTGTTCGCTTTTAGCAAAAAGGACAAGTGCAGATCGGTCTGAGTTCCTGGTCATTTCTTCTCTCCCCATTCAGTCAGTGGGTAATGCTGACTTCAATTTGTCTTTCTGCATATCTTATCTTTTTGCATCTATATGCAATTTCTGCCATTTATCTTTCCACATATTTTCTGTTTTTGTGTGTGGCAAGGACAAAATTCTGTTGGAGAATGAGGTGGGTGAGTATGAATTAAACCCGCTTACAATTATTGCGAATATAGCTTAGAAATTAGATCATGACATTTGCAAGGTTTGGAATTATTATTATTGTTGTTGTTATTATTTAAGTTTTTATCCCGCCCTCCTGGCCAAGGCCGGCTCAGGGCAGCTTACAGATGGATAAAATTCCCATAATACAATC
Organism: Gekko japonicus; assembly: GCF_001447785.1. Taxonomy (NCBI): domain Eukaryota; kingdom Metazoa; phylum Chordata; class Lepidosauria; order Squamata; family Gekkonidae; genus Gekko; species Gekko japonicus. Next base: position 1,195,429 of record NW_015172555.1, read on the forward strand.
ATAATAAAATCACGTACATTAATAAATACAGCATTAAAATTCAAACAAGATAAAGTGCTAGCAACATTTCTCATATTCCAATGGAAGACATGAAAGGCTTTCTGGGCTGCTATAAATGGTTCCCTAACAGATTTTTAAATGACAGTTCAATAGCTTACTAGCTTTAATTGGTAAACAGGGGGACTAACCAACCTCAGCTGCAGCGGATTCATCACCCCCAACCTTTCTCCATACCACCTCTCTGTGCTTGCGCATTCCTCTCAACTGTTGTTACACCTGTGTTGTGTACTGCGAGCTTCAAGCGAACACCCATCGTGCAAGAGGCTCCTTGCAGCTACATTCGGATTGGCCGCCATTGCCGAACTGGCCAATCAGGTAACATCAGCTTAAATGATGCCCATGCAAATAAGGGTTCCAAGCACCTGTTTTTCTATTGGTGTATTTGTAGTTTGTGGGTGTGTTTTGGGGCTGGGGTTTGTGTCTATAGGCTCTGAGGCAACTGCCTTCTGGACTGAGGAATATCCAGTCCCCCACTCTGGCCTCTCCTACACCCCAACTGCCCACAATCAAATAAAAAGGAGGAGAAAAGCTTTAAAATAAAGATTGGTAGTACTCTGTGCTCGGTCAAGGTCTCTTATTTGGAAACCTGCTAGACCAAAGGTGTACTTACATGTGAGGTAAATAGATGCTGCTTAGATTTTTGACTTGACAGGCAAGACACAGAGGGAGATGAACAACAAAGGTTTATTTAACAGAGGCCCTGGTCACACGGAGGATTTGCCGCGCTAAAGGTACGAATGTCAGGTGGATTTTTGGGGCACAATCCCACCGCAACATCTGGGAAGCATAGCGCACCCGTGGCCAACCTGTGGCGTCCCACCGAAGATGCGCAGTAAAAAAGTACCTCGGAAAGTGCACTAGTATTCGGGAAATGCGGGCCAGGGGTGGGCGTCTGATCGTGGGAGCGCTAGTATCCCATGGCATCCGGCACCCATCCACATCCCGTCGCAAACTGGATGAGTTTCGCAAGCACATGCGCACAAACACGTAACTGAAAGCACTGCTGCTCCACGGAACTGCGAATGCGCACAAATGCGAAACGCTTGTGTGATCGCGCCACTTCTTTGCCACGCTCCAGCATTGCTGTGTGATCGCCAGCTAACAGCCTAAGTGCGGAGACTCGGGGGACCATGTGATCGGGCTACCCACACTTTATTTTGCTCCAGGGCAAACAGCCACGCCTCCCCCCCTTCCGCATTATCTGGCCCGTGTGACCGGGGCCAGAAAATATTTAATAAGGTAAATCTGATGGGTGGATAACTCAGATATATAAACTAAAGCTAGCTTTCGAAGTATTCCCTGAGGGGATATTTTATTCCCCTTTCTCTGGACAGGTTTCCTCTGCAGGTTTCAGCCTGCTCTTTTCTCTTACAGAGCACCTTTCCGCAGAACCTGCACACAGACCAGGTAGGAATTATTGGCCCCGAACAAGAGGCTTATTTGTCATACTAAATAAGCTTTCTCCCCTAAGCTGACCCCCAAACTGTAATGAAAAGGCCCAACAAAACCCTGCCTAAACTGACGCTGCTTTCCAGAGCAGCAAAATCCCCTGTCCAAAATATACTGTGAAATGTATTCTTTTCTAATTTCTGCAAAATGTAGTTTGGTTTCTGGTACCCGATGTAAAGTCAAAACCATCACTAACTAAATGGAACTCAGTCCCTTCCCATTGATTGGGTGTAGTGATGACAATGTCCAGTGCTTTCTCTCTGCTCTGCCATGTACGTGATACCCAGTTGGTCAGATACAGGTGATCTAAGCAATTTCTGAAATTACAAAATGCCAAATAGGAAATGCTGAACCATAAATTCACTGTAGCATTGTGACAATAACTTCTGCAAAATTTTCAGATTTTCTTATTAGCCGGAGTAAAACATGGAATAATTGAAATGTATTGCTGTTGCTAGAAGCTCATAAAACTCTTTCTCAGCCTGGAATTACTGAACATGAAACAGATGAGCGGGGCCCTAATACTCATGAATTTTAACTTTGTAGAATTAGTACTTCATATCTATATAAATTTCTCTAAAGGGGCCTTAATCTGTTCAAAATTTGATTAATGGATGCTGAACTTATAACCTTAATTAATTTTTTTATCAGTCCTTAGCTCTTGGCATGTGTGGCGCAATACTGCAGTTAGTTAAATGTCTTAATAGGTATTGCTGAGATATGATGTTTCAGCTAGCTGTACGGTAGTTAGTAATTCTCCTATTTTTCCTCTTGGCATGCCAGATGGCTCTTTAAATTGAAAAGAAATTTATAATGCAAACCCGGTGAGCTGCAGTACTACAAACTAATACATAGATATATATATATTTTAAAAAATATATATAGCATGTCATACATATTAGTACTGAGATCCAGGAAAGAAACTGATCAGTACCTAGTAAACTTCTTTAAGGCTGTATGCTTTTGCCTAAAAGCAAGTTATTTTTCAGTTAATATAAGAGGAGGAGGAGGAGAAGAGCTTAGGTTTTTACACCCCCCTTTCATCTATCCTAAGGAGTCATAAAGCAGCATACAATTTCCTTCCCTTCCCCTCCCCACAACAGACACCTTGTGAAGTTGGTGGGGCTGAGTTTTGAGAGATCTGTGACTGGCCCAAGGTCACCCAACAGGCTTCATGTGGAGGAGGAGTGAAGTCCAAAGCTCTTAATCACACCATGCTGGCTTTCCAGCAAAGAAAGGACAAAGAAGCCAGACAAAGAAGAGAAGAAGAAAAGAGATTGGATTTATACCCCCTGCCCTTCACTTGGAGTCTCAGAGCAGCTTACAAACTCCTTCCCCTCCCCACAGCAGACACCCTGTGAGGAGAGAGAAACTGCTCTTTCAAGGACAGCTCTGACAGAATTATGGCTTGCCCAAGGTCATCCAGCAGCTGCAAGTGGAGGAGTGGGAAATCAAACCCGGTTCTCCCAGATTAGAGTCTGCAGACTTAACCACTACTCCAAACCAGTACACCAAACAAGCAGGCCCTGAGTGACACTGAAACAACACAAGTATGGTTTTCAATAGTTTGTTTGACCACACTATGTTAATTTGAAAGTGAACATTAAATTTAGACAAATGGGTGTTGCTTGAGATCATCTGCTGTGTGAGCATAATAACTGTGACTGATCCAAGGTCACCCAGCAGGCTTCACGTGGAGGAGGACTGGGGAATCAACCCCCCCCCCCACCCCAGTTCTCCAGATTGGAGTCCATTGCTCTTCACCACCACATCGTGCTGGCTCTCAAAATAAGGATCACATTCTTGGTAGTTCTGGAGCAAACTCTCCAACTAAATTTTTCAGTCAGGCCAGGCACAGTTCTACCATTGAAAAGTATGCAGACGGAGAGTGATTTCAGCAAAGCATACTTTATTCAGTCAGGAACAAGACGACTTGGCCGGCTCGCAGGCCGGCTTATATTCCCACTGAAACCCACCACCACAACACACCCCCACTCCCCGATAGGCTATTTACAGTAGCCGAGAGGCCTATTGGCCTCACGGTCTGGGACCTAGCCCTCTAATTGGGCCAGGCTAGGATCCTTGTGACCCATTGTCTTTAAGCGCGAAGCTTGAGGTATTGTCCCTGGACAAGTCCAGATATGCGCGGCCTGTCAGGGCTGGATACACTACACCCCTCCCCCTTTGGTCTGCAACGCATCCGCAGACAAAGTCCTTCAGGTATGCTGGGGACTTCCTGGTGCGGGTCGAGCGGCGCGGTTCAGGGACGGCGGCTGCTTCCCCCCCGAAAATCCTTGGCGGCGAGCTGACCGGGCGAGGCGCTGGGTGTGATGGTGCCGGTGTTTTGGGCGCCTCCGGAAGAGGTGCCCCTGGGGTTTCCGCTGGTGGGGGCCGAGGGTCGCCCTCGGGTGGAGACTGTGATTCGGTCTCCGGCAGTGGGGCTGTGACGACCCCTTATATGGGGAGGCCTGGTTCCACTTTAAAAGTGTTCTTTTTATTTTGTTCTATTGGGGATATCCGGCTGCCACCAGGAAATTTAAGGCTTTCCAAACCTTTATACTATACTGTTTCTATTACTGGGTAGGTAGGTCGGTTTTAGGCTTTTCGAGGTACTAAGTGTTCCTGAGGAAGGATTCCTTTCAGCTGGTATGCTTAAATAAAAGTAGATTTATTGAAATACTTCATAAATAAAAAGGTATAACAAAGTAACTGGTAATGTGAATATTCTGGTAAATTGTTTGGTGTCCCACACAAGCTCTGCTCCTTTCCTATACAGGGATTTATCAGGTAACTTTGTAACCCTTTAACTCAAGATCATCTACGTTTCTTGTCTCTCTCCAGTCTGTCACTCAGACTTTCATATAATTTCTGTTCTCTTAAACTTTACTTTACTGTTTCATATACATTCAACTTTTTCCCATACACAGAACTAACTCCTATATCACACACAAGAATGCTTCTCTCACAGACTTCAGAATGAAACTAACTTATCAACTGTCTTTATCAACTATCAAACCTGTAACTGTCACTCTTGACAGACATACATATTCATCCACTCAGAACCACTTCCAAAACCCCTCCCCCTCTCTGTCAATCACCAATCACACCACTCTTGTCTTTTCAACCACTCTAATATATCTCAGCCATGCAACCAAACTTTTAAAGAGACACACACACATATAAAACAAGGAATCATTACAGGGGCCCTTTGTGAGGTTTCCAGAACCTCAGCCCCGTCCGAGTCCTCGGGGTCCAATGGTTGCGTTCAGCGGCGTAGCTGGTCGATGTGCCTGTGTAGCACTTGGCCGTCCTCGCACGAGACCTCATACGATCTAGGGCCCTTAACTCAGATGACTCAAGCCGGAATCCAGGTGGGCCCCCGGCGTAGTTCCGCGCATACACCGGATCTTCTGGGAAGAAAAATGTCTGTGGCTGCACGTGTCTGTGAATGCGTGTTTACCCGTGTCACCCACACTCTCCCCTCGGTTCGTGTGTCTCCTGAGTGTTGCCTCCTTACCAAAGGCAGAGGTGTAAGCTTGGAAACCGCTCAGCGCTGCCAGAGACACAGAAAGGTCTCTTATTAAAATAAAACTTATCTTTATTAAAGGAAAATACATTTTAAGATTTACCAACACATTACACTCCTATTTCCTAAATGCTAATAGTGAAAACATAAACAATAGACATGCAAGCAAAGCCCCAATAAACATGCAAGCAAAGTCCCCCCCCCCCAAAACATGCAGAAACGAAAAGCCTTTCGGGTTGACTCAGCTCTTGTAATCATCCATGTGTGGGACTGCACAGAGACCACGACGAAAATAAACAGGTTGCTTACCTGTAACTGATGATCTTCGAGTGGTCATCTGTGCAGTACCACAATCCCACCCAGCCTTCCCCACTGCTGGCATCTCCTATTCACCTTTCTTTGGCTTGATGGGACTTACCAGTAGCGGTCAAAGGAATTGAGTGGGCTCTCTCCCCCGCTCCAGGCATGCGCAGTACGTGCCTGCTCCCCAGGGCGGGAAGAGAGCCCGCCAAAAGCTTTCTGAGGCAAAGCTCTAGAAGTTTCTCCGGTTGAGGTCGTGCGCAGGCACCCAACCCATGTGTGGTACTGCACAGATAACCACTCGAAGATCATCAGTTACAGGTAAGCAACCTGTTTTTGCTCAGCAATTAATAAAGTTAATCAATTTAACCCTCCAGTATTTAGAACTGTACAAGAAGATTTGTACAATTAAACACGGAATTGTAACAAACATAAATTTTCAGAGGATAATGTCTTTGGATTCAGTTAAATAACTGGCTATTGCTTGATGCCACTTTGTAGTTAGCAAAATCCAATTTTTCTGCTCCACCAAGTGCCAGAGTCTTCCAATGTAGTACAAACAAGACATCACAGAAACTGGGGCTCCATCCTCAGCTTGAAAAAGTACAGCCTTGCAATAATAATATGATTCCAATAATATTACCAGATTCAGGTAGGTAGCCATGTTGGTCTGAAGCAACAGAACAACGTTTGAGTCCAGACTGGGCACCTTTAAGACCAACAAAGTTTAATTCTAAAGAAGTGTGCGGGCACACGAAAGCTTATACCCAGAATTACACTTTGTTAGTCTTAAAGGTGCCCCCACTGGACTCAAACATTGTTCTAATAATAATGCCAGTTAGACTAAAATTACTCCCCCCCCTTCACACATATAATTTCAATAACCTTATATAAGGTGATGAGCCCACAACTGTACACAGCTTCCCAGCAAACAGACTCTCCCTGTGCTGCTAGCCTCCATTCACAGACTCCAGCCCTTCTTGGCTAAACCATTTAGGTCCTAGAAGTAGCCCATGAAGCCCCTAAGATGTCACTGAGACAGGTGTGTCCTGGAATGGGAGTGTGACTGACAGGTAAAGTTCCACCTCTCTCTAAGAGTGCCCAATGGGAGCTGATGGAATGTTAGCGAGAGAGACAACTGAAAACAGCAGTTAAGAGAGCTGAGAGTGTGGCAAAGAGCAACTTAAAGATAATTGGAAAGAAGCAGTTTGTTGCAAAAGATCCTAAAAGCTGGAGTAGGGAAACAGTTCAAAAGTTCAATTGAAAGGAAAAGTTGTAACCTTCACCTGACTTTCCTCAGTGTTATGTTCAACCCACAAATAAAAGTTAACTTCTTGTTTGTTTAGCCCAGTCCTGTCAAACTCATTTGTTATGTGGGCTGGATCTGACATAAATGTCACTCTGTTGGGCCAGGCCATGTGTGCTATAAAATGTAACATGAGGTACCAGAGATATAAAGATGATTTCAGATGCTGAATGGCAATAGCAGGCATGATTCGATTACATGTGATATGCAGAGGGGGAGTAGGTATGGAGATATCAGCTTTGGTAATGAGACAGGAAACCTAGGTCTCCGTTCCATCCAGGAGGATTCAGTCCAGGAGGATGCAAAGAATAAATGGACATAAATCTGACATTAGAAACCACAACATTCAGTTGCTGAGCTAAGAGTAGCAGTGCTCTTACAAAGGAATTTCAATAGGAGATTAGATAGAGAGACTGCTGAATGGCATCCTCTTGGACTGGATTGAGACCTGGTTTTCCTGTCTTCTTACCAATGTGTGCTATTATTGCTTGGCATCTGAAATCACTCCACTCTCCAAGATATAAGAACCAAAGAACCAAGTGTTCCAACTCCTAATCAGGGTATTTTTGAAAGAAATTAAATCCAGATAGGAACAGAGAAATCCAACCATTTAAAAAAACAACAAAACAACTTTTCAGAATAAACCAAAATAATTTCCTCAATGTAATTGTGCTTGTCGGAATAATCCACCCACACACACATCCTCCCTCCTTCAAAGAAGTGTGCTTGCACACAAAAGCTTATACCTAGAATAAAACATTGTGTGTGTGAGAGAGAGGGGGGGAGGGAGGCAAGAGGCAGGAAACAGGAAGCAAAGAGCCACTGAGACAGCTGGGGAAGCTGCAGCAGTAGCCCTGGGGAAGGAAGCAGGAGAAGGAAGTTGTTTGGGGGGCTCGTTTTGAGCCCTGTGTGGGCCAGATCTGGCCCTCAGGTCACACATTTGACACCCTTTGTGTATAGTACCATTTAACATGTCATGTTAATGGTTATACTTTGTTTCAGTTTTGTTTCAGCTCTGTTTTCAGATTTTTGCTCATTTTCAGATTTCTGCAACGTACAGTTGGCGCAACACCGGCTGATTGCGTGCCAGCAAAGGCATTGCCGTCAGTAAGCCTGCCTCCACATTCTGCACTAGCTGCAATTTCTGGATCAGGCCCAAAGGTAGCCCCGCGTAAAGTGAGTTACAGTAATCCAGCCCGGAAGTGACCATTGCATGGATCACTGTGGCTAAGTCCCGTGGGGTGAGATAGGGAACCAGCTGCCTGACCAGTGGAAGATGATCTGGCCACTGAAGTAACCTGGGCCTCCATAGTAAGTGGGGGATCCAGCATCACCCCGAGACTCCTTACCCATGGTGCTGGCACCAGTGGTGCCCCACCGAAGACCGGGAGTCTAATTCCTGACCCCGACTTAGGTACAGGCCCTCCGTCTTCATTGGATTCAAATTCAGCTGGCTCTGTTGCAGCCATCCAGCCATGACCTCTAACGCCCTGTCCAAAATGTCTGGGGTGGTATCCAGCCGGCCATCCATCAACAGATAGAGCTGGGTGTCATCTGCATATTGGTGACAACCCAGGCCAACCCCCCGGATCAACTGGGCAAGGGGCAATGTAGATGTTAAATAACATTGGACAGAGGATCGCCCCCTGCAGCACTCCTCATTCAAGCGGGTAGCATAGGGACATCCTCTCCCCTAGCGCCACCCTCTGTCTCCGACCATGGAGAAAGGACAGCCACTGTAAAGCAGTTCCCCCATATCCCAGCGTCAGCAAGGTGGTGGGTCAACAGATCATAGCTGACCGTGTCAAACACTGCTGTCAGACCTAAAAGCAACAGCAGCACTGACCTGCCTTGATCCAGGTGTCTCTGGAGGTCATCCATGAGGGTGACCAATGCAATCTCCGCCCCATGACCAGGGTGGAAGCCGGACTGGAAGGGGCCCAGAATGGAAGCATCAACTAAGAAAACCTGGAACTGCTCAGCCATTGCCTTCTCAACTACCTTGCCCAGAAATGAAAGATTCAAGACTGGGCAGTCGTTGGCAAGGACCGCAGGGTCAAGCGAAGGTTTTTTGTTTGGAGTAGTGGTTAAGTGTGCGGACTCTAATAGGGGAGAACCGGGTTTGATTCCCCCCTCCTCCACTTGCACCTGCTGATGTGACCTTGGGTCAGTCACAAGCTCTGGCACAGCTGTCCTTGAAAAAGAGCCATTTGTGTCAGAGTTCTCTCAGCCCCACCCACCTCCCAGGGTGTCTGTTGTGAGGAGGGGAAGGGAAAGGAGTTTGTCAGCCGCTCTGAGACTCGGAGTGAAGGGCGGGGTATAAACCGAATCTCCGCCTCCTCCTCCTCCTCCTCCTCCTCCTCCTCCTCCTCCACAGCCTCCTTCAAGCCCCTTGGAAATACCCCCAAAGAGAGGGATAAATTGATAATCTCTCCCAAGGGGGCCTGAATCCCATCCCCACAAGGTTTAAGTAGCCAGGATAGGCATGGGTCAAGGGGGCATGTGGTAGGCCTTACAGCCACCAGGATCTTATCCACTTCCTCATGGGAGAGTTGACTGAGGTGGTCCAAAACCTGACCTGAAGACGGATAAAGGTCTTCCAGTTCCCTTACTGTATCAAGTGCAACAGGCTCACTACAGATTTTAAAAGAGGCGAGAAGCGTAGCAACATGTGGCACCTGACCTATGTGTAACCCTAAACCTGAGAGAGGGAGAGGGAGAGGGAGAGGGAGAAAATACCAGTGCCATCAGGAGGTCCACCAGTGGGGCCAGGACATTAGAAGCCCTCCCACTGTTGACCCCCCCCAAGCACCAAGATGACAGAGCATCACTTGCCCCAGAGTCCCTATCTATACCTTGTGGCTAATAGCCACTGATGGACCTCTGCTCCATATGCTTATCTAATTCCCTTTTGAAGCCGTCCATGCTTGTAGCTGCCACCACTTCCTGTGGCAGTGAATTCCAAGTGTTAATCACTCTTTGGGTGAAGAAGTACTTCCTTTTATCCGTTCTAACCCGACCGCTCAGCAATTTCATGGAGTGCCCACGGGTTCTTGTATTGTGAGAAAGGGAGAAAAGTACCTCTTTCTCTACCTGCTCTTTCCCATGCATAATCTTATAAACCTCAATCATGTCACCCCTCAGTCGTCGTTTCTCCAAGCTAAAGAGCCCTAAGCGCCTTAACCTTTCCTCATAGGGAAAGTGTTCCAACCCATTTATCATTCGAGTTGCCCTTTTCTGCACTTTTTCCAAAGCTATAATATCCTTTTTAAGGTGTGGTGACCAGAATTGCACACAGTATTCCAGATGAGGTCGCACCATTGATTTATATAGCGGCATTATGATATTGGCTGATCTGTTTACAATACCCTTCCTAATAATCCCCAGCATAGCATTGGCCTTCTTTATTGCAGTCACACACTGTCTCGACATTTTCAGTGAGTTATCTACTACAACTCCAAGATCTCTCTCTTGATCAGTCTCTGCCAGTTCGGACCCCATCAACGTGTATTTATAGTTAGGATTTTTGGCTCCAATGTGCATCACCTTGCACTTGGCCACATTGAAGCCCATTTGCCATGTTGACGCCCACTCGCCCATCTTTGACAGATCCCTTTGGAGTGCCTCACAATCCTCACTGGTTTTCACCACCCTGAACAACTTCGTATCATCCGCAAATTTAGCCACTTCACTGCTTACTCCCAACTCCAAATCATTAATGAGAGAGAGCTGTAGAGGGTGGTAGGAACTCTGTATGGTTGAGAAAAAGTATGTCACATGGAGGGATCAGTGAGGGACCCCCTCTCATGAGCAGTAGGGTTCCCTGGCACTGCTCACCCCTTTTCTGCTTCCTTTCTGACTTCCCTGCTTTAACCATTGGGTGGATGGGAGTTTGCAACCAGCTGCAACCAGCCTAGCTTCTGTGGGTTTGCCTTTGCTTCAGAGGGGCCCAGGTTATTCCGTGGCAGTGCCCCTTTTATGGATCAGCCGCCACATCTGAGAAATACAAAGAATCCCAGCAAAGTTTTGTTAAAATGTTTTGTTAAAAATGACATTAAAAAAAGTCAAAGGTATGAAGAACGACTAGGAACTCTTGTCATGAAAAGAAAGCAGCCCCAATTGGAAATGAACTGGGAAGCAGAAATGGCTGCTCTCTCACCCTCCCTGGCTTCCCTGGCCCCATGGGGGGCAGTGGCTCCATACTGACTGTCTCTGTATCCCTCACCCAGCTTTGGTTCCAACCCTGCGCTTCAGCTCCCCCCAAAGGTCCCATCTGTGTTCCTCACTGACAGCTGAGACAGCCTTGGAGCCAAGTTCTTTTGGATTGTGGTTCAATGGGGTGTTTTACTTTTGGGTTTTTAAGCCATGCTCCTCTTTCCCACTGATGTCCTTCTTCTAGGGGACAGGACCACTCCCCCCCCCGCAGAGTTCTGTGTAACGTCTGCCGTGTCATATGGCTCACTGCCATCGGATTTTCAGCTCTCAAACTTTTGCTGTCAAAAGTGAAAACGGGGGGGCTCCAAAGAAATCAAACATTGTTTGAAAACTTCTTTTAAAGGATGTCCTTGGAGCATTCTTATAATGAATCCTATTATTCCTGGCAACTTAATTTAAGCTTAAACTTTTGAGGATAGCAGTGACACCTGGGAATCTACCATTCCAATTGTTGTCTGTAAAAACTTACAATTTCTTTCATTTAGCTCACACCATGGCACATCCTTTTATAACCTCATTCTTCACTCTCCTCAGGAATATCTGCCTTTAACCATCTTTCTTCGTTCTTATTTTTTAAAAAAAGAATCTTTGCTGGCAGCATCCCTATTCTCTGCACACACGCTTGCCCTTCCCTTGAAAGAACTCTCAAAATGACTCCCACTTGGTTTCAAATTTTGGAAGCTGCATTATGGCATCATCCATGCATTACCTGTGTGTGATGTACACTTGATTGTTCTTTTTATTTATTTATTTATTTATTTATACCCCAATTTATATCCCGCCCTAGCCCACCAAAGCAGGCTCAGGGCAACTCACACAATAAAACACAATTTAACAGTCAAATCATTAAAATCTGTAAAACAGTTAGTTAAAGAATACAGTGTTACATATTAAGTGCTAGCAATGTCACTTCACTATCACAGCCATGGCGGTGCTGCGTGAGTGCATGCCATGATGTTCTTGATCTTACTCGATGCACACAGGCTGTTAATAATTCACCAGGAACCTGGCTCTACAGTTGTTACTAGTCACAGTTACCAGTAATGGTAACTAGTGATGGTGGTGGTAAAGGTAAAGGTAAAGGTTCCCTTGCTCGAAAGCCAGTCAAATCCAACTCTAGGGTTGCGGTGCTCATCTCCGTTTCAAAGCCGAAGAGCCAGCGCTGTCCGAAGACGTTTCCGTGGTCATGTGGCCGGCATGACTAAACACCAAGGCGCAGGAACGCTGTTACCTTCCCACCTAAGTGGTACCTATTTATCTGCTTGCAATTTCTTGCTTTCAAACTGCTAGGTTGGCAGGAGCTGGAACTAGAGACGGGAGCTCACTCCGTCATGTGGCACACCCGGGTCTCGAACTGCTGAACTACCGACCTGCAGTTCAGCGTCTTAACCACTTGAGCCACCGCAGCTCCTATGGTGGTGGTAGAGGCTCCTAATTGAAAGCCTGGTGGAAGAGCTCCATCTTGCAGGCCCTGCGGAACTCTAAAAGGTCCCACAGGGCCCTTATCTCCTCCGGGAGCTCATTCCACCAGTATGGAGCCACCATCGAAAAAGCCCTGGCCCTGGTTACAGCCAGCCTTGCGTCCCTAGGGCCTGGGAGGGCCAAACAATTTTGATTCCCTGACCGTAGTGCTCTCTGGGGTATATATGGGTAAAGGCGGTCCCTCAGGTGACTTGGACCCCGGCCATAAAGGGCTTTAAAGGTAAGAACCAGCACCTTGAAGTGAATTCAGAATGCTATTGGCAGCCAGTGCAATGCTTTCAGGGTCGACCCATCAGAAGCCTAGCCACTACATTTTGCCCTAGCTGCAGCTTCTGGATCTGCAACAAGGGCAGCCCCATGTAGAGAGTGTTACAGTAGACTAATCTCAAGGTGACCATTGCATGGATCACTGTTGCTAAGTTGTTGCATTCGGCCTAATCAGCCGAAGATGGTAAAAGGCCAACCTGGCAGTGGCTGCTACCTGAGCCTCCATTGTTAAGGAAGCATCCAGGAGCACTCCCAAACTCCTAACCTCTGGTGCTGGCACCAATGGCACCCCATTGAAGGTCGGGAGTGGGATCCCTACCCCAGGACTGCCCCGACTCAAGCACAGGACCTCCATCTTTGTCGGATTCAATTTCAGTTGGAAAGCACTGCCCCTTGTGGCACTCCACACTCTAGTGGGTACCCCTGGGAGACCTGTTCCCCTAACGCCACCCTTTGTCCCCGACCATGGAAAAAGGAGACAAGCCATTGCAAGGCAAGCCCCTGGACTCCTACGTCAGTGAGGCGGCAGACCAGTAACTGATGGTCGACCATGTCAAACGTGGCCAACTGGTTTAACAACAACAGCACTGCCGAACTGCCTCAATCCAGATGCCTCTGGAGATCATCCATAAGGACGACTAGTGCTGTCTCCATCTCATGGCCCAGGCGAAAACCAGATTGGAAGGGATCTAAGATGGAAGTGTCATCCAAGAAGCTCTGTAGCTGGATTGCCACGGCCCTCTCTATTATTTTGGCCAGATAGGGCAAATTGGAGTTAGCTAATTCGGCCAGATCCAAAAATGGTTTCTTCAAGAGAGGACGCACCACCGCCTCCTTGAGCGCCCCAGGGAACTGTCTCCCGATGACTTTTTATGTGCATTGAGTACAGTCAACACATGTACACTACATGAACGTACAATTGAAATGCCACCTTTATCTAGCCATTTTGTTTGTAGAGTGCATGTTTGCTGTTAGGCATGTATCTACTGAGTCATTTGCTCCTTGTACAGCCTGCCCACTGCCACCAAGGTCCGAAAAGTGATGGTGGGATGTGGCCTATTAGTTGTTTATTCCAAGAATGCATTCAGGCAGCAATTTCACTTGGATTAATTACCTTCTGATGTTAACAGAAGTTGTGCTTAGATTGGATTGTAAGTACTTGTGTTCTGAGTGCGTATCCCTTGTCTAGGGCTCTCTGCATACGGAGAATTCCAGAAAACCCACTGAATACAAGAGGAGTGGAATCAGGGGTCATTTTGTAGGAAAAGAAGTGCAGGAGCTCATTAGCATAACTCATTAGCATAACTCATCTGCATATGCCATGCCCCCTGACGTCACTGGAAGTGTGTCAAAAGGCAACGCCCACTGCTCAGGCTCCACTGGACTCCTTTGGATTGCTAGCTATGGGGGGGGGACACACACGCAGATCTGCCCTTGCAGAGGAGGGAGAGCTTGTACCTGAATAAACCTTGGCCTTAAAGGTGCCACTGGACTGTTTTTGATTGCTATCTGGTGGGGGGGCTCTGCAGTTTACCTGGCTGCTTCTTGCTCCTTGTGGCCTGATTGAGGGCTGCTGGGAGCAGTGGGTGGGGCTTGTTGCATGTGCCTGCCCCCTGGGCTTTTTACTGCCGGAGCTCCGCTCCTGTGCGCTCCTGCAGGAAATGACCCCTGGGTGGCATGAATGACTGAGGGTCCATTTTGAACATGACCCTCAACTTTATCAAAGCTGCTTTCTATGAGTGACTTCCCTGTGGCTGGGTGTATTTAAATGGCCCACCCACTGGGGTAAGGGCAAGCTGTGGGGTTCCCCCCAGATTTTGCTCTCCAGGTGTCAGTCTCTTGGCTAAAATCTGTGTGATCTGGCCCCACCAAAGTGCTTCAGTTATTTAAAACATTAGAGTAACATAACAAAGTTTGGGCCCAGTGGCACCTTTAAGACCAACGAGACGTTATCCAAAGTATAAGCTTTCATGTGCAAGCAAACTTCGTCAGACACAATGAAATGAAATCTCCTCGAGCCACACTTACAGGAAAAAGAGGGCGGGGCAGCCGTTTGGAAGGGCCAGTCACAGCCAAGATGCGAAAGTAGGGTTGGAATTGGACCAGGTGGTCAGTAAGATCAGTCAATGACAGCAAATTAGCATGTAAATGCAAGGGTTAACAAAGACATGTGAGAACAAAGCTAGAGTCCAGCAGCACCTCCACTTGAATTAGAGTAACGTTTAGAGTAACATCTGTTGAGCCCTTCATTCTTTTGATTTCTCTATTTCTTGTTTAACATAAAGAACCAGTTATTTTCATCTGAGCATGCCAATTTCCTTGCAGCGAGATTGATAAATTTTGTTTTGCGTATAATTTACTGAATGGAATCTGCAACTACATAGCTATCTCAGACTCAGTAACAGACAGGAACCCATCTGGGACACTTCTCTTGATCAATATATTTATCAGAGAAGACAAGACTAGAGTGATGTATGAACTGGGCACTTCTCAGTCCCTTGCTCACAGTCTCGGTGCTTAAACAGACGATGCAAAGGTAAGATGTCTTGTTTCATGCAGTCAGTGCAAACTGCAGGCTGAACCACCTCATGTTTCCTTGTGGCTGTGCAGGGAAGCGAGACAGGAGTTAACTATTCAAAACCCATTCTCTTCTTCGGTAGTAGTATTTTAAAGGGGAAATGCATACGTTTATTTTTTTTCTCTCCTTTAAAATACTGATAAGGAAGCAAGAAGCTCAGTTTTTAATAGGGGAGCCAGGGTGGAAGGTTGAACAGTTAAATACCCTCTCTCCTTTCTGCATTGCTTTGAGGCAGATTATGGCTACAGGGACCTACAGCTGGATCTTATGGATGAACCAAAATGAGTGGTCTCCCATCTCATCTATTTCAGCTGTTGACAAATATACTGAGAGCTAGTTTTGCTATTCTGCCAAAAGATAATGGAAGAGTGTTTGCTGATTAAGTTTTTTTTTTTTTAGGGAGCAATTGAGTTAAATACTGCCGTGTGTGCAGAGTTATGTATACATTTGGCTAGACATCTCTAACTCCACTTAATTCCATACCAGTACACTCTTGGAGCTGGGCAGTGCAGAGAGGCCGTTCCCTGTGGATCTGAAATCATCTGTGAATATTTGTAGTGGCAAGGATGGGCACCCATCTTTCAGAACCAATGAAACCAAAGCCCTTCCTTTCAAACGAGGAAGTGAACTCTGGCTAACTTTACACTTGCTGCTTTCACAGTGAAATGCAACTGGCAATTGGCATGTAGCCTGCGGAGGATTTTCTTTTTACTCTATTAATCTGGTTGAGACAGAAGTTTTCGGGAGCAGGCATACAATTGGCTCTGTGGGCCTCAGAAAGCAAATGCATTGGATTCAGACACAGTGGGAAAAGATTCCAGTTGAGAGATGAAAAGGATTTTCATAAGCTCATTTTGCACTTGTGAGCCTGAATGTGCTGCCTTGGCGCAAAACAAAAGTGGAATTAATCCCTGGGGTAACTTCTCTTTGCTTTAGTGGAATTATACCACATAGAAGTTGCACTCATTGTTTCTCTCCCTCTTGCCTCTTCTCTAGCATTATTCTTCATATACCATATCTCTGAAAAAGAATACATATTTACCTATAAATGTCTGAGTCTTTTGGCTTTTGGTTATGAAACCATTTTATCAAGAGCACATTTTTTTAAAACGTCAAAGGCAGACTTTCACTGAAAGAAGTGTAAAGGTTTCTTTAATGAAGGCGGTCAAAAGGAAAACAAAATTCCCTTTGCAGCAAACTGAAAGCTTTGTGAAAAATAGTCAAGGCACAACTACAATGGAATCCCATGGAGTGTGTAAAATGGGACCATGTGCCTCCAATGTGGAGTCAGGAGTCAGGATTCAGCTTCAACTTCATCACTCTTCCTCCTTAGTTTCTAGGCCAATACTGAAAAGTGGAAGGGGGCATAGTAAAGCTCTGGGTGGATTTCTTAAGTTTCTATCCCTCTTGGTTACATCCAAATATTTGGGAAGGGATGTAAGAAACATGTAGACAAAAATACTGTTTTCAGAACATTTATACTACCTGACTCATGACAGCAAAAGGTATTGCAGTCTCTTACAGAGCAATCCTAAGAACACTTTCCTAGGAGTAAGCCCCATTTAGTAAGATCTTGAGTAGACCTGTGTAAAAAGGCACTGTTAAAGACTTAAGAGAGTCACTGTTGCCACTAGTCAGGGTGGCCATATTATCTCACCAGCCACGTGTGATGTGATGCTTCTAGAGGCAAAATGCGGCTCATGGGTCAACGTGCTTTGCAGCTCCAGCAGCCCCCCAGCCCCCCCTGTCATACATCTCTAATAATCACCATTGCTACTGTTGTGGATTATCACCGTTCTTATCTTGTATACATTTGGGGGGGGCTTCGGACGCGATCGCGACGGGAGCCGTTTGAGCGATCTCCCGGGCTCCCCGGTCCTTCTACCCACCAAAACGTCTAAAAACGCGTGTTTCCCCGGCTAAAAACGAGCTTTTCAGTCAAGCGAAGAAGCACTGCACCAATTTCTAACGTTTCAGAACGAGTAAGTAAAGCTCAAACGCAAAAGTTTCCGAGCGAAAAACCGGGCCGCAAATCCCAAAATGGCGACTGGCACTCAATCGAATGCACCGATTGCTGCTCCGATCACAAAACAAGACCTAATAGAGAGCTTTCAGCTAATAAAAAACGAAATCGAAACAGAAATCCACAAATCAATTAATGCGGCCCTGAAACCCATAACAGACCAGATTGAATCATTGCAGAGCTCCTTACAGAACGTTGCTTTAACTGCTGACGCTGCACTCGAGGCCACCACAGCTACAAACGATGATATACGCTACCTCCAAGAGGCAGAAAGCTGGTCACGAGAGCGCATATTATATCTGGAGCATCGCACAAGAGAGAAACTGGCTAAGTTCAGGGGATTTCCTGAGAATGCTGAGAAGGAGGAGAACCCCATCTCCTTCCTATCCCAATGGTTGAAAACTACATTTGACTTTGAACCGGATAAAATACCCAAACTAACAAGAGCATACAGACTTGGCATGAAACAAGCCAAAGAACGCAAGGGACCCAGAGACTTTTTAGTGGAGTTTGACGACATCTCCCAAAAAATACCCTCCTTAACCTGGCCAAGTCTGCATCCAATCTGGACTATAATGGGACTCAAATATCTATATTTCCTGACGTGGCTCCTGAGGCCCTAGCAATCCGAAGAGCCTTAAAGAAAATCACAATGCGCCTCAACGAAGCGAACATAAAATATCGGTGGCTCCCTACTGGAATATTTCAGGTTCGAAAAAATGGAGCTACGCATCAAGCGGCCAACTTGGATGAAGGGGAGAGCATGCTATTGGCGCTCGGGCTAAATCCCATCATCGAGATGGAGACAGAGCTGCAGGCTTCGCGAAAGAGAGCCAGACAAACCACACCGCAGAGATGGAGCAAGATCCCGACAAGACGAAGAATAGCCTATGAACATTTTCTTTTTCTGGAAACTCTGCCGCATAAGTCACAGGAACTGCGTTACATTTGCCCTCTGATGTTCGATTTGAACTGTGAAAAAACCTACTAACCTTCAATAACCAAAAAGGAAAAGCACGAAAAGAACCACTTCCTCGGCGGGAGGGGTGAACGGGGAAGACTCGAAGATTACCCATTGCCTCCAAGAATGTGTGTAAAGTTATTGTTGATATTGGTAAGATGGTTAACTGTGATTCTGGTTAATAAGCCCTTAAGGCTTGGGGATGAGCAATTGCTCATTCCCCCAGATCGCAGTGGCTGGGCTGGGGGGTGGGGGGATGGGTCAGTTGTTAAAAGTTTAAACTTACTTATAGGGAAATCTGCCTATACAACAACGTTAAATTTTAGGAATTGTTACTTAATTATTTCAAGGTGGTTTATGAATATGGTAGAGTTAACTAAGGTAAATCTGCTAGTCAAGATGCTTTGCTTAACATCTATCCCAATAGAACCTTTGAAGTTTGAATTGAAAAGTGTTTTTATCCCTATGTTATGTCTTCTAGGTATTGGGAAGGGGGGGTCAGTTGGGGTTTAGTTTATTATATTTTTATACGATAAACTCAGAACAGGTTATTTTATTATTATGGTTCAGTAAAACTTTAATCAGGTTACTGCATAATGTTTTTGAATATGAGTGGCAGTTAGATGCTGTGGAGGGTTGTAGAAGGACTTGCTTCAATAAGAAGATTCTAATCAATGCAGCATTCAAAAACACGCTGTACAAAGTTTTAATAATGCAACGCAAACTCCAACACAGAAAGAAACGCAATCTGACATTTCAAACGAATAAAGCCTTTTATTATGGATGATATTAAAGCACTCACCCTTAATTGTCGGGGGATGAACAACATAATCAAAACAAGAAGGATGGCCAAAGATTTGCAACAACAAGGAATTAATATTATTTTTTTTCAAGAAACTTTTTTAAAAGCAGGTGAGAAAGTTCTGCCCTCAAATTATTATACCTCTCAATATTTAGCTCACGGCACATCGAAGGCAAGGGGTGTCACCATTCTTATTGCAGCCAATTTAAATTTTAAACTTGACGCTCTAGAGAAAGACAAGAAAGGCAGATACATATTCGTTAAAGGCCATACCAAACAACAACCTATCACCCTTGCTTCCATCTATACTCCAAATATCAATCAATGCAAATTTATAAATGACACTTTGAAGAGACTTTACAAATTCCACAATGGTCCGATCCTATTAGGGGGGGATCTAAATTATTTAATGAACAAACATTTGGATAAATCCCCCTCAGTTAAACCAGTGAATCCAACCTTGTTGAGTCAACTATCGTTAATTCTGAAAAAATTTGACATGTTTGACATCTGGAGAGTCAAAAATAATACCATGAGGGACTACACATACTATTCACCCTGCCATAAGTGCCATTCGAGAATAGATTATATTTTGGGCTCGAAACAATTTATGGAATGTTCTATTTCAGCTGTAATCGGAATTAAGAAATGGTCGGACCACGCCCCGGTAATTTGCAAGTTTAGATTACAGGACTCAGATGTTAGGAAAAGAACATGGAAATTCAACAAACTCTTGTTATATGATAATGCAACTAAACACGCTCAATGACAAGAGATTACAAAATATTTTGAAAACAACTTGCAGGAAAATGTTAATATACTTACCGTTTGGGACGCCTCAAAGGCTGTCATTAGGGGTCAATGCATCTCATTACCAACCAGATCAATCAACTAGAGGAAGAACATAAACGGACATGTAAAAAAGCTTACAGAAAAATCCTAGACATTAGAAAAAAACTAGAAGCAATGGAAACAACAGAAATACTTAAAGAAGACTTCAACTACCGCAAAAAATACCAAATCAACAATTCAAAACACTTAAAATTACTGGCTTGGAGACTCAAAAAAAAAATGAACTGAGCGCCACATTGGTAGTATTAAAGACCATCAAAACGTTCTACATCACGACACCAAAAAAATAATTGAAATAATACAATCCTTTTACGAGACTTTATATACAACACAAAATCCAAATCCAACTCGAATAAGAGACTATTTACAATCCATTACTAATCTTCCTAAGTTAACAGATGAACACTACCAATTTATGGAGAAACCCATAACTGCAGAAGAACTTGAGCAGGCAATTAAGAAGCTAAAGAACAACAAAGCGCCCGGCCCTGATGGGTATACCTCTGAATATTATAAAGTATTCCGGCAGCAATTAATCCATTATTGGATTCATGCAATTACATCAGAGCGTCGGGTCAGATGCCTTCATCATGGCAGTCAGCCAATGTTATCCTAATCCCAAAGAAAGATAAAGACGGAACGGATCCCAAGTCATACCGACCGATTTAGTTGTTAAACGTCGATTACAAAATATTTACAGCGGTTATCGCCACACGACTACAGCTTATCATTGCAAACTATGTAAACAAGGACCAGACGGGATTCATACCATCAAGAGACATTGCTGATAATATCCGGAGAACTTTCGACATAATTCAACACTGCAAGCACAACTCTTCACATAGCTTGATGCTGATGGCAATCGACATCGAGAAGGCGTTTGATTCTCTGGAAATCCAATTTTTAAAAGCACTAATTGACTTGATGAACTTTGGCTCTACGTTCAAAAATCTAATCAACGCTATTTACAAAAAACCCCAAGCAAAGCTTTAATTAATGGAGACCAATCACAAGAGATAAAGCTCTTCAGGGGCACAAGACAGGGATGTCCCCTGTCCCCTATCTTGTTCATCCTTGCTTTGGAACCTCTGGCATGCAAATTAAGATCAAACAAAAATTTCGAAGGCATTCAAATCAAAGAGAAGCAACATAAGCTTAGTCTATTTGCGGATGACATTATCATGTATGTCGGAAACCCCATCGTATCACTAAACGCCATCCAACACTCACTACAGAACTTTGCATCGGTTTCAGGATTAAAAGTAAATAACAACAAAACTATGATTTATCCAATTAAGCTTCTTGATCCGGAAGAAAAATCAATAAAATCAATCTTTAATTTCCAATGGACCCATACATCTCTCCAATATTTAGGAATCAAAATCCCACTCGACCGATCGAAAATTGTCAAACTAAACCACTCAGCGATACACAAGGAGGTAAAACAGTCAATGTTATCCTGGTCTTTAAAGCCCATGTCCTGGCTAGACAGAATAGCTATCGCCAGATCTTTCATCCTCCCAAAATATTTGTATTTATTCAGAACTATACCTATATGCACCCCACCTCAAAGTGTTAAAAAATGGCAAAAAGAACTAAATCTTTTTATATGGAACAGGAAACCGGCGAGGATTGCTTATCAAACCATGAAATTCCCACGTAGGAATGGGGGTCTGGCTACATCGGATCTTGACAGCTATAGGAAAGCAACAATCCTAGCTTCATTGGTTTGCCAATACCTCGATACCGATACCTTGGATTGGAAAACAATCGAGGAAGCATGTATATCAAAAGACTCATTTCAAGAATTACTTTGGCACAAATCATTCAAAGAAATAGAAGGCCAACTCAAAAATATATTTACGAAAGTAGCCCTACAAACCTGGTATGAAAATAAACCAAAATTAATCACCAAATGCTCTAAATTTAGCACCTTCACAAGACAGACATGGTTTAAACCAGCGGAGGCACCCTTCACTTTCGAAACTTGGAGAGCCAAAAAGTTAAACAGAATACAGGATGTATTCCACAAAGGTAAAATGATATTGAAAAACGATTTAGAAATCAAACACCAAACCACAATCAACTGGTTCGAATATCTACAAGTGCAAAACCTAATTCACACAACTGATTTTTTGCCTGCAAGCAAGATCCCTGCCACCACAACAGAAAAACTTCTGGAAAAACCTCCACCAAAAAAAGGGCTTATAGCCAAGCTTTATAAAAACATTGTGCTAACCCAGAACACTAAACCTCACTCTTATCAAAAGGCGTGGCCGCAAAACTGTCTCACATCTTCCCTTCTACGTCGCCTTATTGTTGGAAGAAATGTGGGGAGAAGGCAAAAATTTTCCACAACTGGTGGACCTGCAAAGAAATACAAAAGTTTTGGTCCCTAATACAAGCTCAAATCAAAAGCTTAACAAACACAGACTTACCTTTAACACCTGAATTGATGCTCCTCCACCTTTGGCCGCAAATCCACCCTCCTGAAAGAACAATACGATTGGTTAATCTACTTTTAACAGCCGCCAAAATGACAATCGCAAAAAATTGGAAAAACAGAAACTCGCCGACAGTAACACAATGGATTAACAAAATATGGGACATTTTTATATTGGAAAACCTCTCAATATATGACTCATCGATCAAAAACGAATGCGAAATCCACAACCCTCTCAGTATTTGAAGTCCTATTTTAGAAAAAATATTTTTAGAAAATTTTGAATGGGAAAGTATAGTAAATGCAAAATACAAAATTATGTGTTTCAACTAAGATGCATAGGTAACCAACAATATAACTATTACAATGGACCTCCTTTAGAGAGACGTAACATAATAACGTTTTGTCTGACATTAGTAAGGTTCAAGTTAATGTTTTATGTATTTTATAACTCTGTTCTGTTCCTTTTTTAACAGATTTACGCTTAAAAGTATTTTGTTTATTGTAATGTTTTTTTTAAAAAAAAATTATAATAAAAAAATTGTTTAAAAAAATCTTGTATACATTTGGGCTCCCCATCCAAAGGCCATGGACATGACCTCTTACAGTTCATAGCCACACTATATTTACTACAATTTTCTTTTGTACTTTAAGCACCTGACATACTGGATGAAAGATTATGCTGTTCCTCTTTATGGTATCCAAAGAGTTGTTGTTTGACTAGAGACTAACAGTGCAACCCTAAGAACAATTCCCTGAGAGTAAATCCCATTGTGAATAGACCCAAATAGGAATTGGAGGAGTCCTGTTTTGGATGGCTCTGTAGATGGACTCTTAATAGATGGACTCTTAATACGTTTTTATTGAAAAACCCAAAATTTGTACCAGAGACAAAAAAAGAATTTCAGATGTTTTTTGAACAGAATATCCAACCAGATATTTCTATTCTAACTGTATGGGATGCATTTAAGGCTTATGCCAGAGGTTGAATAATTAGAGAAAAAGCATGTACAAAAAACACAAAAAACCCAGAAAAGTGTTTACAAATTACAGAACGAATTAAGAGGCAGGAAGAAAACTTGAAGCAAGACCCCTCAGTTGAACATTTAAGAGTTAAATTAAAGCTATTACAACACCAAATGAATTGTATCTTGACGGAGGAAATAGCTAAAAAGATTACTTGTGCAAAACAAAATTATTTTGAAAATGCTAATAAACCAACTAGATGGTTAGCATACAAATTACAAAAAGAAAAAGAAAAGAGAACTATAAAAATCTTAAAAGACAGTGAAGGAGAAGAAAAAATACATCCAAAGATTTTTTAAAAAACAATTGTGACATTTTATAGCAAGTTATATCAAAGAAGAAAACCTACAATAGAAGAGATGAAAGACTTTTTGAAGAAGTACAACTTAAATTTTTTTACTGAAGAACAATTTTTTAAATGATCAAATAACAATGTGTGAAATTATAGAAGCATTAAAAAAACAAAAAAAGTGGAAAACACCAGGTCCAGATGGAACACCGGGTAGAATTCTACCATGTATTTGAAGATCAAGTGACATTACCTTTAAAGTATGTAATACAGAACATAACAGCAGAAGGCAAAATACCAGAAACTTGGAATGACACACTTATAACATTGATACATAAACCAAATTCAGATGAGAAATTAAAAATTGTCGGCCAATTTCACTACTAAATGTAGATTATAAAATTTATGCTTCTATTTTAGCTACAAGACTGAAAAAAAATACAGATAATTCATCAAGATCAAGCATGTCATGGGTGCTGAGGAAGGGCCCATGACTTCAGAGGAAGCCCCTCTGAAGCTGAGAGCAGCAATTTATCATCACAGCCTGCACTGGGACCTGGCTCATAGATGGCTGACAAGCAACAGACACAGACGGACAGCCCTCCCAATTCGCCCCCAAGAGTTGCGCGCTTACAAGACAGGCTCCAGCAAGACTTAGCAGCAAGAAGGCACTCGGCTCGGATGCAGAACAGAAGAGCTGTCAGTCCTGAGTATTAACAGACGCTTGGTCGCCGGTGCTGCTGCACTAATTGGAAACAGCAGCTGAGGGCTATTTAGCTTTAGGCTCTCAGCTGGCTCCCTTGTGGACACAAACTCATCATTACTCTGTGATGCCTTGCTGATCTCCCCCCCCCCCCCCGGTTCCTTCGTTCCTGCTACCTACTTCTGGCTTCTGACCCTGGCCTGACCGACTCTGCTCTTGGTTTGTGATTTGGACTGTTACACTCGGCTCCTGCTAACCTCTCCGGCTTCAGACCCTGGCTTTAAACGTCCTTGCTTATGGCTTGTGCTCTGAACTTTCACTCTCGGTTCCTGCTTGACCCTTTTTGGCTCCAGACCCTGGACTGTACTTGGACTTCCCTCTGCCTGTGCTCCCGACCTTGACAAAGCAGGATTTTTACCAAAAAGACAACTCAGAAACAATGTTAGAACATTAATTGAATATTTTGAAGCACACCCAGAAAAACAAATAGCTTTGATCTTTCTTGATGCTGAAAAAGCATTTGACAACGTGAGTTGATGTTGGAACAATTGGTAGATTCACAATGTGGTGAAGAATTTTTTACAATGGTTAAAGCAATATATACCAAACAACATCCAAAGACTCTTATTAATGGGGATTTATCACAAAGTGTTGAAATACAAAAAGGAACTAGGCAAGGTTGCCACTGTTACCATTACTGTTCTTTTTTGTATTGGAAATCCTGAATGACACTATAAGAAAAGATAGACACATCAGGAGAGGAATATAAATTACAAGTGTTTGCAGATGACCTGGTATTTATTTTAGAAAACCCATTGGAGTCAATTACACAATTATTAACAACATTACAGAAATATGGTCACATTGCGGGATTGAAGATCAACTTGACTAAAACAAAAATGTTAACAAAAATATAACTAAAAATCAAATCCAGCAGTTACAAGAGAAATCAGGGCTTGAAGTACAAAAAAGAGTGAATTATTTAGGTATAAACATGACAAATAGATATAGCTCTCTGATGAAAGACAATTATATGGAACTTATGCAAAAAATCCAAAACGTTTTGGAAAAATTGAAAAACTTACAAATATCTTTGATAGGCAAAATAGCTCACCGCAGAAGTGATAGGCAAAATAGCTCACTGCAGGAGTGACCGTCGAAATGGAGCCAGAAGACAGCCGAGAGATATCGAGCCGAGGAATGCCAACTCGAAGACCGTCCGGTACCTCCACTGGGTGCTGATAGGGACTGTCCCCCACCCTGTGTTCTGTGGCCATAGATTAGGTATGAGAATCAAAGTGTAAGCCGCTCAGAGACCCCTTAGCGGGGGTTCGAGCGGGGTAATAAATCGAATAATAATAATAACAACAACAACAACAACAAAGATGAACATTTTACCAAGACTGAACATTTTACCAAGACTGTAAGCCGCCCCGAGCTGAATACTGGATGGGGCGGGATATAAATCCCAAAATAAATAAATAAATAAATAAATAAATTAAATAAATATTTTTGTTCTAAATCTTTAGGATTTGACTGCCAAAACTAGATTGTCTTGGGCTAACTCTAATGAAGCACTTCGCCATGGTCTGAACTGGATCAAAGGAGGTTGCTGTGCCCATCCCCAGGATAAGACTCAGTTCCTGCCAATTTTAACACTACACAATGTTGATTTGTATCCATTGGATCTCTTCTGCTAACTGATGTTATAAGAGCCTCTTGTTGGAGGAGAAGATGCCAAAGCATGGTGTCACCCCCAACTGAACTAGTCCCTGTGATCCAGCCCCTGGTGTAGCAAATATTGTTTCCTATTAAAGTGCCAAATTCTGAATTCTTTATTGCTTTAGTTGGTAGTAAATCTAGTATGTTAATTTAGCATGTGAAATGAATCAAACTGATATTGTCATGACATTACACACCATTGTTCTCTAGCTGCAAAAACTGAAGAAGGAATAGGATCCACTCTTGCATATGTAGACTCAAATGTATTAGAGAGGAGGAGCAGCAGACAAGAAGCTTCCAAAAGAGTCCAAGATGGATAGTCCCGAATGTGAGAGTGATCCCGATAATTAGTACAAGCTAACAAGTCTCCCTGATGATAGAAACTAACATCAGGGAAAACAAATCCTCCTTTATTCAGTAGAAGTTGCATCCTGTTAAAAGAAATCTGAGGTGGTAAGGAGCCTCACATAAATTTCTGAAACAAAATAACAATTTATGAATATACCTGCAAGGTATATTAAAAAGAAGTACACATAAAATATAAATAATCCTAGGTATAATATTCATTTTAAGTGTATTTACTTTTCCCCATAAAGACAAGTTTTTTTTATTTACTTTCAACTTTATATCCCGCTCGAACCCCTTTTTCAAGGGGTCTCTGAGCGGCTTACAGGCAGGTGCTAATCACATTATTCCCTAACTAGGGCCACATTTCTATACGGGGATGGGTTTAAAGTTGGCCATCTGTCCAAATCCAAAGATGTATCAGAAATTAGCTTGTAAAAATTTTGCATAATGTCTCTAGGAAAATATTCCAAAATAAGTAATTTCTGGGCACCCCTTTCCCCAGTATCCATAGTTAAATATACTCCACAACATTTTGTCTCTGAGTGGCACAACTCAGATGTCGCCTAATTAACTTCAAAGGTATTCATCATATTCATTAATGCAGGAATGGATGGCTGAGGTTCCAAAATAAACAATACAAGATCATCTGTATAAAGAATAATTTTAAATTCCAAATAATTATGTACAAAGCTGATGGTACAAGCCAGAGCTTCCTAGGGATGCCAGCCTCCAAGCGGGACCTGGGGATCCCCTGGAATTACAGCTCATATTCAGACTACAGCAATCAGTTCCCCTGGAGAAAATGGCTGCTTTGGAGGGTGGGCTCCATGACATTGTACCCCACTGAGGTTCCTGTCCTCCCCAGGCTCCATCCCCAAATCTTCAGAAGGTTCCCAACTTGGATCTGGCAACCCTACTTCCATCCCCTGCCGATGGCCAGTGGGGAACTGGCAAGCCTATTCCAGACATAGATAAAAAATAAGAGGAAAAAGAGAGAAACCTTCCCCTCTCAAGAAGGAGTGACATGGAAAATATGCCAGTAGTCAGCACTTTGGGAGATGAATAGAGTTCTAACCTACTTCAAAAATGTGTGAGAAAAACAGCAAGGATAAATTTCCAGTTGTCAGACCTGAGATCTACTTTGCCATGGTTCACAGGGATTCGGGGCCTGCAAAGGAATGGAAATTCCAGAGAGGGTGTGTGTGAGTATGAGAGTGTGAGAATGGCTCTGTTGTAGTGGCAATGTAACTCTCCTAAGATACCTCCCTTCTCAGGGATGACCTTGGACACTGTGCTTGCTTCACTGCCATAGATAACATAACGGTAGATTTATGGGAGGGGGCTGAAGCACACAAAAGTTAGGTGGGATAACTGTGGAGTATGATTGGACTGGACCAAAGGGGGGGCTTGTTTGAACTTTGGCTGCGGTCACACGGAGCATTAGGCACGCTAGAGAGACGGCAGATAGGCGGATTTTCCGGGCACGATCTCACCGCCACATCTGGGAAGCGTAGAGCTCCCGTGACGAACCCGAGGCTTCCCGCTGAAGATGCGCGGTTAAAAACTAGTACCTTGGAGGTGCTAGTTTCCGATAACCACGGGGCAAGGGCAGGCGTCTGATCGCATTTCTGGTGGTATTTCCGGCGCCCGCCCATGCCCCCTCGTATAAAGGTGTTTTTCCCCCAAACTGTCCATGGGATGCGCACGAGCACCCAACAGGGCATGCGCACACTTTGGTGTCTGGAAAAAAAAAAACACCCATTTGCCACGCCACTTCTTTGCCACGGCGCAGGATTGTGGTGTGCTCAGCACCTCCCCCCTACCACGGGACCTCCATGAGACCTCCACGGGACCTCCACGGTATGTCTGCTGGTGCAACCATACGTTATTTTGCCCCGGGGCAAACAGCCACGCTTCCCCGTCACATTTTCCTGCCCATGTGCCCACGGCCTTTGTATATCTTTGGGTTTTGGCACCAGAACATTAGTTCTGACACAGTAACAGTCTTAGCTTGGAACATCTTTATTCATCAATAAACAAATCACTGCTAGAGAGTGCTGTTGAGAGTAATTTTGTCCAAGAGTCTGACATCAGTACATTTGTCAAAAGCTTTTTTCAGCTTCAAGTGAGAGAATAGCAACTTTTACTGTTGTACTGTTTTACTGATATTTTACGGTTTAAAGCAATCAAATAATTGACCAGCCATAAATTATCAGAGGCTTGCCTACCTCCTAAAAATCCTACCTGGTCTACATGTACTAAAGTTGTAACAACCTTTTGAAGTCTCTTAGCAAGAACAGCAGTAAATATCAGCATCTACAGTCACCAGAGAAGTAGGTCGAAAATCTGCACATGGGGTATTGCCAGGTTTGAGAATCTCAGTGATATGGGCATCATATAATGACAATGGCAATGAGTCAGACTCAAAAATCTCTTTATACAATTGATAAAGTTTTGGAATGAAGAAATCTGAAAAGGTTTTATACCCTTCATCTGGTCCTGGAGATGTTCCATTATTCATATTCATTATCACGTCCTTTATTTCATCCATGTGCAAAGGGTTCAGCAAGAATCTCTTTCTGAGTAATATCCAAACATGGAAGATCAAGAAAAAATGTTTCCAAATCCAAATCCTTGCCTTCAGTTTACAATTCAGAATAAAAAGACATCAAAAAGACAAAGTAGTGACTACTGGGGAATTATGCAACTCTAAGTCTGATGATGAGGAAATTGAAATTGTTCATTTTCTATTCCTTAGCTCAGTCATCAACCAAAAGGGAGACTGTGACCAAGAAAGCAGAAGGAGATTGAGACTGGAGGAAAATGGTGCTCAACATGGTAAAAACAGAACACATGATGAGGGAAGGGAGTTGCAGCCTAGGATCGGCATGGGGTAGTACATAAACACCTAGTTTCTTTAAATGAAACTAAGTTCTCGGCCAGATGAACTGCATCCAAGGGTACTAAAAGAACTCGCTGATGTAATTTCTGAGCCTTTGTCCATTATTTTTGAGACTCCTTGGAGAACAGGTGAAGTGCCAGAAGATTGGAGGCAGGCAAATGTCCTCATCTTCAAGACAGAGGAAAAGGAGGATCCGAGTAACTACCGACCCATCAGCTTGATGTCTATACCTGAAAAAGTTTTAGAACAAATAATCAAACAGACAGTCCTTGAGCATATAGCAAGGACGGCCGCGATTACTAAGAGCCGGCATGGGTTTCTCAAGAACTAGTCATGTCAGACTAACCTTATCTCTTTTTTTGAGAACGTTACTACCTTGCTGGATCAAGGGGATGCTGTAGATAGTAGATGCTGTAGATAGTTTATCTTGATTTCAGTAAGGCTTTTGATAAGGCTCCACAATATTCTTGCTGACAAATTGGTAAAATGCGGTTTGGATCCTATTACTGTTAGGTGGATCTGTAACTGGTTGACACATCACACCCAAAGAGTGCTTTTGAATGGTTCCTCATTCTCTTGTTCAACATCTTTATAAATGATTTGGATGAAGAGATAGAGGGAATGCTTATTAAATTTGCAGATGATACTAAATTGGGAGGGGTAGCAAATACGGTAGAAGACAGAGTCAGGATACAAGATGGTGAGGGGTCTGGAGACCAAGTCCTATGAGGAAAGGTTGAAGGAGCTGGGTATGTTTAGCCCAGAGAGGAGATGACTGAGAGGTGATACAATAACCATCTTCAGGTCCTTGAAGGGCTGTCATATAGAGGATGGTACAGAGTTGTTTTCTGTTTCCCCAGAAGGTCAGACCAGAACCAACAGGTTGAAATTAAATCAGAAGAGTTTTTGGCTAAACACTATGAAGAACTTCCTGACAGAGGGGTTCCTCAGTGGAACAGGCTTCCTCGAGAGGTGGTGGGCTCTCCCTCTTTTCAGGTTTTCAAACAGAGGCTAAATGGCCATCTGACAGCAATGCTGATTCTGTGAACTTAGGCAGCTCATCAGAGGGAGGGCAGGAAAGGTTACCTCAGTGTTTAGTTCTTGTGGCCCTTTCATGCCCTCCCAGGGAAATGCTGATTGCCACTTTGGGGTCAGGAAGCAATTTTTCTCCAGGCCAATTTTTGTCATCTTCTGAGCGTGGGACAGTGGTCACTGGGGGTGTGGCAGGGGAGGTATTTGTGAATGTTCTGCATTGTGCAGGGGATTGGACTAGATGACCCTGGAGGTCCCTCCCAACTCTATGATTCTGTGAAAGCAGAAGGAGATTGAGACTAGGAAGGGGAGTCTTGAAGGCAGGGGTCTTTTCATAGAAAAAGAGCTGCAGGAGCTCATTAGCATATGGTATGCTAATGAGCCACTAGGCTATTAGCATATGCCACGCCCCCTGACATCACTGGAAGTGATGTCAGAAGGGGAAGCAAAAGGGGGGAGGCATCTTCAAAAGCCTCCCCTTCCCTTCCCCAGCTGGCCTTTGTGTGTGTGGGGGGGGAGCGAAGATAGAAGGGGTTTAAACATTAAACCCCTTCTCACTAGAGTTGGGCCACAGAAGGAGGAAAGAGGGAAGGAAAGAGAGAGAGTAGAGAGAAGGAAAGAAAGAAGGAAAGAGGGAAAGAAAGAGAAGGAAAGAAGGAAGGAACCAGGGGATACAAAGAGAGAAGGAAAGAGGGAAAGAAAGAGAAGGAAAGGAGGGGGGAAAGAAAGAGAAAGAAGGGAAGAAGGAGGGAAAGGAGGAAAAAAGAAAAGAAGAAGGCAGGAAAGAGAAAGAGAAGGGAAGAAGGATGGAAAGAGGAAAAGGAGAGAAGGAAAGGAGGAAAAGAGAGGAAGGAAGGAAGAGAAGGGTCTCCAAACACCCCCCATTAAGCCCCTGCCACCCCCACCCCCATGGATCCCTTACTTAACACTTTGGTGGGGGTTGGGGAAGATGGCAGTGGGGCTCTCCGGGCCTCCCCTGAGTCGCGGCGCTTCTGCACGGGCCCGGGGGTGGGGCTCTTTGGACCTCCCCCGAGCTGCAGCACTTCTGCGCGGGTCGAGGAACCTGGGGGCAGGGCTCTCCGGAACTCCCAGCGCTTCTGCACGGGGTCGGGGCCCCCGGGGGCAGGGCTCTCCGTACCTCCCCCGAGCCGCAGCGCTTCTGCGTGGGCTCAGGGTACCTAGGGGCAGGGCTCTCCGGGCCTCCTTCAAGCGGCAGCGCTTCTGCACGCGCTTGGGGGACCCAGCAATGGTGCTCTCCAGACATCACCTGAGCTGCTGCACTTCTGCATGGGCTCGGGGGACCCGGGGGCGGTGCTCTCCGGGACTCCCCCGAGTGGCATCGGTTCTGCATGGGCTCGGGGGACCCGAGGCAGGGCTCTCCGGGCCTCCCCCGAGCCTCAGTGCTTGTGCACGAGCTCGGGGGACCCAGGGGCAGGGCTCTCCGGACCTCCCCCAAGTTGCAGCACTTCTGCGCGGGCTCGGGGAACCTGGGGGACCCGGGGGCAGGGCTCTTCGGACCTCCCCTGAGTCGTAGCGCTTCTGCACGGGCTCGGGGGACCCAGGGTGGGGCTGGGGGCGGGGTTTGCCACTATGCGGGCTGCCGGAGTGGCGCTCCAGCGCGCTCCGGCCCCAAAGGACCCCTGCTTGAAGGAGCTAGAAAATATTCTTAAGTGTAAGGATGTGTTACAGGCAACCAAGATCAAGATAATTCATGCCACCGTATTCCCCATTATTATGTCTGGGTGTGAAAGCTGGACAATTAATAAAGTTGATTTATTTGAAATGTGGTGTTGGAGGAGAGTTTTACGGATACCCTGGACTGCCAAGAAGACAAATCAGTGGATTCTAGATCAAATCCAGCCTGAACTCTCCCTTAGAAGCTCAAATGAGTAAACTGAGGCTATCGTAGTTTGGTCACATTAGGAGAAGACAACAGTCGATGGAAAAGGCAATAATGCTAGGAAAAGTTGAAGGCAGCGGAACCACATGAGATTGATTAATTGACTGATTGATTTTAATTGCCCAATTCCTCCAGTGCAGGGCTCTGGGCATTGTACATGATTCATAAAAACATCAAGATAAAATAATCAAAACACTGATAACATATTTCAAGCAAGAAGATGGCATATATTAATTGCTCCCATTTGTGACCTTGGGTCAGTCACAAGCTCTGGCACAGCTGTCCTTGAAAAAGAGCAGTTTGTGTCAGAGTTCTCTCAGCCCCCCCCCACCTCACAGGCTGTCTGTTGTGGGGAGGGGAAGGGAAAGGAGTTTGTAAGCCGCTCTGAGACACCTTTGGGTAGTGAAGGGCGGGGTATAAATCCAATCTCTTCTTCTTCAAACTGCTGGCAACTTAATGGATAGGGTAGAAAAGGGCAAAGCAGATATGAGAAACAACTGGAGCAGAAAGGGTGCCAGCCAGGCCCTGCGGAATTGCATAAGGTCCTGCCGGGACCTGATGGCATTTGGCAGAGAGTCCCGCCAAAGACAGCTGGGTAGCTGTAGCGCTGGGGACCACCCGCAAGTTGTTATCTGAAGAGCGTAACACTCTCCCAGGGACATAATGGAGAAGGTGGTCCCGTAGATTCCAGCACGCGATGGATTGACTCACTCAAGGAAGCCACAGCCCACCATACTCTTAATGACAGGATGCTTTGGAGGTCTGTAATTCATAGGAAAACAAGTTTGAGTTCAGTGGCCCGTTTTAGACCAACAAAGTTTTATTCTGGGTATAAGCTTTTGTGTGCCTGCACGCTTCTTCAGATAAGAATGCACACAGAGAGGAGCCTGTAAACGGAACAAAACTCTGCGGGTCTTAAAGGTGCCCCAGGACTCAGACTTTGTTCTGCTGCTTCAGTTCAGACCAACACGGTGACCCGCCTGAATCTATCCTTAATTCATAGGGTGACTGTAAGTCAGAAGTGACTTGATGGCACTTAGCACACACATGTTTTTAAACCCACCCACCATACCCTGAAGCAGGGGTCATTTCCTGCAGGAGCGCACAGGAGCAGAGCTCCGGCAGTAAAGAGCCCAGGGGGCGGGCACATGCAACAAGCCCCACCCTCTGCTCCCAGCAGCCCAGCAAGAAGCAGCCAGGTAAGTTGCAGAGCCCCCACGCCTCCCCGGTCCAAAACAGTCCAGTGGCACCTTTAAGACCAAGTTTTATGCAGGCACAAGCTCTCCCTCCTCTGTGAGGGCAGATCTGTGCGTCCCCCCCCCCAATAGCTAGCAATCCAAAACAGTCCAGTGGAGCCTGAGGGGTGGGTGTTGCCTCCTGACACACTTCCAGTGATGTCAGGGGGTGTGGCATATGCAAATGAGCTATGCTAATGAGTTGTGCTAATGAGCTCCTGCACCTCTTTTTCTATAAAATGACCCCTGCCCTGAAGAGCAGAGAAATGTACACAGAGAGAAAAGTGGCTGCAACCCACTAGATCCCCATCTCTGGCTCAGATTCCTTATGAATTAATTTGGCACACTGTCCTCAGCACTAAGAAATCATCATCTGGAGCAGAATGGCATCGTGGCATAATGGCATAATAGCAATGCAGAATGGCATTGTGGAGAAGATCCAGGGGACCGTAACTGCTTGGTCATCCCTGTCCACTTGCATGGTTCCAGCCAAGACCCCAAGGTCAGCAAGGGCCTCAGATGCAGAGAAGCAAGAGGATGAACGGCACCTTGTTCTCCCTCTTCTCTTCCCCAGTCTCTCCTATGCCGTCTGGAAAAGACCTGGAGACCCTCCTCCCTGGACTGCTGTTGGAGCCCCTTACCTGAGCCAGGCTGCATCATCATGAGCATGCCTTCCCCAAACTCCCGCACCGGTTCCCTGTCTGCCTGCAGCTGGACATGCCCAGCTGCAGCTGCTTCTGATAGCCCCGTCAAGAAGCCATTCAGTGCTATATAGGAGCCATGCATTGCCTGGCCAAGTGACACCAGCTCTCTTGCCAGTAAGACAGCTGGAGCCGAGGTCAAGGCTACCCACTGCAAGCCCAGGTAAGTCTGGAAGAAGGTCCACCTCCAGACAGCACTCATATGAAAACCAGTTACCACATTCTAGAACATGTTCAGAATAGTCCCCTCCCCCCATCTACCATGTTAGCCCGCACAGCTTGCATATCTGGTAGCTGCCTCCAGCCATGTTGTTCAGGGTTTCTTTTATGTTCAGACATTTTGAGAACACCCTGAAGCAGTCCTGCCCAGGTGTATTGCTCCTCACATCCATCTGAAAACGAACCTTGAGCGTTTTTTTTTAAAAAAAATAATAATCTGCCAGGACGCACGGTGTGGTACCCAAGACTTGGTAAATATGTTGTATTCCTTTCTTCCCCACTGCCCTTTGCAAGCCAGTCCTCCTGAAACACTGAGGCTTTCTGAAGCACAGCAGATAATCTCCAGGAACACCCATGTGTCTAAACTTTATGCTAATTTTCAAATTAGCATACACAATGTGGCCAAACAAATTATTGAAAACCGTACTTGAGTCTTGAAAGGTATGCAGACGGAAAGTGATTTCAGCTAAGCATACCTTTTATTAGTCAGGAACAAAGACAAGTTAACCGGCTCACAGGCCGGCTTATATTCCCCCAGAGAAACCCACCACCAAACACACACCCCACTCCCGATAGGCTATTTACAGTGACCAAGAGACCTATTGGCCTCTTGGCCTGGGACCTAGACCTTTCATTGGGCCTGGCTAGGATCCTACTGGCCCATTGTCTTTTGGCATGAAGCTTGAGGTGTTTGTGCCTGGACAAGCCCAGGCATGCCCAGCCCTGTCGGGGCCTGATACAGGTCTTTTCAGTGTCACTGAGGGCCAGCTTGTTAAGAGCTGTGGGCTCTAATCTGGAGAACCAGGTTTGATTCCCCACTAGCCTGCACAGTGTAGTAGTTAAGAGCTGCAGACTCTAATCTGGAGAACCGGGGTTTGAGTCTCCACCCCTCCTCCAGCTGGGTGACCTTGGGCCAGTCTCAGTTCTCTCAGGACACTCAGCCCCACCTGCCTCACAAGGGCCAAGTTCAGACTGGCAATTTGGCCTGGCAGCCAAACATTTCAGGAGCGTTTCAGTAGCGGATTAAAGGGGCAGGTTCACACAGGCACATCTGTCAGGCGTCCCCCAGCCGTACTCAAGCCGTCTTGTGCTGCTTCCCTCCCGAGTTTAAAAAGTACCAGGTGAAAGTGGTAGCAAACCGTGTGTAGAGTGGGTTGAGTCTGGTTCCCTGATGTGTGAACGCAAGCACTGCTAAGGCGGGAACAACCCGCAGTCGTTGATAATAGGCGCTGGCTGTTTCCGCGGCAGGTGCCCATGCGCATAGGCGCATGCAGCAGAGCACAGAAACAGCCGCTAACAGGCCACCAGTGGTGGGCTGACAGTGCGAACGCTCCCTTGTGCTTCCTCCACGGTATCCTCCCGCTTCATTTGCTGCGGTGTGAACGGGAATACTGCAAACAAGCCGTTCCTGGTCTGTTCCGGGTCTTCTTTGCCATGACTCCGTAGCGCTTCAAATTGCCAGTCTGAACTCGGCCAAGGTGTGTGTTGTGGAGAGAGGATGGGAAAGACATTTTAAGCCGCTTTGAGACTCCTCAGGGCAGAGGAAAGTGAGGTATGAAAACCTACTGTTCTTCTCACATTTTGTTTTTGCCTTCATTTGTCCACAGTGCTGCTCCATCTGATAGGCTGAGATAACTCCATGCAGTATTGTTGTGGGTCTCTGTGACTGTGTCGTAGTGGATGTAGCATTGAGATCTAATCAATACCTTAGTCTAAGTCGATGGAAGTGAGAGCAGATGAGACCAGGAGCTACGTGTGCAGAGAAAAAGAAGGGGAAATGGCACAAAAAGTCAGCAGCAGGGTAATAGAAATACGCTCGGAACAAGTGTCCAAGATTCCTGAAGATCGAAAGGACTTTTCAGCACTGAAACAAATGGACATGAAGGTGTGTCAGGGTTCTCAAGTGTGAAATTCCATGTAGGGGACATGAAGGCTCCCAGATACACAAGCCATTCTTAACCAAGCCACTTCGTTAAGAAAATCAAATCAACAGCCAGATCCTTAACCAACTAACATTCGTTTCAGTGATATATATTCCACTTTTTTGCACCACCATTATTCTGTTTGGCTTTGTATGGTATGGTATAAAGGGGGTACAGGGAAAGCCAGCTCGTCACGTTTCTTCTTCTCTTAAACCACTTTATGTCATACAAAGTGGAAATTGTTCAACCTGTCCATCCCTGCCTATGCAAGTGCAAACACACATATGCTGTGAGAGGCACAGAAGAATGCAGACGTTTCATACCGTGTCTGTGGCATAGTGGTAAGAGTGTTGAATTGGGGAGACTCAGACTGGAATCCCCACTCTGCCACGGAGGCTGGCTGGGTGACCTGGGGCCCTTTGTCACTGGGGAGAAAAGCAAGGTATACATGAGGTAAATCAATAAATAATGCTTTGAAATGAGCCTCATTAATTTTAGTGGGACTTGGTCATGGAACTGAGTTTTATTGCAGCTTTGGAAATTAAAGCAAAGCAAGCACAGAAACTTTGAGGTCTGCTGGCGAGGACTAAATATTGCCAGAAGCACCACACATTGACATAATCTCTGAAATTGCTGGGATTTGGATGTTTGTTGTTTTTATGCAGCAAAATGGGAACAGACTTGCCTTCCTTTACCTTTGGCCAGCAGTCAAGATTGATCAAAGGTGGGAGAATGAAGAGCAAAATAGGGGCATCAATACCACCACCACCACCCCACACACAGACCTTTCATATAGCATCATCAGTCTTTAGCCCGATCCTGTCAGATCTCAGAAGCTAAGCACAGTTGGCCATGGCTAGTATTTGAAAGGGCGACCTCCAAGGAATACCAGGGATGTGACGCAGAGGCAGGCAATGGCAAACCACGTCTGAAACGTCTCTTGCCTAGTCTAGCTCACCACATAGTGATGCATAATGCTAGCTAGAACTTCTGGCTGTCAGACAATCTTAGGATCTCCTGGCTATTCTACACACAATGCCAGATGACGATGACGATGATGATAATCAAAATGTATTACGATCAAGTCAGCAACAATTTAACAGCACAGCTTCCATACAAATGTAAAATTAACATATAAAGATTAAAATTCATAGCCTTGATGTGCTGTAATTAATTATATGTAAAAGTTATTTAGAAGTTTGGAATATCTGCTTTTTTATGAACAAAGTCTCAGCACAGAATTTGGCCACTTCAGTGGTGGTCTCATTGGAGCAGTCTGCAAGGAGGAGATACATCTAGAATTTTTCAAATCTTCCTGGGAACTTGGATAGAGTGGGGGTGAGATATGCGGAACGGATGTCCTTATAAAATGGACAATATAACAACACATGTTCTACAGTTTCCACTGTGTTCAATTGGCAGGAACACAGATGTTGAGTGTAGGCAATATGTAGGTATCTCCCTTCCAGTAGCAGTGAAGGCAAGGACTAGGGTGAAAGTTTTGTGGTATTTGGTGAATACTAAAATACAAAGATAGTTCTCCACCACAAAGTTTTGGCTATGATTCCCTACTGCTGATGTGCCCAAGCTCCGTCTAGACCTTTCATATATGACAAGAAAAGCATACTCTGTCATATGATCCATGTGCACTTACTTGCAGCCTCCTCCCATATTTTTCTCTCTCTCTCTGTGGGCCCCAGTCGTGTGCTTCCCTTTGTACAAGATAACCTGACCACCTGGATCAGGATCACGAAACTGCGGAGGAAATTGGGCGAAGCCGCGAGTCAAAATGCAGCCCCGCAGCCTCGGGTGTGAAATTAACATGTTTGTGTCGGGGCAAACGGCGGCTGCGCTGCGAGGCAACTCTAGTGCGAAATCGCCCCCAGTGTTGTGACATATCCCTACAATGTACATGATGTACCTTGATGTACATAATGTACATGATTAAGCTGAGAAATGGTGACAGAGCAGTAAGCCAGTAATAAAGCAGAGATTTGAAATTGTGCCTCCGAAGGACACTGTACAAGACTGCCTCATGAAAGTTGCAAGAGGATCCAGCCTGAGGTGCTTGAGAAGTTGCACCTTTGCATTTTTTAAAAATAAGAGTGATAGAAAGTGATTCTGAAGGATGCTCTGACAAGAGCAATTCCAAAGATTCTTCCTTATGCATTTCTGAATAATGAGCGTATAGTGGCACATCAAATGAGCACACGTTCCTTTAATGTATGTGTGGGTATCCTAGTTGGGTTGTAGGGAGCTTTCAAACGTCTCTGAGCAAACAGACTTTGTATATATTATGGTATGTGAGATGCTTTGGTGGTGAAGACTATTTATTCACATTTAATTAGACATCGAAATCGTCATGGCAGAATCACTAGATCAAAAGAACATAAATAGCTCATTAACAATCACATTCGAATAGGGGCAAAAATAAATAATTGTGAAGTGACAGAGCTGTGTTGCCATTAGAAGCTGATGATAACTTTGTATTTTATGGACTTTTCAGACATCAACTGCTCAGACGTTATGTGTGCAGTTCACTTTCTTAAGCCTGTCCTGTGTTTCCCTGTTTTATACAAGCACTCTATAGTCCTTTTCACATGCTACAGTGAACACATGTACATCCTGCATTCACGTGCACACGTCTGTTTGTAAGAAAGAGCCAACATATAATAACACAGGGAAACAGCACCTAGATAAATATGGCTTTGGAATCATACGTTCTGCTGTACATGCATTGGATATAGCATGAGAATTACTCAAGATGTGTATAAAGAATAATCGATTGTATAGGAGTTTTTCGTAACTTGTGAACAAGGAGTTCGATCCAATCAGCTTTCGTACTCGTTAAAAAAAAGGAAAGATGAGGTCCTCTTTGACCACACAAAGGCTATATCTGGGATCACAGGATATACATGGATAAAGCTCCATGTGGGACAGAGGCTGTATCGAGAAAGGGAATTGAATGTAACTTGATCCTGCCTAGGGCTTACACTGGCCTATTATGCATGGGTGTTTCCCCATGCTTTCACCATGCATGCCTGTTGGGTTTTCTTTTTGTTCTGCATTAATTTTCCACCCTTCAGTGCTCAGTTTGCTTTCTGGTCTGCTGTTTCCCTGGGTTTTCTGAGAGTCCTTTTGTGCTGATTTCCCCCTTGTTTCGCATCCAAGCCAAAGGTAATTCAAAGGCATACAGATTCCTTCAGATTTTCCCACACACACCCTCGAAGACCACTCCCCTGCCCACACTGAGGTCATTCCACCCACTCTGCACCTTCTACCATCCTTCTCCTTTCATTGGTCTGCAAGCTCCATTGGTTACTTTCCCCCTCATTTAAAATGTTTATTTATTGACAAGCGGCTTTAATCTAGCAATATGAGACTATCGCTAGTCTCAGATCAAAGCATTTAAAAAATTCAAATGATGGAGGGAATAGAAAAGTTGTGCAAGAGAGTGTGGCCTGTCTTGGGCTTCAGTTCACAGTGCTGGAGATAGTTAGATGGGCTGGAATGACTTGTCTCGGATTGCTGAATTAAAAAAAAATAAAATGACAAGGGGAAAGTTTAAAAGGAGCTGCAAGGGGTTTAGTTCCCTGCTGATATTGACTTGAAAGGGGGATCAGAGAGAAGGCAAATGGAAGTGTTCCCAGTGCACACACACAAAAAAGGTTTTCAGTGCTGCATGTAAATAAAATAAAGGGGGGGGATTGTCAGCACACAATGAAATTGACATGAGATGTAGAGAGAGAGAGAGAGAGTCAAAAGTAGCCAAATCCAAACAAAACAGACCTCCCAGTAATCACACAACAAAGAAAGCAAGACTGGGGCCAATGTAGAGCCAATAATACACTCTAAAGCATAAGTAATATGCTGAATACAATTGCTTTATACTAGATAGTCACTATTAAGTGTACAAAATTTCCCCAAACATTTACAATAACAAGATAATACAATAGAATGTCAGTAGCTGCCAACAGTCTAGCAAACACCTCTTGCTATATGGCTCTAAATCTCAGAAGGCTCTGTTAAAGCACCATCTAGTAGTCAACATGTCTCATGCCGTAGGCTGACCAAATAGGAGACTGTTTTGCTGACTTCTGAAAATGGGAGATGGGAGCCAATGCTCCCTCTAAGCTTCGGAGTCTCATGAGCAAACATTCAACTTTGTGAGCTAGTGGCATTAAAGTTGTGAGTGAGTAATCTGGCTGCTGCATAAATCAGTTTGCATTGGAGCCATCCTTCCTGAGCTAAGACAAAAATCTGTGAGCCGGAAGCTAAAAAACTGTGAGCTAGCTCACACTAACTTAGCTTAGAGGGAACACTAATTGGAGTGGTGGTCCACCCTGAATCCAGAGACCCTCCCATCTAATCACTCAGGAGAGCCAGTTTGGAGTAGTGGTTAAGTGTGCCGACTCTAATCTGGGAGAACCGGGTTTGATTCCCCACTCCTCCACTTGCACCTGCTGATGTGACCTTGGGTCAAGGAAACAAGACAAAACTGGGGCCAATATAGAACCAATAATACACTCTGAACCATGAGTAGTATGCTAGATACAATTGCTTTATACTAGATAGTTACTATAAAGTATACAAAATTTCCCCAAATATTTACAACAATAAGAAAACAATAGAATATCAGTGGCTGCCAACAGCCCCAAAATAACAGTGGAATTCCTAAACAGTTACTGTTGGCAGTCAAAAAAGTAGAAGGCTTAATGAGCTGAAAGCTACTGGAGCTTGACGAAGCAGCCGGCTTACACTTGGTTTCGTCTAGTGACTTCCTCATAAGCAGCTTAACTGTAAGATAAAATCCATAACAATACATAACAATACATTTCAAGCAGAATTGAGCATGGCACTTAACACAGTTGACAAATCCACAATAAGCATTTAACACAGTTGTCAAACCCACAATAAGGATTAAGGTGAAGGTATACTACCTGTTGTTGTATATAAGTTTTCTTAATATGTGTATTTTCTTGGTTTTTAAGATACTCCTCTAGAGTTGCTACCTTTAATATAGGGACTAGCCCTTATTTCCTACAAGATAGAAGTATTAAGGTTTAGTACAGTTATATAGTTAATTGTATGATGTTAAGTTAAGTAAGGCTATTCTACTTAGTACCCACCTTGGACCATATCTCCTATGGGACCTGTCCTTGATAGACTAAGCTTCTTAGCCAAAGGTCTCTCTGTTCAACTGTTACATGTTTACCATATATATCCTAAGTGACACCACCTGCAAGTTCCTATTAAAGAGCCCAGCAATATGGGCTTAAAGTCTGTATGTTTTACTATTTCATGTATATCATATGTATCTTAAATGATGTATAACAGAGATATCATTTATAAAAAACATGTATAGTCTATAGCTAGGTTTAATCCCTTAGGATATTGTGTTTGTAGTTTATGTATCCAGAAAGCCTCACGTCTTTCTAAGGCTTTTATAACATCCACCTTACTGTATTTATAGGTGTTGAAGGTTTCAAGCACTAGAAATTTAAGATCATTACAGCTGTGTCCCTGTTCGACAAAATGGGGGACTAATGGGGAGTCCAAATTTTTCTGTCTAATGCGAGATTTATGCTCAATGATACGTGTCCTAACGGCTCTTGTGGACATACCCACATACAATTTAGGAATAGAACAACCACATTGGATCAAATACACCACTTTTTTCGTTGCACAAGTAGTAAGTTGCTTAAGAGTAACAGTAACATTAATAGAAGGAAAAGTAATTTGATTAGTAACAATTGCAAGTGCACACACTGAACATCTCCCGCAACAATGATGGCCACTATTAATTGAAAGGCTCCTGTTAACACGTAACTCATCTGTATGCGTTAAGGAATCTCTAATACTTTTAGTTTTACGAAAACCTATGTAAGGTTTATCATTGCAACCTGGAATATCACTGACCAAGTGCCAGTGTTTGAAAATAATTTTCTTGATGCGTTCAGCGTTAGTAGTGTAATCAAAAGCACAAAATATGCGTTGAGGTGTGTCTTTTCTGTTATTTGAAGCTAGCAGACTACTCCTAGTTCTATATTCTGCTCTGGCTGATGCTTTGGTTATAATTTCTTCTGGATAACCCCGTGTGACAAATTGTTGATGTAGGTTGTTTCTCTCTTTAATATAATCTTTACGTGAACTACAATTACGTTTAAGACGTAGTAGTTGGCTAAATGGCAGATTCCTCTTTAAATGCTGAGCGTGATATGAATTAAAATGAAGAAAAGAGTTTCTGTCTGTAGGTTTAACATAAGATTTAACTGCTAACAATCTAGTCTCAGTAACATATATTGTTGTGTCAAGAAAATTAATCTCCATCATATTTAGTTCATGGGGCAGCAGCTGTTAAGCAGTAACAAGCAGCTGGGCTGGGCCTGCATGAGTTATGCAAGTTGCATGGTGTCAAGTTGTCCAGTGGCTCCTGTCAGGTCTGACATGCTCTCCCCCCCTACATTTTACTGACAGAAACAAATGCTTGAAGGCTGGAAATACTGCTGTGGTTCACATAGCTATAGGTGCTGCTTCTATTATGGGTGAGGGTATTTTCAGCTGCCATCCATGATGGCAGTACTTCCCTACTGGTCCGAATCTTCCACAGCTAACAATGTTTTCTCATGAAGATGTTGTTGGCTGACAAAATCAAAGTATAAATCAATCATAATAAATCTATTTAATTCTTTTTTTAAAAAACCAATTTTATTAGGATATAATAATAAGTAAAATTTTACGTCATATAACAAACTTTTCATATCCTCTTATCCAAATATCTCCCCCCTTCTGACTTCCCACAGTGCTCAAACCTCTATTACATTCTTGAATTTTTTCTCCTTTTCCAATTCTTTAACAACATAATTCTTTCAGGTAACGTATCTTTTTATCTGTTTATCTATATATGTTTAAATTTAATCTAAATGTCCATCCAACCTTAATAATTGTCAAAGCAAAATAAATGAATCTATTTAATTCTTGACATGGTCAAATGTGTGGATAGTTGGATCCATAAACAAACAAGACTGTTTCTACAAAAACTCTGAAATGAAAAATTTTGTTGTTAGCCATTCAGTCATGTTCAAATTGCCAAAATACTTTGATCTTGTCAGCCTGTCAGCTAGCTGCCATTGTCATTCCAGTTCCTGTGTAGTTCCCTTCACTCCCTCCCTCT
Source organism: Gekko japonicus (assembly GCF_001447785.1). Classification (NCBI taxonomy): domain Eukaryota; kingdom Metazoa; phylum Chordata; class Lepidosauria; order Squamata; family Gekkonidae; genus Gekko; species Gekko japonicus. Next base: position 1,238,866 of record NW_015172555.1, read on the forward strand.
CATTCCTTGTTTGCTTGAGTTATGTTATGTAGTCCGCGGAACTTGCCAAGGTCGTGCAGCTGGGTGTAGGGGGAGAGCTTCGCCTAGGATGTTTTGGGTATCTCGCATGTGAACTGAACCTGTGTTGACATTATAGAACTGTTGCGTTCCCATGCAATGGGCGCGAACTGTATGGTCTATTCCCGCCAGCGGGAACTGGACCCATTGGTCCTTCCCTGGTTCAAATGTCTTTATTATGCCTTCCCTGGTTACCTGTAGTTATTCCTAACAATGTCCTGTTCTGGTTAAACCAACGCTTTGAAATAAACCTTACTTGCTTTGCAACGTGGAGTTGTTTTGAATGCTTGGGATCCAACACAGCCAAAAACATCTTCGTGAGAAAACATTCTTAGCTGAGGAAGATCCAGACCAGATCAGGGAGTACATATTCGACTGCCGTCCATCATCGATGGCAGCCGAAAGCAGGAAGGAAAGATCAAGGGGAAGCAGAGATGGATCCAGGTACAATGGCTGGAATTACTGTTGGGAAGAAACTAGATGTGTCACCTGCCAAATTCCTGCCTGTCAAAGGGACCATTACAGAACATGGGTGACACTGGTGTCCTGTAACAGAAGCAGGCAGTGTCCCTGGAAGCGACAAGCACTGCTGAGGGCTCACCTTCCTGTGCCAGGCATTCTGTGTTGCACAGCTCCTGCTCCTTGGCCCTCAGGAGGCAAATCAGCACCATTAACTGTGGCCAAGGCTTGCTACAATGCTCTCTCTGCCGCCGCCCTCCAAGAAGTGCTACAGAAGTGGCATGGCTAACATGCTCATGCATGTTTCGGGCATGGCTAACAGCTCGTGCACATCAGGCAGACTACTGAGTGAGTGCTGCGCCAGCTTCTGCCAGCTCAGCCTTTGCACGAAAACAATGGAAAGCCTGGAAGGGCAGCTGAGCCTTCGCTGCTCCCGCAGCAGACTCTGCGCCAGGCAACGCCACATGCCCCAAACAATCACAGTCTTCTGCAGGATAACAGCTGATTCTGGTCATGTGGTAGGCCACTTCCTTAAACAGACAAACCCAGCTACTCAGCTTCAGGTACACTTTGGTCTTGGGGAGCGGAGAAAGGAAACCCCACTTACGGTTGTCATTTGATTGTCCGCCTTATGTGAGGCAGAAGCAAAAGTTCATATCTCTGCAGTGCCATGCACACTGCATAAGGACTGGGAAGTGTTAATGTTGTCTGGTAGGAGATTTTTAAAAATCCACCTATAAATATGGGAAGCTGAATTGACTGGGAGCTTCTCAGAAGGGGCTCCTTGCTTGTTACCTGCTTATCTTTAGATAAAATACTTTTACGGACTCATATAATTGCTCTCCTTTGTCTGTGTAACAATAATGAATTTTTTTGTCATTGATTTGATCCAAGGTAAAATTGCAATAGGTATATTTTAAGAAAAGATTAAAATGAAAACAAAAAAAACATGATGTCTGAAAACTACTTCCCCAGATGACACCCAGCTCTATCTGATGTTGGGCAGCCGGTCGGACTCTAGCCCAGAAGATCTGAACCGGGCTTTTGTCAGGTTCAACAGCAAGTAAATCTCCACACATGATTCCAGGGAAACGTTATGCTTTATTAGATTACAGGTCAGTTGCCATGATCTACAGGGATATTGTTAGGAATGAAAATGGGGAGGATGCATCCCTTCATATAGCGTGATGCTGCAAAAGGCTAAGCAAATGAAATCCAAGCGCGCGCGGGGGAATTCTCCCAGCGGGAGGTTACATAATGAATGGGAGAGTCTCCGTGCCTCATGAGAGCAGAAAGATTCACACCAACGGTGGAAGGCAAGCCCTCCCTCTTCCTCAAGGTTAGTCAGATAACCCAGTCTGGCAATGCCAGTTCGCACAGTCTCAGGAACGTCTCCCTATCGCTGTTTACAGCAAGCAAGCAAAGCCAGCGAGCAAGCATGCGCCGTAGCACCACAGTCAGGAAAGGACACATACACATGAAAAATGGCAGCTAGCTGACAGCTTTGCAAGCTGTGGCTGGGTGGCTCAGACTGAGTCGGCTGAAGCTGAGCCCAGTGAAGATGGAGGTCCTGTGCCTGAGTCAGGGTGGTTTGGGGTTCGGGATCCCTCTCCCAACCTTCGATGGGACGCCTTTGTGTCAGCACAGCATCAGATCCCGCCCCTCATTTCCCCCCTGCCACCCTGTCGAGTGGCGGCAGGGACCCAAGGGGCTCAGGTGGGAGAGCCCTGGCTGTCATTTTCTTGTCACCTCACAATGTGTCCCTTATTCAGTGCTCTTCAGATGGCAACTTTCTGCAGATTTCCTTTTTCTAGGCTTCTTCTCTGCAGCCCTCTTTCTGCGGTGAGATTAGGGGCAAGCATTGGCCGGTCGGAAGCGATTGCCAGGCAGGCTCGAGGCCTCATAATCCTTAATTTAGTGCCCACGCACTCGTTTGCTCTCCCAGCAAGACTTCGAATCAAGCCATCCAATGACTTTATCTCCGTATGTACTGAACCATAAAAGAACGTCTTTGAATTGTTGCAGTGTAAAGTCAGGCTATTATTCTTCTGCAGCTGGCAAAACTTACTGGCACTCCTTGTATTCTCCTTTCATTTACTCTGCAATGACAATATTTGTTAAACCACCTATCACAAAGGATTTCTTTATATCAGAACATCTTTGTTGTGGCACAGGAGATTTATTTCTGTCTTGGGGGACTTGGTAGCCTTGGACAGAATAGTTTTAAACAAAGAGCATGCTTGCTGTTTGATTGTGCAAAAGAAGGGCAAGTGTCATGTAAGGAACTTTGAACAGCTGTAACAATGTAAGAAAAGTAGATAACATCAGTTCCTATCAGCAGGAGCACTCTGCAACTTTAGATGTTATCAACTAATCCATACATTTCAGCAGCATGAGAACTGCTTGCAAACCATGTGAGTAACATCTAGATGGCAGGACATGAGCAATGTGCATGACACTGTCTCTCCCCCCCCCCCCCCCTTTGAAGAAGTCTGCATGCCTCGGCTCTCCTGAGATGGGCCCTGATCCACACAGTTCCTCTATTTAAAAGTTGCTGAAGTAGTACAGGAAGAAACATCAGGACAAAAATATGACAGCTTAGGCTCAGCAGGGCTATTATGTTCGATTTTGCAAGCAAGTATTTTCCTTTTACTTGCATTTGCAGCAAGACAAAAAACTGGTACTAGACAGGCTCCAGCTTTGGACAGTTTGGGTAATTTTAGAACAGTTGCTTTCTGTTAATTCGACCTCCTTCACAGAGGAGAAAATGGGAACTTTAACTCCTTATATAAAATTCTGACCAGCACGCTCTTTAACCTTAGGACGATGCTCTTTGACTGCAATACCATTTGGGGGTGTATGTGTGCTAGTTATCTTTTAAGAAACTAGATTCGGGTGGGTAGCCCAGTTGGTCTGAAACAGCAGAACAGAGTTTGAGACCAGTGGCATTTTTAAGACCAACAAAGTTTAATTCTGGGTAAAAGCTTTCATCTGCATGCACACCAGGGGTCATTTCATAGAAAACACGGTGCAGGAGCTCATTAGCATAACTTATTTGCATATGCCACACCCCCTGATATCACCAGAACTTTGTCAGAAGGCAACACCCACTGCTCAGGCTCCACTGGACTGTTTTGGATTGCTAGCTATTGGGGGTGGGGGGGAACGTGCAGATCTGTCCTCACAGAGGAGGGAGAGCTTGTACCTGAAGGTGGGATGGGGGGGAACTCTGCAACTATGCAGATCTGTCCTCACAGAGGAGGGAGAGCTTGTACCTGAAGGTGGGCTGGGGGCGGGGGCTCTGCCACTTACCTGGCTGCGTCCTGCTCCTTGTGGCTCAACTGAGGGCTGCTGGGAGCAGGGGGAGGGGCTTGTTGCATGTGTCCACCAATGTTCCCTCTAATCTGTGGAGTCTTGTGAGCAAAAAATCTACTCTGTGAGCTACTGGCATTCAAACTGTGAGCGAGCGATTTGGCTGCTGCATTGAACTAGTTTGCTCTGGAGCCATCTCTCCAGAGCTAGGGCAAAAATTGTGAGCCGGAGGCTAAAGAACAGTGAGCTAGCTCACACTAACTCAGCTTAGAGGGAACACTGGTGCCCACCCCCTGGGCTCCTTATTGCCGGAGCTCCACTCCTGTGCGCTCCTGCAGGAAATGACCCCTGATGCACAGGAAAGTGTATACCCAGAATAAAACTTTGTTGGTCTTAAAGGGGCCACTGGACTCAAACTTTTGTTCATTTACAAAACTGTGTTAGTGCCTTGAAATCGACCTGGAAAGGAGGAGAAGGATGGATCCATCCAAATTGAAAAGAGGAATTGCATTTCTCCTTTAGGACATCCATGCTGCCAAAGTTTAGATAGATGCAATAAAGGGGTCCCCATTTCTGAGGCAATGAAAGGCCCCAATTTAATGTTCAACACTGGTAGAGTTGTTCAATCTATGGTAGAGTTGATAAGAAAGATTCCAAAGAGACTGCCACCCAGAAAGCAGTGTGCCTCGAGGGAATTTGGCACTGAGCCACTTAGCCTGAAGCCCAGGGGTATGAGGAAGACGAAGACCGATAAGGCAAGGGCATTTGGTGGCACAAGAAGGGTCAGGCCTCTGGGCATTCAGGCAGCTGGCAGAGAACCTTGCACTAGATTTGCAAACAGGGGATGAGGTTTGGAGAGCAGCAGGGAGTGCAGACCACAGGGGGAAATCTGGCACAGCAGGACAGGGATTGGGAGGAGAAAGAAAGGCAAAGTCCCTCCTTGTATCCTTCAGGATCGGAATAGCTCAGCCTTGTATGCAATCCAAGTGGCTACAGCATGCAGTCTATGAAGAAAGGCCAGCACCTCTATCCTTCTTCCTCTTAAGGAACACAGCTTATGCTCTTATTGGGAAAATGCTTCCTGCCTTGTAAAAGTGAAACCACTCGAGTCAGAAAGACAGTTAGGGTTAGCAGGTCCTGCCGGCCGTTGGCAGGAGATGGGGGGGAGCCCCCGAAGGGAGAAATGCAATAATGAAAGAAACAGAACAAAATGAAAGGAAATCAGGGCTTTTCCCATTACAGGCAGTTTAGATGGGGAATTTGTTTCATTTTGGTATTAATTACAATAATTATGAAAAATCCCATTTTCATAATTATTGTAATTAATAACAAAAGGAATGCACAAGTCTTGTTGCCTCCCTCTTAGACTAGGCAGGCTTGAACCAAAGAGCAGCCATTAAAGGCGTGTGTGTGTCTCTGTGTTTGTGTGTGTGTGGCCCCGTTCACACAGAGAAGTTGCCGTGCTAAAGACACGAATGCCAGGTGGATTATCAGTCTGCGATCACACCACAACATCTGGGAAGCGTAGCGCACCCGTGGCCAACCCGCAGCATCCCACCGAAGATGTGCAGTAAAAAAGTACCGTGGAAAATGCACTAGTATCCGGAAAACGCGGGCAGGGGCGGGCGTCTGATCGCGGGAGTGCAAGTATCCCGTGGCATCTGGCACCCGTCCATGTCCCGTCGCAAACCGGATATTTTTCGTAAGCACATGCGCACAAACACATAACTGAAAGCAGTGCTGCTCCGTGGAACTGTGCATGCACACAAACGCAAAAGACTTGCTGCACTGCTTCTTTGCCACGCTCCAGCATCGCCATGTGATTGCCAGCTAACAGCCTAAGCATGAAGCCTCAGGGGACCATGTGATCGGGCGACCGCACTTTATTTTGCTCCGGGGCGAACAGCCACGCATCCCCTCCCCCACATTATCCGGCCTGTGTGACCGGGGCCTGTGTTTGTCTCTGTGTGTTTGTGTGTGTATAAAGTGCCATCAAGCCGCTTCCAACTTATGGTGACCCTATGAATTAATGACCTCTAAAACGTCCTCTCGTTAACAACCTTGCTCAGGTCTTGCAAACGGAGGGCCCTTGTGGCTTCCATCGCGTGTCGGGTCTTCCTCTTTTCCTGCTGCCTTCACCTTTTCCTTACCTTGTTGTCTTTTCCAGTGACTCGGGACTTCTCATTATAGTGCTACCTATCGTAAATTACTGTGCTTTCTTGTTTAATTGTTTTAACTATTTAATTACTATCAGGTGTCATTTCATAGAAAAAGAGGTGCAGGAACTCATTAGCATAACTCATTACCATAACTTATGCCACACACCCCGACATCACTGGAAGTGTGTCAGAAGGCAACACCCACCGCTCAGGCTCCACTGGATTGTTTTGGATTGCTAGCTATTGGGCGGGGGGGGGGACGTGCAGATCTGTCCTTGCAGAGGAGGGAGAGCTTATACCTGAATAAAACTTGGTCTTAAAGATGCCACTGGACTGCTTTGGGCCAGGGGGGCGGGGGAGGAGCTCTGCAATTTACCTGGCTGCTTCTTGCTCTGACTGAGGGCTGCTAGGAGCAGGGGGTGGGGCTTGTTGCGTGTGCCCGCCCCCTGGGCTCTTTACTGCTGGAGCTCCGCTCCTGTGCGCTCCTGCAGGAAATGACCCCTGATTACTATGATTGTTGTAATGGCTTTGCAAAACTGCTCTTGTGATCCACCCTGAGCCTGCTTGTGGGGAGGGCAGAGTATATATCGAAATAAATAAATAAATACAGTGATAAAGAAACAAATAAATAAGCAATGTGGCCAAAGTTCAATAGCCTCAGTTTTGGTCATTAGCCTCTAGAGAGAGAGATCAGAAGTGGCTTTCTATGGCCTTCTGTGCAGTACTAACCAGGGTTACTTGAAATGCCACTGCCGTTGTCCGTGAGGGACCAGGGTCACCTTCCATTCCTGCTGCTGCCACCCAGGAGCTACAATTCAAGGATTCCTCTGCCCCATCACTGTTGGAACTGCCCCTTCTCTGGGCAGAGGCATCTAAGTCTGTTGTCTCAGCTGTGACCATTCTGCCTTGAGTGACTCTGCTAGGAGTTTAGCTTCTTGAGAGAGTCTTAACTCCCTACGGTATTGCTCTCAGCCTCTCTGACACATACAAACTGCCTCATCACATTAAGGTGTGCATCCAAGAGGGGGTAAAGGCCTTAAACCCACCAAATCTGAAAAAAAGCCTGAAATCTTCCCAGCTCACATTGAAACACTGGCAGAGGTCCCAGAACACTGAGTCTAATGCCAGTAATCTGTAGTTTAAAGGTAAAGGTAAAGGTTCCCTTGCTCGAAAGCCAGTCGAGTCCGACTCTAGGGTTGCGGTGCTCATCTCCGTTTCAAAGCCGAAGAGCCAGCGCTGTCCGAAGACGTTTCCGTGGTCATGTGGCCGGCATGACTAAACACCAAGGCGCATGGAACGCTGTGACCTTCCCACCGAAGTGGTACCTATTTATCTACTTGCAATTTCTTGCTTTCGAACTGCTAGGTTGGCAGGAGCTGGAACTAGAGATGGGAGCTCACTCCATCATGCGGCACCCGGGTCTTGAACTGCTGAACTACTGACCTTCCACAGCCTGCCGTTCAGCGTCTTAACCACTTGAGCCACCACAGCTCAATCTGTAGTTTAGGTTACTACAAACAGAGCCATTGGTCAACACTGCAAGGAGTAAACAGAAAAAGAGATATGGATTTGCTGCCAGAGAAAATGACTAGGAGGTGGGGGGCCCATTAGACAACGAGACATATGTATGCATGGATATACTTCCAATTTACTTTAGCTTTTAATAAAATACGAGTGAGGCAGATGGACAGGGAAGAAGAGGAAGGATCTCACACCAGACATTTTCAGCTATCTTAAGCTTTTGACTAGAGCTGATTTGACGAGCCAGAGAGACACATCTCTGAAAAGGCAGAGTTGGTTAATGACCAACGAAGCCAATCTAGGCCAAAATCCCAGAAATTTTAGGAAAGGTCAATTTACCCCAAGCCACAGGGAGTCCTGCCAAATTAGGAAAATCCTACCAACTTATATGGATTTTATCCAAGGAAGTTTTCACAGAGAAAAAGCATCTTTTAAATAAAACTTAACAGAACAAATATTTGTTTTTAATATTTTGTTTGTTTATGTAACAATGTTTAACAAATATTCCTTGCATCTATATTTTATGAGGCTTGATAATCAAATAGCTGGTGTTAAATCAGGAGAGGAACTGGAAAGGAAAAAAAAGGAGGAACGATAAATGTTCTCCTGGCATCTGGGGCTTTTTGCACAGCTAAATGCTCTGTGAAACTGCTCATGCATAAGTTAAGAAAGAACAGAACAAAGTTAAAGTCCGGTGGCACCTTTAAGACCAACAAAGTTTTATTCAAGGTGTGAACTTGCATCTGCGTGCACGCAAAAGCTCACACCTTGAATAAAACTTTGGTCCCGTTCACACTCACCGATTTGGTCCGGGAGCGGGACAGTTTGGGGCCGGATCAAACCGGCGCGATCACACCACAACATCTGGGAAGCGTCCGGCTTCCGTACCCAAACTGTCCCTTTCCCGGGATGAGCCGGCGCAAACTGAACCACCTACTTTGGTGGTTCAAATGGACGCGCCGCGGCAAACCGGACGTTTGATCGCCGGCATGTCCTTGCGTCGGCACAACCCCGGGCCGGAGCCGAACTGCGCAGCCGCGCCGTGTCAACGTTGGCGCGGCTTTTCAAAGCCGCACCTTAAAGAGGCCGTGTGGCAGGGGCCTTTGTTGATCTAACTTTGTTCTATTGCTTCAGATCAACACGGCTGCCCACCTTAAGAAAGAACAAGCGCACACACACCCCTTTCTTTTCTCATGTATTTGAATCCCCCCCCCCTTTTCTACAGTACATGCAGCTATGCCATACATACTTTAGGTCCAGGGCTTTTTTAATTTTATTTTTTAAAAGAGGTGCTGGAACTCTCAAGAGGGAAATGAAGCATCCAGTCTGCATACTGAAAACTCATGAACTTTTAAACATTTTAAAAAGAATTTTGTTGAAGAGGTTCCAGAACTCCGTTCCGGTGCATCCCCCCAGGGAAAAAAAGCCCTTTTTACATCAAAGATCTGTACACATCTGTACTGTATATCCAATTACTGTTAAAAGCCAGAACCCACTAAAGGGGAAATGTGAATATAGAAAGTGTTGACTGTCAAAGGAGGTGTCATTGTAAGATAGTAAAAAGCCCAGTAGCACCTTTAAGACTAACTATTATGTATGCAGGCCTCCACAAGGGGCCCGCAAGAAAGAGAGGAGCTTGGCTCCACAAGACAATGGGGACCCAGGATCCTAGCTCCCTCCCAGCCGACAAATAGGCTCCTTGGTGGGAAATTCAAACCCTCCAATGGAGTGGGAGGCGCTAGTCCGGGTGTGTATATAGTTGGCCTTGCAGGGCCGTTGTTCAGTTCTGTGTAAAGTACTAATAAACGTGTGTAAACGCATGTCGTCGTCCGAGTCCTCCATGCGGCGAACCCAGTACTTTTTACTAACAAACTTTATTGTAGCATAAGCTTTCAGGAAACACAGCTTTCTTCATCAGCTGCATCTGACGAAGAGAGCTGTGTTTCTCGAAAGCTTATGCTACAATAAAGTTTGTTAGTCTTAAAGGTGCTACTGGACCTTTTACTGTTTTGCAGCAACAGACTAACATGGCGGACTCCTCTGGGTCATTGTAAGATGGCTCCTGTTAGGAGATATGCCACTTAAGCAGTGTTGAGCCAGATTCAGAGGTCACCTTGGAACAGGTACGATTTTAGGGTGGTCTGACCCAGCCATGGTGGGACTTTTTGGCAAGGGGAAACCCATGAAGGACACACGTGCTTTCCTGCCATTTTTAGATGACTCTGTGATAATTTTTCCAAATTCCACATGGAAGACCCCATCATCAAGTTTGTAAAAATCCAAGCTGGGTTTCAGCACCATGTTTTGGTAAGAAGTATCAGCAGCTGAGTGGGAATTGAGCTATACAGACTACAAAAGAGTTAGGGGAGTTAAGAGTCACTTTATCTTTTTTCAGATTCTTGTTTGAGGAAACCAAACTTCCTGAAAGAGGTCTTCCAGGATGACTAGTCTCTTATCGATTGACTGCTTTTTGGTTTGTCATCGTGACCGGTGAGATTATGGGTCAATGCAACTATACAGTACTACACAGATTATGTATTGGACAGAATTAGCAGCTAGGCTAAATTAGACTGAGATCTCCTGAGAGTTTCTCTGTTTTGGGGTGCATTCTGGCAATTTTCTCATGCAGTTAAAGGGAGAAAAAACCCTCTTTCTAAAGCTGATGTGCGAATACAATCCCATAACATTGCATAACCTGGTGTCCAAGTTATTTTTTCCCTGGAAGTGCTTTTCCTTGCACAAGTGTTAAAGATCCCTCTGGTAGTGTAGGTTCAGCTTGGGAAATAAGGCAGGTTAACATCCCTCCACAGTAAACTGACTGTGTTTTGAGACCTGCTTAGGAACCTGCTTTAGCAGATTTTAAGTTGGTTGGGGGGGAGGAACCATGAGAGGGTTTTTTGCTGTCACCCTCTATTTGTAACATTTCCTCTCTCAGGAGGTAAGTTTGGGGCTGTCCCTATGTTTCTCCTCTGGAAGGCTTTCAAACTGGATTGAAATAAGGGGTGACACATGTTGTTTATAGCCTTGCACTTGTTTGATTATGACTTAGTTGATTTATGCTGGTTTTTTATTCTTTTAATTGTTTGTCTTCTATGCTTGTACCTTTTCCATTAGTCATCTTGAGGACTTTATGAGTGGTCAGGCAGCCAGTTAACTTTGTAAACAAACAAGTAGAGCTCCGGATCTAGAATGATATTTTCAATGACACAAGCACAATGTACTCCTAAGCAGAGTTGCACCTTTCTATTGAAGTTGATGGGCTGAGAAGAGCAGAACTCTGCTTAGCATTGCACTGAAGTGATCTAACAAAACAACCTTAAATTTTTGCAGTCAAAGTGGGATGAGGAAACTACCCTTCTAAGAAGGCGGAGGATGGAGAACATTCTCAGGAAGGTTATTCTTGATTTAGATATGTGCCAGTTTCTTGATTTTTTGGGGGGGTAATAGTAGTTTTTTCCTTTGGATAATTTAAAAACCTTTAGTACTGTTGACCTAACTAAGGATTTTGGTCACATGCATGATCATAAATTACTAAATGACCTGATTGTTGTGGGAAGATTAGCCTATTTTCTGCTTGAGGCTATCGCTTTATGAGTAGTACTAGACAGACAGACAGGAAAAAAAAAACTTTAGCCAAAACTGAGAGAAGAATAGTACACCAGAAATAAATGCTTTATTCTGGGGAAATAATAAACTATTAAACTAAATGTACAAATTTAAAATACCCACAAGACTTCTGCATACCAACAAAGTCCTCTCTTTATTTCTTTTCTTTATTTACTTCATTTACGCCGTACTTTTCTCTCCAGTGGGGACCCTAAGTTTACGACGTTTCCCCCTCTTCCGTTTTATCCTCACAACAACCCCATGAGGTAGGCGAGGCCGAGAGGGTGTGACTGGCCCAAGATCACCCAGGAAGGTCGCGTGGCAGAGTAGGGATGCAGACCTGGGTCTCCCAGATCACAGACTTAACCACTACACCATATCGGATCCATTTATTAAGATTAGGGATTACATTGGCAAAAACTGTAAAGTGCAAATCTATGTTTTGCTTATGATACAGGAGATAACTAAAAGCTGCAATAAAAGAAACCTGAAAATCAGTGAGTTCTTTGGCCACTAGAGTGGCTTAAGATCACCTGAAAATATCAGGGACTGTGCTCTTGTACCCCAGTCTAGGCAGTAGCATCCATTGCTCCTCTTCCGAGGCACCACGCCACAAGCCGATCTGCTTCTCCAAGCATGCCCTGACTGCTGGGCCTACTTGACAGGCAACCTCCTGCCCTCTGCCTTGATATACCAGTGCTGCTGGCCAGGATGGCAGGAGGGGAAATGTGGGGGCAAAATGGCACATCCCACAACATCCCTTCTGGCTGCATAACTGGAAGTGGCATCACCATTTTGCAAGACATACTGAAAAGGTCAAGGCAAAGGTTTCCCTTGCTCAGTAGCTCAGAGGTTAAGATGCTGAGCTGCAAACTGGAAGGTCTGTAACTCGGAAGTTTGAGTCCCGAGTGCCATGTGACGGAGTGAGCTCCCGTTTCTGGCCCCAGCTCCTGCCAACCTAGCAGTTCGAAGGCAAGAATTTGCAAGTAGATAAATAGGTACTGCTTGAGTGGGAAGGTAACAGCGTTCCATGCGCCTCGGCATCTAGTCATGCTGGCCACATGACCATGGAAATGTCTTCAGACAACGCTGGCTCTTCAGCTTGGAAACGGAGATGAGCACTGCCCCCTAGGATTCCCCTTAAACTCTGTGGGTTTTACCATAGAGTTTCAGGGGAATCCAAGTGTGGTGATGTCACTTCAGTTACGCAGCTGCATTACCATTTGGGAGACTCTCTGCCTCCAGCTGGGCAGACCACATTAAGAGTCACCACGGACCACCCAGCAAGTGATGCTGGGAAACCACAGGCTCCTGCATGGCCCCCTCTGCTGCTTCCTGGGATTGTAGCCTGGAGGTCTGTGGTCCTGAAGAGGGAATGAGCTGCGGCTAAATATCAGGAGAAACCTCCTAACTGTAAGAGTGGTTGAGCAGTGGAACAGTCTGCCTCGGGAGGTGGTGGATGCTCCTTTGCTGGACGTTTTCAAGCAGAGGCTGGACAACCATCTTTCGGGTATGTTGTAGAGCTATCTTTTGGCTATGCTCCTGCAGAGTGCAGGGGGTTGGACTAGATGACCTGCAAGGTCCCTTCCAACTCTAACATTCTATGTGGGGGTGCAGAGGAAAATCCACATGGGCAGACTGGAGAGCCAGCGGTGCAGCACTGGGCAGACACTCCTGACTGCTGCAGACGAGGTTGTTCTGCCATGCTGAAGCCACAATCAGAGTGGCTCCCCCCACTTCCCTCCCCAAGCAGTTTCCTGTTCCCTCCCTTGCACTAGTTGCTCACGGGCCCCGTAAGAGCCCTGGGCAGGCCAGTTCTGGCCCTCAGGCCTTATGTTTGACACCCCTGATCTGAGGTGTATTGGAAGGGTGCACTTTCTAACAAAGGACTGACAACAACCAGCATTTAGGCTGTGGGAACTTTATGGGCTATTAATCAGCATGACACAGGAAGGGGAAAACAAACTTTACCCAAAAACTGGAAACAAGAACCACAAGGGTAAGAAAGAAGTCTGGTAAAGAGCCAATATTAAAAACCTACTGTAAACTTGTAATATACAAAAATACATGTATTTATTAGAAAAACAGTTAAAACATGTTAGGGCCCAATGAAAGCCTCATTAAAAAGTTCAAAGGGGCAATACACATGCCCTGACGCGTTTCTGCCCTATTAGGGCCTTTTTCAGAGGTCAAACAGTATTGAGGTACACGTAACAATAATACATATTACAATAAGATAACCAATAAGTTAATACTGGACCAAGAAAAGGAAGGTTAAGCAGCAAGATCTATAGACACAAGACAAAGATGTTTGTGAGGCCTCTAAAGATGAGCGTCATGTGTCTGATGCCAAATGCACAGTTGCTGAATTAGAACATCTTCCAATTTAAGTCCAAAAAGCACCTGTGTGGCTATATTAGTCAGAGCTAGAGTGTCCTCAAACAAATAGCAGTTTGGTTAACTTATTGGTTATCTTATTATGTATTGTTGTTGTTGTTGTTGTTCAATCGCACAGTCGAGTCCGACTCTTTGCGACCCCATGGACCACATCACGCCAGGCCCTCCTGTCTTCTGTTGTCTTCTGAAGCTTGCTCAATTTCATGTTCGTTGCATTGATGACACTGTCTAACCAGCTCATCCTTTGCCGTCCCCTTCTTCTTTGACCTTCAATCTTTCCCAGCATCAGGGTCTTCTCCAGTGAGTGCTCCCTTCTCATTTGGTGGCCAAAGTATTTGAGCTTCAGCTTCAGTATCTGGCCTTCCAGGGAACAGTCAGGGTTCTTTTAGGATTGACTGATTTGATCTCCTTGCAGTCCAAGAGACTCTCAAGAGTCTTTTCTCTCTCTTTTTTTCCCCATCCCCCTAGGAGGAGGTTTTTATTGGGGGGTTTTCAGACTA
>NW_015172555.1:1256140-1314419 GCF_001447785.1 Gekko japonicus
TCCATTTTTAACATGAATGACCAAAATGAATGTGAACTAATGAACCCAACTGGTAAATGGTATCCAATTGTGGATAAGTTAACCTTTGAGTCTTTTGATTGGAAAGCGATTAGTGCAGCACAATACTCATTGTTATTGATAAGCTAGCAAACTTCTATCAGTATTTGAGTAAGTCAAATTGGAAGTCTGTATACACACTGACATATATATGAAAAATTGTTAAAATGTTGTTTGAGAACCTGTATTTATTTGTTATGTTCTGAATTAAAATCTAATAAAATATTATGGTTAAAAAAAAATCAGACTTCCTATTAATCAGCGTGCCACGTATCAGTAGGTTCAGGTGGGGTCGCTGTGTTGGTCTGAAGCAGCAGAATGAAGTTTGAGTCCAGTGGAGGCACCTTTAAGACCAACCAAGTTTTATTGGAGATCTAAGCTTTTGTGTGCAAGACACACTTCTTCTGTACCGGTAGTGTTAAACTGTACAGTTTCAGATACACATACGGGGCTTTCTTCCGTTGGCTCTGAATTTTGTTATTCTCTTTTAAATTATAAAAGGCTGCTGACCCCTGTTCTCTGTGCCACAACTCCCCCACCCCGCTGTCAGCGTGCTCATTGGTGCAGGACTGCAGCCAAAGTCTTGGAGGAACGGATACATCAAGGCCGCAAAGTCTCTAATTAGCTCTGTCTTTCCAGGATCAAAAACATAACCTTTCCTTTCCTTCACTGCTCTCCATGGCCGCTCCGCTTTTGAGTCTGATTGATATATGCAGGCAACCTCCACAGCGAGCCGTTCTTTCTGCATCTCTTGAGCAATGGCAGATTTTATCAACAAACAATTTAAGGTCACCTCGTTACCCTACATGTATCTATTAGTAGGCTTTGTGGCCTTTCTGTATCTAGCGGCATCTGGAGAACGAATTGGCCATTTGTTCCACCTCTGCTTCTTTCTTTGTTATTTACCATGTCTTTAAAATTCCTTCCAGAATGGTGCTGGGTAATCTCTGCAAATGCATACCCCATCTCTGCAGCACACAGCCGTCATCCCCAGGCAAGCTAATCAGCAAAGTTATTTATCTTATTAAGGTGTATTTGGTGTGTCTATTTCAATTTAGAATTGTTTTCTGGAGGTGGACTTGATTTTATACAAAGTAAATTATTGCCTCTAAAAGCCTGAGATTTCCTGCAAGAAGGCCCTGATCACACGGAGAATTTGCCGTGCGAAAGGCACGAATGTCGGGTGGATTTTTGGGGCGCGATCACACTGCAACATCTGGGAAGTATAGCGCACCCATAGCCAACCTGTGGCATCCTGCCGAAGATGCAGAGTTAAAAAGTACCAAGGAAAGTGCACTAGCATCCGGAACATGGCGGGCGTCTGATCGCAGGAGCACTAGTATCCCGTGGCATCTGGCGCCTGTCCATGTCCCGTTGCAAACTGGATTTTTTGTAAGTGCATGCGCACAAACACGAAATTGAAAGCAGTGCTGCTCCGTGGAACTGTGCATGCGCACAAATGCAAAACGCTTGAGTGATCGCGCCGCCTCACTTCTTTGCCATGCTGCAGCCGTGTGATCGCCAGCTAACAACCGAAGCACGGAGACTCGGGGGACCGTGTGATTGGGCTACCGCACTTTATTTTGCTCCAGGGCAAACAGCCACACCTCCCCCCCCCCCACATTATCTAACCCATGTGACCGGGGCCGAAGTAATTCATAGCAGATATGGTGAGAACAGCCGTGCTGGAGGCTCCTGGCGGTTGTGGGGCTTGCTGTCTGGGGGTTTTGCACCTGGCCCTGACCTGAATAGCCCAGGTGACCCCGAACTCATTAGATCTCGGAAGCTTGGGTCAGTCACAGTTCTCTCAGTGCTCTCTCAGCCCCACCTACCCCTCACGAGGTGCCTGTTGTGGGGAGAGGAAAGAAAAGGAGACTGCAAGCCACTCTGAGACTCCAAGTGAAGGGTGGGGGAATAATCCAGTCTCTTCTTCTCTTTCTTCAAACCACCTCTGGATGTCTAGTGGCTTGAAAACCCTCTGGGGTCACCATAAGTCAGCTACAACTTGATGGCGCTTTCCCTCACCGCCAGTGTTCCCACCACCTTTAAGAGGCCACAAGATGCTGACTCACCAGGGCTCCTTGGATGTTTCCACAGATACCTGCATGATTTCAGCAGAGGCTTGGGCTGAGGTTCCTGGTGAGTGATGCTCCTGCCTGCATGTGGAGCCAAGCTGTTGGAAGACCACTGAGCCTGGATTGCTATTTTTGTACTGGAGAGGAGAGCGGGTCATCCTGTTCTGTTGTCCATCTGGTTGTCTGTGTTTCTGTCTTTTCCTGAACCGGGTGGGAGCTGGCCCCTGGACTTGTGTGTCTGTTCTAGACTTGTGAGAGCTGGTGCTTGGACTGTGGAGTTAATATCTGGTTGTTTGTCTTTGTCTCATCTGCTGGTTGGGGATGTGTTTGGGGGAGCAGAAGGGGTGTAGTGGTGCTAATGTCACGATCAGTAGGGTGTGGGGTAGGGGGAGAAATGGTGATTGAAGAAGAACAGGCCAGGGAATGGAAAGGGACAGCCGTCTTTTACAGAGGTAATTTCATAGAAAAAGAGGTGCAGGAGCTCATTAGCATAATAATAATAATAATAATAATAATAATAATAATGATGATGATGATGATGATGATGATGATGATGATGATGATGATGATGATGATGATAGAGGACAGCATATAATTCTTTAAATTGCACACGTTTGCAGCCAATGGGGATTTTGTTCAGCTGTAGGCTTCAGTCGTGTTCTGGGCGGCATTCATTTTGGCTTGGCTTGATGACGTTAGTTCTTCCTGGGCTGCTTTGAGTCGTAGCACCGCACTGCCACCCCCTGGCCGGATTGGCCCATTACAGGATTCTTGATGCGGAAGAGGTCTTTTTTCCAGGCTTCCGAGCTGGACATTCCATTCACTGGCTAACACCTCCCCTATGGGGGTTTAGTGTGTCCACCCTCTCTAAGGAGTGGTACCCATTTTATATACTCGCCGAAGCTTTCAAACTGCTGGGTGGACGGCGAGCTGGGGACAAGGCTGGTAGCTCACACCAGCGCAGGCTAGAACTGACAGCAACTCTGTTCAGTTCAGATGTTAACCAGAGGATAAATCCTCTGTGCCACCGCTCCCCCTAACTCATTAGTATAACTTATTTGCATATACCACACCCCCTGAGATCACCGGAAGTGTTTCAGAAGGCAACACCCACTGCTCAGGCTCCACTGGACTGTTTTGGATTGCTAGCTATTGGGGGGGGAGGAACGTGCAGATCTGTCCTCGCAGAGGAGGGAGAACTTGTACCTGAATAAAACTTGGTCTTATAGGTGCTGTTTTGGGCCGGGGGGCCGGGGAGAGCTCTGCAAGTTACCTGGCTGCTTCTTGCTCTGACTGAGGGCTTCTGGGAGCAGGGGGTGGGTCTTGTTGCATGTGCCCACCCCCTGGACTCTTTACTGCCGGAGCTCCGCTCCTGTGCGCTCCTGCAGGAAATGACCCCTGGTCTTTTATAATCTGTCCTGATTGGCAGCAGCTCTCCAATATCTTAAGGAGAGATGCATAAACATGCACACTTGGGTGTCTTGTAGGTTCTTTTTATATTCAGGGAGTCCATATTCTCTTTATATTAAATTAAATGTGGAGTTTGGTTGCCTTTTTAATGGCCGTTTCAATGGCTGTTTTACATCCATTTCATACCATTTTGATCATTGTTTTTTGACTGGCTTCTCAATGTCATATTAGGTTTCAGTGACAAATGATGTGAGCTTTGCCCCTTTGTCTGCTGTAGTTCTCACGCAATAACGTTTTTCTTCAGATCTCTGAGACATCTCAGTTCCTACTTGATAGGCAGTGTGTTTTGCCTTTGAGTTGCTTCAAGAGGATGGTCTGGGGCTCAGTTTGGAAGACAGAACCCACTGGAGTTCTACGGCATTTGTTGCAATTGTTACTTTTGTTCCAGCTTTTCTCCAAGGAACTTGGGGGCTGTGAGACTCATCCTCCCTTCTCACAACAGCCACCCTGTGAGGTAGGTTAGACCGAGCAAGAGTGATTGCCCCAAGTTTACTTATCAAGAAAGAGGCTGAATTAGAACCTGGGTCTCCCAGATCCTATAAAGGCAAAGGTTCCCTTGCCCAGATCCTATACCACGCTGCTTTTTTGTTTCCAAATATACAAGCCGAGCACAAGCTCTGACCTGGATAGCCCAGGCTAGCCCGATCTAATCAGATTTCAGAAGCTAAGCAGGGTTGGCCGTGGCTAGTATTTGGAAGGGCAACCTCCAAGGAATACCAGGGTTATGACACAGAGGCAGGCAATGGCAAAACCACCTCTGAAACGTCTCTTGCCTTAAAAACAACTCTAGCTCGCCACATAGTGGTGCATATTGCTAAAGAGCGAGAACGTATCCCTTACCCCTTAAGCCTCTGTTCTTGCTCTCTGGGTGAAATTGACTCTATAGAACACATTTTTAAAAACTGCCCTAAGGTCCGATCGGAAAGTATTAGCCCACTGCTAGAAAGATTTCCTGGGAGATCAAATAAAATCAAGCTTGATTATCTCCTGTCAGATAGAAACCACCAGACTACTCGACCGGTGGCTAAATTCTGTGCTCAGGTGTACAAGCATTGAAAATCCCATTTGGCAGCATGACTTTGTAGTTGTTTGGCATGATTTTGTTTGTTTTTAAGACTTAATTTTATCTCTTTTTATCTTTTAATGTTTTTTTCAACCCAACGGTATTGCTGGGTCGCTGGCTTTTGCATTTCTCAATCAAACTGTACTGCTGGTCGCTGACTGTTGTAATAAATTGATTGATTGATTGATTGATTGAGCTAGAACTTGTGACTTCCAGACAATATTAGGATCTCCTGGCTATACTGCACACAATGTCATATGATATTAAGCAGAGCACAACTCACAGAACTATCTGCCTGCCTCATTGTATGTCTATTTCAAATAAGACCTGCTGTTTTCTCATCCATTCACACCTGCCCTTTTTAGACAGATTGGAGGAGTCACTTTCTCCAAGTTCTCATGGAGTCATTCTAAACTGGCAGGAGATTATTTCCTAATGATTAAAAACCCATGGTAGAAAATCAGCTGACCCATCTCAGTCATCTGCAGCGTCATGGGCTGGATCACCCAGGTTGCAACCAGTCAGCTGCTCCATGGTGAAGGGGGCTCAGCGGTAGAGTCTGAGCATGGCCCCTGGTTGGGTGGGGGTTGGAACAGGGTTAGCCCATTGAAGTGTGGAGGGGTGAAGTCGTTGAGCCCCTGTTGCCTCCTGGGCTGAGTCTGCAGCGACACTACACTTTCCGCCCCAAGGCCTCCAATGGAGAGGAGAGGGAGTATACAGCATCCAGGTGGGTTGCCACCCCTGACAAGTATAACAAAGGCATGACCAGGCAGTGTTAGAAAACAAACTACATTTAACCCATGGACTTTGAATAGGAGGTATCACTTTGATGGCAGTTTAACAAAACTGTGTTTAAGCAATTGGTTCCCTACTCCTTATAGAGCTTACCCCCCCAACCCGAATGTGTGAAACACCCACAGACTAGACAGGGGAGGAAGCTACAAAATTTCTGCCTCTTGTTTTATTTATTGTACATTTGTTGGGCTTGGTTTTATCCTATGGTTTTATGCTTTTAGAACTCTGTACATCGCCTAGAGCCCCACAATGGTGGGGATAGGCAATCAATAAATGGAATCTCTCCCTTATAATAATTGAATAGTGGGGACCAACGTTCTAAAATGCCCGCCTTTAGTGTTAGGCCGGAAGAACTGCCACTCAGAAGACACTGGCTGGGTTGACTGGCTGCTTTGTGCAGTCCCGCCCAGCATTCCAAGGTCATTTGCATATGGAAGCTGATTGGACTTCACTTCATTCCACACCTCAAACTCCCCCCCCGCAAGGCAGTTGGAATTTTCAGTTGCATAACATACCTCATAGGGGAGAGGAGAATGATGTCAGCTGCTTTGGTTACCACTGCAGGGAAAGACTGCCCTTTCCCTAGGCAGAGGCTGTGGGGGGTTTTTTTTGTAAAACAGACAGGCAGGCAGATAAAGGTTGGCTGATGGTTGCCAGGAAAGGACATAGGGTTGCCAACTCAAGGTTGGAAACTTCCAGGATATTTTAGGGATGAAGCCTGCTGAGGGTGGGGTCTGAGGAGGAAGAGGGGGACCTCAGACAGATACAATGCCATACTGCCCACACTCCAGACAAGCTGTTGCCACTCTCCAGGTGACAGCTGGAGAGCTCTTAAAGCTTTGGTGCTAATTCAAACTGTTGCAATTTATCGACAGAGTAGTGTTTCGGAAAATCTTTAGGAATTGTTTGGTGCATTTACGATGGGGCTCCTGGGGAACTATTGTTGCCAATCTTGGCCCAACAGCTATCAAACCATTCTCTTCACCCCCCTGCTGTGCAGCTGCCCTCAGTGCCTGTTGGTAGGCAACTAAGCTTGGTCCTGTCACCTACTTTGGCCTTTGGGAGAAAACACATTGGGGCCAGTCCTGATAGGGTTGCCAACTCCAGATGGGAAATTCCTGGAGATTTGAGGGATGGAGCCTGAAGAGGGTGAGGTTTGAGGAGGGGTGGGACCTCAGACAGGTACACTGCCATAGACTCCACCCTCCAAACCAGTCAGTCCCACATAGGGAACCATTGTTGCCAATCTCCAGGTGAGGGCTGGAGAGCACTCAGTATTACAACTGCTCTGCAGAAGGGAGGGCAGAAGTCAGCTGAAGTCAAAGGGGCAGATAATGGTAGGTTGGTGGCTAGCTGGGAAGGAGATGGGGTTGCCAACTACATGCTGACAAATTCCTGGGGATTTGTGGGGTGGAGCCTGGAGAGGGTGGGGTTTGCAGAGGGGTGGGACCTCAGACAGGTAGAATGCCATAGACTACACCCTCCAAACCAGCCACTTTGTCCTGGGTAACAATTGCTGCCAATCTCCAGGTGAGGGCTACAGATCACTCACAATTACAACTGCTCTTCAGGTAGCAGAGATCAGTTCCTCTGGAGAAAACAGTGGACTCTGTCATTATACCCTGCTGAGGTCACCACAGCAAATTGACACTGTTTGCCCAAAGCCAGAGCACTCCCCCAGAGCCTCTTTCTAGATCTCGTTGTATTGCTTTCACAACGGGCTTTACTGCTAGTGAGATAAATAAATAAATAAAAATAATGAGATTGGGAGATGGATGTCTAGATTTTCATCCTGAGCATGCATAAATCATAAATGAAAACCCACCTTTCAAACTGGCCCAGGGCTATCACGGAATTTAGTAGCATCTCTAGTCTTAGGCAGGTGTGTCTTTCAGCCTGCTACATCATAGTTCCTCAGAATGTTGAAGATTGAACGTGGGATCTTGGGCAAACAAAGCATGTAGACTCATGCGGGAGGCCATAGGTCACTGGCCACAGCTTGCATGCTCTGTTGACTGATGAGAGAGAAGGAGTATACAAGATGCCTTGACATGAAAAGTCAAATATTTTTACAGTGTATTAGCCCTGCTTCCCCCCCCCCCAGCCCTGGATTGATTATAATTCCTTGATGCTCTCTTCTCTGCTGTCCTTGTTTTTAATTAACAGTAGACAGATCGATCTTCTGCAGTTAGTGTCAGCCAAGGTGCTCTTTTATTTCTACGTAGGGCCATTTCACATGGTTGCTCTTGTGTGTGACTCTCATTTATTGCAATTTTGTGGGGCTACACTAGATGGCAGATCCTGTTGTCTGAGTTCTCTGCCAAGTGTGCATACAAGAAGTGTGCATATACAACAAAAAGCAAGAATTGTGCTCTGAGCTCTGTTTAGCTCTCTCTAAAATCCTTTCAAAAACTTACGTTAGGTTCTTTAATAGCAGAATTAAAGGTAGAACAAATTTAGAGTCCAGAGGTGGCACCTTTCAGACCAACAAAGTTTTATTCAAGGTATGAGCTTTCGTGTGCATGCATACTTTTTCAAATACATTGAAATGGTAGGTAAGGTTCAAACTTATAGACAGGGTCTGAACAGCAAATTAACATGTAACATGATGAAGGTGTGCAAAGACAAATTAAATAACAGGCTAAGGTTATAAGTTGTACAGCCCCTGTCTATAAGTTTGAACCTTCCAATGTATTTGAAAAAGTGTGCAGACAAACGAAAGCTCATACCTTGAATAAAACTTTGTTGGTCTTAAGGTGTCACTAGACTCTAAATTTGTTCTACTGCTTCAGACCAACATGGCAGACCACCTAGAATTAAAGGTGGTTGTTTGAGGAAATCAGTACTATAATGGTTTCCAGTGGTATAATATTTCTGGAAGTAACTTACCCACCTCAATTGGGATGAAATTGTGAGGGACTGTATTCCTCATCTGAGAGGACTTCCCTATCAAATTTCAGGTAGATGGGAGAAAGCAATCCCTTTTCTAGAAGCAATTAAATCCTACTGGCTAAGTAGGCTCAGGGAGGTAAATTGGTTTACTCTCTTTTCCCAGGGATTAGTCCCCCCCCCGCCTAGGTTTATGTGACAAATAGACCCCCCCCCCGAGCCATTTTACATATGAACAGGTGCAGACTCATGTGTATTACATCCTCCCAGTGCTTCTGAATACAATCAAGAAGTCCCAAAGAATGAATCAGTGATTTTATCTTGCCCAGATAAATTATCTCGACTTTAATTATCCATCACTGATTTCCCTTTTTAATTTCTTAAGTGTGTGTGTTCCCTTAGTACAATCACAGGGTGCTTTAAACCTCTGTTACTTACTATCTCTCCCTTCTCCATCTGGAGAACAATTGGCTGCCTATTGCAGGAGAGGGCAGAGGGACTGTGTGGGCCTTTGCCTCTTAGCCTCTGCAGCCCTGCTTGCCAGCAGGTACAAGCAAAGCCTTTTCATCCATGCCCTGAAAGGCAGATAGGCTGGATGTTTACTGCAGGACCATCACTGAAACCCACTTTCAGTCTGGATATTAACCATATTTATGAAAAAAGAAAACTGAAAAGTAAGAGTGCTACTTAGGCCCCAGCCACATGGGCCAGATAACGGGGGTGTGGGAGTTGGGGCTATTTGCACTGCTGCAATTAGAGCTGCCAGAACGTGATCCCATGCATCGGTGGCACACCATGGTTCCTTCCCTCCGCGCCTGCGCGTCAACGAGGGGTCGGAGGGAAAAGCTGCACGCCGACGCGATCACACCGAGGGAGTCCGGAGGCAGCCCGTGGCAAACTGTTTGCTAGTACCTTTGAGAAGGTAGTTTTTTATCACACATTTTTGGTGGTACGCCATGGGTTGACCACAGGTGCGGTCCACTTGCCAGATGTTGCTGTGTGATCACGCCTGGAAAATTCGCCATTCAATTGTGGCTCTCCCGCAGCAGATTCGGCGTGTGACCGAGGTCTTCGTTTATTTGCTAAAGCCATTCTGCAATATAATCAGACAGAAGGCCAGTATGAGTACATTTAACTGATAAACTAGTATTTGACGATAACCCATTTTCAGAATTAACTAATATTGGATCATGGTAACAAGCATGGTACCAATAGAGCACAGAAGAGCCCTTTATAGCATGCTGTAGAAAAATGGGTAAGAAAAAGTTTCTACACAAACACTTCTTGATCAACCAATCTTCAACATGGAGCACTTCTTCCTTTGGAAGGCATACTCCAGGCATATCTCAAGATGTTATTGAAAGTGAAGCTTCTTCTCTCTTAAAAACTCATAGTGTCTCAACTGAGTAGTTCCTTCACGACAGTATTTAACCAATCTTCTTGTACATTCCTAGGCATTTTTTAAAAATGTTCTGAAACTCTTAGTAAATCAAGCCAAGAGGCCCTTTTCTGGGGTCTATATTGGTGTCTACTATCATCAAAAAAACAGCAGCATAGCTATCTGGCAATTAATTGTTGAAGAACTCAAAGTATCTCCTACAGTAACTTCAAGTGCTAGAATATAACTATGAAACTGTATCATTCTCCTAAAGGGAAATTGTTTTTTCATTGATATCTCCAAATTTATATTCGGTTAGAGACTGGCTCCAGATGCAAGGCTGAATGTGCGAGTTATTGTAGCATACTTACCAACATTTCAAATAAAGATTCTAAACCTAGACGTTTTAAACTAAGTCACATTTACTTATTATTTATTTATGTTATATATAGTCTGCCTTTCTCAGTTGAACTCAAGGCAGATTATGATCCAGTGAGTCAATGCAATTGACAGGATGGGACAGGACAGTCAATAAACAATGCAATAGGAATTAGAATTGTAGAATCAACCAGAAGTCTAAAAACAGAATCAAAGCAACACACCAAGTATTAACATGGCACATTAAATGATGAAAATACTATACTGTAGTTTTGGTAAGGTATACACAGTCCCTAATAATTTATAATAGGACCACAGTCCCTAATAATTTATCCAAGTAACTTTGGCTGCGGTCACACGGAGCATTAGCCACGCTACAGAGACGGAAGATAGGCGGATTTTCTGGGCGCGATCACACCGCCATATCTGGGAAGCGTAGAGCTCCCGTGGCTCACCCGAGGCTTCCCGCCGAAGGTCCAGGGTAAAAAACTAGTACCTCCGAGGTACTAGTTTCTGTAAACCGTGGGGCAAGGGCGGGCGTCTGATTGCATTTCCGGTGGTATCCGGCGCCCACCCATGTCCCCTCGCAAACAGGTCATTTTTTCCCTCAAGTCTCCATGGATGCGCACAAGCACCCAATGGAGCAGGCACACATTTCAGTTTTAAAAAGTTTTTTAAAAAACCCGTTTGCCGCGCCGCCCCACTTCTTTGCCTGTCGTGTGATTGGCACCTCCCCCCTAGCCACGGGACCTCGACGGGACCTCAACCGGACGTCTGATCGTGCAGTTGCACGTTAGTTTGCCCCGGGGCAAACAGCCACGCTCCCCCCCACACATTTTCCAGCCCGTGTGACCGGGGCCAAAGTGAAACATTTAGTACAGTGTGAATTCATTGTCTGTGTAGAAAAGCCCTCTTGGATGATTCAGTTCTGCATAGTTTGCGGAAAGCCGGGAGACCGGGGGCTTTCCTGACCTCCTCAGGCAGGCCACACAAGGGAGGAGCCACAATGGAGAAGGTGCCTGTACGGGCAGTCGTTGGTTTGGCCCATTTGCAGGTGGGCCCCTGAAGAAGCCCACTTAAGCAAAGACTTAAGCAAAGTTGCTGTGGTGGAGCAGAGGGGGAAGAGATGGTTTTACAAGTAAGAGGGGCCAAGGCCATGAAAGACTTCGTATGCAAGAGCTGGTACCTTAAACTGCCCAGTAACAAATGGGCAACCAACGGAGGGTCTGTGGAATGTAAGTACTATGCATGCTCTGTTTAGCTCCCTATAATAGTTGAGCAACAACATTCTGGACCAGCTGGACTTTCCGAGTTGATTTTGAGGGGAGACCAATGTTCAGTGCGTTACAGTAGTCTTATCTTGATGTTACTGTGGCATGGATCCAGGTGGCCAAATCACCTTTATCAAGGTAAGAGAAGAAGAAATTAGATTTATACCCTGCTCTTCACTCGAAGTCTCAGAGTGGCTTACAAATTCCTTTCCCTTCCCCTCCCCACAACAGACACCCTGTGAGGTAGGTGGGGCTGAGAGAGCTCTGACAGAAACTGCTCTTTTCAAGAACACCTCTGGCAGAACTATGACTTGCCCCAAGGTCGTCCAGCAGCTGTAAGTGGAGGAGCGGAGAATCAAACCTGGTTCTCCCAGATTAGAGTCCATGCACTTAACCACTACACCAAAGTGGCTCTCTTTCATGCTAGGCTGAGTTGGAAGAAAGCCTTTTTTTTTTTTTTTGGCAGCTTCTCCAGCAATAATGTTGGAGCTAGTCTAAACCTAAGGCTCTTAAGCAAGGCTTAGCTGAACTCCATCTGAAGTGGGGAATACAGTGTCATTCAAGATCTCTGCCTTCCCAAACAGCATTACCTCTGTCAATATAGGGCTTAGTTTCACTTTGCTTACTTTTAGCTAGCTAACCATCATAGCCAGGCAGCGATTCATGAGTCATGACCTCTACTGCATCCCCAAGAGATTTAGATAATGATATTTAGAGCTGAGTAATCAGCATATTGATGAAAAACAGCCCCTAAACTATGAATGATTTGTCCTAAGGACTTTACATATAGATTAAAAAGCTTGGGGTATAGAATTGTGCCCTGTGGAATTCTACAGGACAGGTTCCACACTGATGACGACAGGTGTCCAACAGCAACTTTTTGAGTCCGATCCATGAGCAATTATTTGAACCAGTTCACCAGGCATCCCTTGATGCCCCCTTCTGCCTCCAGGCACCTCAACAAGGTGGTCTGATCTACTTTATCAAAAGGCTGCAGATAAGTCCAGTAAGTGCAACACTGTCATGATTGTGCTGGCGGGCCAGGCAGGGCATGGAAAGTTCAAAACACAGCCCGAGGTCAGGGCACCAGATAAGACAGAGAAACAAGAGCAGAGTCCAAAATACCAAGTCAAAACACAGTCTAGGGTTACCGGAGACTGCATGCAGAGTTCAGAAGCCGAAGGCCGTTCGTCAAAAGTCAGGATACCCAGTGTAATCAGGGAGCCAGAGAAACAACGTCACGCAAGCCAGGATGAAAACCAGGAGACAGAAACGCAGGATCCGGGATGCAGTGAATCGTCTATGAGACTAGTTGCCAGCATGAGTTGGGGATCTGAGAGAGCCGCCTAAAAAGCCCGTTCCACTTGTTAGCCAATTACCAGCCGCTAGCAGGGTCCTGGCTCCGGTCAGTACTCTGGGCTTAGAGGACACCGACCTTGCATGCGCGCCTCCTTACGCCGGGTTGCCATGTCCCGCCACCTCTGATCTCGCAAACGAGCCACCGGTTGGGGGGGAATCAGGAGGCGTGGTGCTTGTGCTTGGCTCTGCCGGCGCGGCTCCAGGTGTAAACTCTCTTGGTAGCTGGTGCTTATCCTCCGCAGGACTTGGTCTGGTGATTCAAGGGGTGCAGGGAGCTCACCCTCGGACATTGAGGGCACAGAATCCCCGGGGTCAGGGTCCACAGGGTCGGGCTGCACTGCGGGCATGACACCCAGAGGCATGGCCTTTGTCTACACTCAGATGGAGGTTGGCAAGTAAAGCTAGCAGAGCCATCTCTGTCCTGAGCTGGTCCTGGCAAGATATCCTCAGCACGGATATTGAAGTCCCCAGAACGATCAGTCTGGGAGTCTCCAATGCCACATCTGACACTACCTTTGATAAGTCATAAAGGGTGCCAACTGGGGTACTAGGTGGCCGGTAGAAAAGAAGGATGCTTAATCTGTCCTTATTCCTTAACGTGAGCACACAGTCAATGCCAGTGATAGTTTGCTCTGGAAGTCTGCGGAAGTTGAAGGTCTCGCGGGGGATAATAGCCACACCTCCCCTTTGACCAGTTGTATCGGGCTGGTGGAAGACAGCATAATCGGGGGAGTTAATTGGGACAGATACACCACATCATTTTCTTCCAGCCACATTTCTGTTAAGCAAGCCATGCCAATTTTTTTCTTCCAGCAGCACCTCATAGAGGTGTGCAGTATTGTGCTTCATTGACCTCGTGTTGCACAATATTAGTTGTAGACATGGGGGGTGGGGTGGAAAGGTGACCTGGTCTCATCAATTCTCGGGATGTTAAGCAGGTTAGACAGGCAGTGAGCATATCATTTTTTAAATGTGTAAGTGCGATATAAATGCTAATAATAACCGCTGAGAAAATGGGACCAACCTATATTGTCGTTTGAAGGAGATTTAAACTATACAATAGAGTGACTGTCATTCCAATTTATAGCTATAAATTTAATATCCCCTACAGTCAAATTCACTAAACCTTATAACCTTATAACCATCAAGGTTTCTGAGTTCTGCTCATTAATCCATATTTTTTGCAGCAGAAATCATGCCTTCTTGAAAGCCATACAGAACGATGGCCCTTCCATTCTGCTACAGGCCGAGCAAGAACTGAAAAAATATTCCTATTTATCAGTTCCTAAGAGAGGCTGAAATATTTCTGATCAGCAGGAGAACTATCCAGCTGTGATGAACTGCTGGAACACTTAATTATCGAGTCCATTTGATCCTGAAAAGAGATAATTTTAGTTTAGACTATTCTCTCCCCCCCCATTATAATTATCTGAATTTTATCCCAAAGCCAAAATCTTTTTAAAAAGAGGCAGGGTTTAGATCCAGATTCCTTGGCTGATGAGCAATGCGATGATACCCGGGTTTCTTATGGCACAACCTGTTTACATTGGCCAGAGTCCTTTCTCCCCCTTGACAACATCTCACAATGAGTTCTACAGCAATCCGATTTTAAAACAAACGAAAACAGCTCAGTAATTCACTTACTTTACTTAATTTTCTGTTTGTCTCAGGATATGCGGTCCACTAATAGAACCTTAGCAAAAAACTAGGCGGGGTAGCCTTTGATGGATGCTAAGCATCCATGCATGCCTTCTTCCTGCCACTAAACAGATGAAAATGGCAAAGGCACCCATTTTGGAGGTGGCAGGATCAAGTATGGGCTTGACAATGCTCAGCTAGTGCAGCTTAATTCTTCCTCATTATCATGTTAGCGCTGTGGGGGGGGACACACACTGATTTGTTAATGTGGTCTGAAATGACAAGTTCCAGATGGAAGGAATGCATCCGTTGTGAGCCAGGCAAGGGTCTGCACTAGTTAGCAGTCCACCTAACAGGGTCCTACCTCACAGGATGTCTGTTGTGGGGAAGGGAAGGGAAAGGAGTTTGTAAGCCGCTCTGAGACTCCGAGTGAAGGGCGGGGTATAAATCCAATCTCCTCCTCCTCCTCCTCTTCTTCTTCTTCCTCCTCCTAACAAGATGAAAGGCAAACACTGGTCTATAAAATATAGAACAACATTGAAATCACAACTGTTGGGGGTTTCAACATAAACAGCTCGATCAATATTTAATCTAGTCCAAACATCTTCACTTGAACCAGCTGTAGTTTGTAAACTCTCTCCAAGGGACTACTGTAACCTAGTCTCCATGTAGACCAAAAATAGAGTAGTCTAATTTGGATGTTGCCAGAGCGTAAGTGACCGTGGTAGGTCAGTTTTTTCTAGGAAAGAGCACAGTTGGCAAAACAGCCAGAGTTGAGAAAAGGCATTGCCGGCATCTTTGGCCACCTTCCCTGAAGGAGTCCAAAACAACTTCCAAACTGCAAACTTGATTTTACAGGGGGAGTTTATGTTGCGGAAAATAGTCAAAAATACTTAAATACTCAGAGTTTGCAATAGATCTTTGCTTCACTGGAGAGGAGACATTTTTTTTCTTTTAAAAAGCTTTATTTCTAATTCTGATAGTGAGCTGGCAGGTGGGGGTGATGACTTCTATAGTCAAGAAAGCTAACACTTAGGCAGGAAAACTCTCTTAAGGGAGACCAGTTTCTTGACCCAGAGTTAGAAGGGATCCTAGACAATGCTCCCTCTAAGCTGTGGAGTCTTGTGAGCAAACGTTCTACCTTGTGAGCTCCTGGCATTAAAGTTGTGAGCAAGCAGTTTGGCTACTGAATACATTAGTTTTCTCTGGAGCCCTCCTTCCTGAGCTAAGACAAAAATGTGTGAGCCAGGGGCCAAAAAACTGTGAGCTAGCTCACACTAACTCAGCTCAGAGGGAACACTACCAGCTCCCCCCTGCTGCTCCCCGGGGCTCTGGTGCGGCTGCCACCTGGCCTGCTATGGCTCGAGAAGGACCACCCCAGCTCCTGGGCTCCACCGCAGCCACAGCCAGGCTCAGCAGGGCTCCAGGGCTCCTCTGCCGCTCTCAGCCTCTGTCAAAGCCACCACCAGTCTCAGTGCGACTCCTGGGCCACTGGAAACAGGCAACCACTGCTCAGAGAACAATATTTTATGGGGGTGTGTGGGATTTAAAATCCCAGATGTGTTTTTTTAAGGTTTCAGATTTTTCTGCAAGTCTGGGGTGCCCCCAAACTTGCAGAATTATCTGTTTGAGGAAGTGTGGCCCTGATCCACAGATTTAGGTATCAGTAGATGGGGCCACACTTTCACTATTAGATACATATACAATAATTAATTGTAGCAGGAAGACAGGAACACTGAACACCTTGGAAAATTCCTGAACAAAGTGTGTGACTAAAAGAAGACATGGAAAATGTCACCTATAATTAAGCTAGCAGTCTGTCTAGAAGAAGATAGATTTCGTAAATTTCAATCAATGTTGGCCTCTGGTTTTAGTCAGTATAGTGAAGCATTTTGAATTGGCTGGTACTAATTCAATTCTGATTTGAACAAGGTGTCCCAATGTCTCTAATTTCTATTATTGTTTGTACTGTTTAATATGGTCTATTTGTACATTTTTATTTGTACATTGCTTTCCCATTCTAATTACTTTTTCTTGTTATTCCTGCTATTCTATTTTAGGGTTAGTAAATATGAAAGCTTGTTTATAAAGTTTGCATCATTTACATAATAAAATCCACTTGATTGTATTTCTAGATGGTTCTTAGACATGTTTTCTAAAAAGTGTCCCACTAAGTTCAAAGCGCCGTACTTCCTAGTAAGTCTGTGTTAAGAGACAAGGCTTTTTGTGCAGTGCTATTTTGGTGCAGAATTATTCTGGTCTAAGCCCACTGACTTGAATAGCCCTGCATAGGATTGCACTTTTAGAAATTCTTAATTTCCTCTGGAGGGGGTGCCGTAGGGGCTGGTTTCCTCCTGTGCTGGAGCTCATATGCAGCTGTGGCCCAATCTGCATCTAGCATTTTCTCCACTGCTTTACCAAACCCCGGCTGGAACAGAAACTCCCCTCTACATTGCATGCCACTTTCACTTGGACTGATTGTCGGATTTTATGGCCAGTGTCCAGACTGCATGCTGCTTTCACTTCCTTTGATCTCTCGGTTTTATAGTAGCCATCTGCATAGATGTATGGCCGTTTTATGGCCATTCAGGGGTGACTCTGCAGTCAGTATGGCGTTGGCCCGGGGTACCTGAATGTGGTTTTGAGCTGCATCTTTTTCTGTTCCCGTGTGGGTTTGGTAAAACAGCAGAGCAAATGTGTCTTCAGGACTGCATCTTTCACAACATGTGCCATAGTCTGGCTGTCCAGGAATCTAAAGCAGGGGTCTTTGACCTTTTTGAGCCTTTGGCCATCTTTGGAATTCTGTGGTGAGCACAAGTACAAAAAGGCTGCTGCAGGAGGTGGAGCTAAACAGAAAATGTCATGGAGTGAGGTCAAGTGAAGATACTTCTGCTGAGGTGGCCACCAAGGCTCCCTCCATGCTGTGGAGTCTTGTGAGCAAAAATTCTGCTTTGTGAGCTGCCGGCATTAAAGTTGTGAGTGAGCAATTTGGCTACTGCACAAATGAGTTTGCTCTGGAGCCCTCCTTCCTGAGCTGAGACACAAATGTGTGCGCTGGAGGCTAACAAACTGAGCTAGCTCACACTAACTCAGCTTAGAGGGAACACTTGTGGCCCCTGTTGCTGAAGCAAAATCTTCACAGTCAATCAGATCACCAGTAGCCAAACTGAAGCCCTGTTGGGTGAAAACCCCACTTGGCTCTGTCCACTTTCTAAAAACACTTGGCAGGCATCAGGAAAAGTGTCAGTTGGCACCCTGCTGGGGATCCCTGCTGGGGTTTGGAGCTTTTTAACTTGTTCATTCAGGATTTAGAATTGGGAGTAAGCAGTGAAGTGGCTAAGTTTGCGGATGATGCTAAGTTGTTCAGGGTGGTGAGAACCAGGGAGGAGGAGAAGGAGAAGAAATGGGATTTGTACCTCCCCCTTCACTCAGAGTCTCAGAGTGGCTTACAATCTCCTTTCCCTTTCCTTCCCCACAACCGTCCATCACCCTGTGAAGTAGGTGGGGATGAGAGAGCTCTTTCAAGACCTGCTCTTGAAAGAACAGCTCTGAGAGAAATTGTGACTGACCCAAGGTCACACCTGCAGTTGCATGTGGAGGGGTGGGGAATCAAACCCGGTCCTCACAAATTAGAATCCGCACTCCTAACCACTACACCAAGCTGGAGGACTGTGAGGCTCTCCAAAGGGATCTGTTCAAGCTGGGCAAGTGGGTGTCAACGTAGCAAATGAGATTCAATGCGGGGAAATGCAAAATAATGCACATTGGAACCAAAAAAATCCTAACTATAAATATATAGAATCATAGAATCATAGAGATGGAAGGGGCTATGCAGACCATCTAGTCCAACCCCCTGCTTAATGCAGGACCAGCCTATGGTTGTTGTTTTTTGGTAAACAAAATTTTAATTGTTATTTTCCCATCATAGGGATCCAACATTCAACATTCAACCTTTAAACCATTAATAATGTCATTGCTTACCCTGCATTCCTTACTTCCTCCCCCCTCCTGTGGCTTCCCGCAATGCTTTCACCCCTTTTCTCACACTTATATATATTTCATCAGTTATCAATATCTTATTTCTTATCATTAACTCAAAGATAACATCAATTTGCTTAATATTGTTCTAAACACAGTAAATTTTGTTTCACATCCCAGTTCTTTTCCAGATAAATTTTAAAGTCATTCCATTCTTCAAAAAATTATTTGTCTCCTTTGTTGTTTAATTTCCTTGTAATTTTGTCCATTTCTGCCATGAACAGAACTTTTTGTATCCAGTCCTCTATCTCTGGTACTTTTTCCAGTTTCCAATTATTTGGTAAATTTAGTCCGTTTACGTTCCATGACACCAATTTGTAATCCATTGTGCATTTGTTTTATAGTTCTCCAAAATCGTCTAAATTGTCCGACTTAAATTTATAATAATCTTCCACCGATCTAATCAAAATTTTCCCTCCCTTATATGTGAAGGATAGTCCTTCATGTCACAAACAATGCTGAATCTAATGTTCATAGTCTTCAACTTGTCCGCCAATGGTTTAAATCTTCTCCTGTCTTGTAGAATTGTCCTCGGGAGTTCTCTCATCACCATTATTTTTTTCCCTTCCATCTCAAAAGGAACATTGAACTGTTTCTTAAAAACATCTTCAGTTGTCGTTCTTGTCACAAATTGCACAATGACATCTCTTGGTAGGTTTTTCTTTTCCGCTATTCTGGAGTTCACTCTGTAGATTAAATCAAATTCTGAGTCTATTGCCCCATCATCTTCACCCAAGAATAGTGTTATTGCCTTCATCATTTCCACTCTAATATCTTCTTTTTCTTTTTCTGCAATACCCCTAAATCTCAGATGGGTTTGCATTCGCCTGAACTCCGTCATAGTTTCAGATCTTCTGAATTGGTGTGTCAGGGAATCTTTTTTCCCCCCATTTCTTGTATCTTCTCTTCCATTTCTGTAGTTTTGGTCGCCGTTGTTTGGACTTCTTTCTTGACTCCTTCCACTTCTTGCTTGATTGAAGTTATTTCAGTCGTCACCAGATCTTTTATTGCAGCTATGTTTTTTTCCTGGACTTCTTCCAATTGCTTCAAATGGATCTGAGTCTGCTTTTCCATCTGTGCCTCCAATTGTTTCACTCCAGCTGTTTTTCTATTTGCACCCCCATATTTTGTATCGCTTCTGTCATCCTCTTCTCCATCGCTTCCATGGCAGCCTGCCATTCTTTCCTTTCCTTTGACATCTTCGGGGTTGATGCAGAACCTGTCCTTGGCCAGCCTATGTTGATGGGGTCTGAACTAGTGGTAACTGACCAGCAGAGAGATCTTGGTGTCGTAGTAGATAACTCACTGAAGATGTTGACTCAGAGTGCGACTGCAATAAAAAAGGCAAATGCTATGCTGGGAAGGGGATTGAAAACAAATCAGCCAGTATCATAATGCCTTGTGTAAATCTACAGTGTGGCCTCATTTGGAATACTGTGTACAGTTCTGGTCCCTGTGCCTCAAAAAAGATGTTATAGCATTGGAAAAGGTGCAGAAAAAGGCAACTAAAACGATTAAAGGGGTGGAACACTTTCCCTATGAAGAAGGGTTAAAGAAGCTAGGGCTCTTTAGCCTGGAGAAACGACAACTGAGGGGTTAGAACAGATAAAAGGAAGTCCTTCTTCACCCAAAGAGTGATTAACACATGGAATCTACTGCCACAGGAGGTGGTGGTGGTTACAAGCATGGACAGCTTCAAGAGGGAATTAGATAAGCATATGGAGCAGAAGTCTATCAGTGGCTATTAGTCACAAGGTATAGATAGGAACTCTGGGGCAAGTGATGCTCTGAATTCTTGGTGTTTTGGGGGGGCAATAGTGGGAGGGCTTTTAGCATCTTGGCCCCACCTCCTGATGGCACCTGGCATCTTTAGCCACTGTATGACAGAGTGTTGGACTGGGTGGGCCATTGGCCTGATCCAACATTGGCTTCTCTTATGTTCTTATGTTCATATGACATGACAGAGGTTTACAAAACTATGCATGGGACATAAAAGGTAGAGAAAGGAGTTCTTTTCTCACTTTCTCACAATACCAGAACTCTTGGGCACTCAATGAAATTTATGAACAGTAGGCTTAGAACAGATAAAAGGAAGTCCTTCTTCATCCAAAGAGTAATTAACATGTGGAATTCACTGCCACAGAAAGTGGTGATGGCTAGAAGCATAGACAACTTCAAGAGGGGATTGGAGAAACATATGGAGCAGAGGTCCATGTGTGGCTCTTAGCCACAAGGTATAGATGGAATACTCCATCTGGGGCAGTGATACTCTATATTCTTGGGGCTTGGAGGAAACAGTGGGAGAACTTCTGGAGTTCTGGCCCCACTGGTGGACCTCCTGATGGTGCCTGGATTTTGGCCACTGTGTGACACAGAGTATTGGACTGGATGGGCCATTGACCTGATCCAACATGGTTTCTCTTATGTTCTTATGTTCTATGGCAGAGTGCTCCCTGATTTTGCATCAAGGCGATTGTATTTGACGTATAAGGGGATGGGCTGTGGCTCAATTGAAGAACCTCTGCTTTGCATGAAGAAGTTCCCGGTTTCAGTCCCTGGCATCTCCAGTTTAAAAAGGACCAGGTGATGTGAAAGACCTCTCTACCTGAGATCCTGGAAAGCCACTGCTGGTTTGAGTAGACATTACTGACCTTGATGGACCAATGGGCTGATTCAGTATAAGGTAGTTTCATGTGTGTGTGTTTATTTATGGATTCCTTTGTAGTCCAATGAAGCACATTAAAGTTTCAAACAAACCTTGGGTTTCTGAACAACTGTTAGAATGATACCAGGGGGATATCTAAGGAAGGTGGGGGAAGCAGTGTGAACCTTTCCATGCCTTGGGTCACACGGGATTACCAGTTCTACACACTGAGCATTCCTATAAAGAATCAAATGAGCTAATGTGAGGGGTTATTAAAATTAATGATACAAAACATAAACTGATCTTTTTCCTAACAAGTAGACAGCATTGTATGCTACAAAACTGAGAAGCAACTGCATACATGAATATCGATATTGTCGAAGTCCCAGAAACCAATGAGCAAACATCACATTTGATTTAACCAGGATTCTGACAAAGTGTTAGAACTCCCTTTTTTCTTCCTCAGCCTCCTGCACCACAGCCGTGATGAGTGGAATGAACAGGGAAG
This sequence comes from Gekko japonicus, assembly GCF_001447785.1. Taxonomy (NCBI): domain Eukaryota; kingdom Metazoa; phylum Chordata; class Lepidosauria; order Squamata; family Gekkonidae; genus Gekko; species Gekko japonicus. Next base: position 1,277,704 of record NW_015172555.1, read on the forward strand.
TCCCTACAAATATGGTGGGTGGCACCATGCCTGAGAAACAGACCATGGCAGCCCCGGTGATGACCACAGAGTCCAAAGGAGCAGAAGGTGGACCGCGGACCTGAGACTCCTGGGCACCGCTCCTCACCTGGGCTGAGCCCATTGGCTGGTGACTCCCAATCCGAGGTTTGAGAGGTTCACGTACGATGGCACCCGAAGGCGCTATGGATGCTCCTTCCAGGATGACCTGGAGTGTATCCGTGTTGTGGAGGACACTGCAGTTGAACATCTCTGGAGGGAATTCAGAGGCGAGGCTGAAGAGATCAGGTGAGAGATGCAAAACATGATGCTGGATATACCAGGCATCATCATGGATGCCCTCCAGAAAGAGTTCTGGAATCATGGATGGGGCCAAGATGGAGCTGGTGGGGCACTGCCAGCCCCTCCGGAAGTGCACCTGCCTCTTCCCCCAGCACCCCTGGCCGGGCCAACCGGGCCGCCTGCAGCCTTAGCGGCTCCGGAGCAGCCCCGCGATGCCAGAGAAGCTGGCATTTTTTCTGCTGCAGGTGCACACGTTCTTATGCGATTGGGGCCCCACGTTCGCCAGACAAGCACCATGTGGATTTTATTGGGTCGTGCCTCTGGAACCAGGTGAACATTGGTTCATGGGTCTCCACAATGGGCCCGGAACTCCAAGATGTGAATGCCTTCATATGGGCACTCTTCAATCAAGGACCCCGTGGAGCAAGAAAGAGCACGCACCTGCCTGAAGGGCCTATACCGAGTTCAAAATACACACTGCGAAGCTCCAGGGGTGGCCTGAAGAGGTCCTCATCAAGTTCTACCGGGCCAGGCTGAACCACTCAATTCTGGATTGGGCCCTGGCCCAGGGCAACCTGCTAACCCTGAACGGGTGGATACAGGTGGCCTGCAAGGCAGAGAACCGCTCCAACCTCTTGCGGATGTATCAGCCCTGGGCTGCCATGAGGGCAATGGCAGTGGAACAATGGGGGACAAAACCCAAGGTGAGGGAGGCCATCAGAGACCAACAGATGCGACAGGGCCTGTGCCTAAGATGTGGGGCCCCGGGGCACTTTGTGGCCAGTTGCCCTCTTGACAAGGGCCCCAGAGATGGGAAGGTGAGAGAGTGCAAGACCTCTGAGAAACAGCCCAAGCCGAAAGGGGCATGGATGAAGCAACCCAAAGTGCTTCAAGCGGAAGAGTGAGGAGAGACTGACAGCACCTCCTCCATTAGAGATGAGCCCAACACGCTGACAGGAAAAGATTGGGACCTGCTGTGAAGGGCGCAACCTGGCCGGTCCGAAAATCCCACGCTTCAAGTTTGGTGAAAGCCTCTCCCCCTTTGTTCTATGTGACTGTAACAGTAATAAACCCTGAGCAGGGCACCCACATGCATGTGAGAGCCCTGATCAATTCTGGGTGTGCCCGGGACTTAATCAGCCCAGCATTAGTCACCGGGCTAGGGGTACCCGTCCAAGTATTGCCAGAACCTATAATTTTCACCCAGATGGATGGGTCCCTAATGAAGGAGGCATGCAAGTATCAAAATGTACCTGTGATGATGGGGATGGGGTCCCATTGGGAGCAACAGCCATTCATTATTAACCATGTCGCAAAATCCTCAATGGTGATAGGCAACCCCTGGCTCTGAGATCATGACCCATATGTCTAATGGACAGGAGGGCCCCTGTACTTCCCAGACCCCTGATGCAAAGCTCACGGGTGGAATCTTGAATAGGGGGAGGTGCCAGCTCCCGTTCCGGAGCGTGTTTGCTTGGCACAGGGAGAGCTCGATCTCATCCCTCCTGAGTACAAAGACTAGAGTGTTCGAAGAGGAGGCAGCAGACAAGCTCCCCCCCCCAAAAAAAAGTTGGACTGTGTGACAGAGATTTTGTTGGGGCACAAAATGCCCAAAGGAAAGTTGTACGTGATGAGCCCAGCTGAAAAAGAGGAGCTGTGCAGGTTTATAAATAAAAACCTAGCTCGGGGTTTCATCCACCCAGCCTCTTCCCCCTTTGCTGCTCCCGTTCTCTTCCGAAAGAAGAAGGACGGTGGGCTGCGACTGTGCACAGACTACTGGGGTTTAAACACTGTGTCCATGTCCAATGCCTACCCCCTCCCACTCATCAAAGCCCTCCTGGTGGAAACTTCCCATTGGCACATTTTCTCCAAATGTGACTTGCAGGATGCTTATTTCAGAGTGCACATTCGGGAGGGGGATGAACACAAAATAGCTTTCAATACCCCATTGGAACAGTTTGAATACCTTGTGATGCCATTTGGGCTGGCAGGAGCCCCCGGGGCTTTTATGAACTTAATCAATGAAGTGTTGCACAAGCATTTATTCAAGGGGGTGCTAATTTATCTGGATGGTATCTTGCTCTATTCAAAAGACTACTCACGTGTAAAGTTGGTCAGGGAGGTGCTACAAACACTTTACAAGCACTGACTCTTTATCAAGCTCTCCTAGTGTGAATTTCATAAGGATGAACTGGATTTCCCAGGATATTGGATTTTGGGGAAGGGACTTGGCATGGACCCCCATAAATTGCAGGATGTGGTGGGGTGGGAGACGTACGGGCAGACTGAGAGGGTAAATCAAGTGGTGGAGCAATTACATGGAATACAGTTATAATAACTCAGTGAACAGTGCCACTGGCCTCTCCCCCTTTAAGGCTGTGCATGGGTATGAAGGCCCCCCTCCCTACGGTGACTACCCAGGAGCCCAAACCAGGGGATTTGCAATCGTGGCAGGGGACCTAAAGGATCAATGGTCCACAATCCAAAAGACTCTGGGAAAGGAAAAGGAGGACTACAAAAAACAAGCTGATAAAGGGAGAGGTCCTGAATGGGATTTGCAAACTGGGGACTCAGTTAACCCCTCGACAAAAAACTTGAAGGGTCTCCAGCCATGGAGGAAATTGGGGTGGGGATATATTGGCCCATTCAAGGCGTTAGGAGTATTGAACAAAGTGGCTGTGGAACTTGACTTACCCACGACTCTAAGGCATATTCACCCTGTATTTCATTTCATTTTACTGAAAAGGGATCCGGGCCCTAACAAATGGAGACCTCGTCCAGCTGCTCCACCTCCTCTAATGGTGGGTGGTGAACCCCATCATGAAGTGGTAGAGATCCTTGATTCTAAGTTGAAACGGAACCAACTATACTATTTAATTAAATGGAAGGACTTTGATGAATCACATAATGAGTGGGTGAAATGTGAACATGTCAGAGCCTCCTCTCTAACCTGTGCTTTCCATAACAAATACCCTCACAAGCCAAAGGGGTGAGTGGTCTTGGGGGGGCAGTATGTCAGGCTCACTATGTATTTTACGGTTCACCTGCCACAGAGGGAGGAGGAGGGGGAGAGGGGTGTGAAAACTGAAATACTTTTGCTTTCCTAAATACTTTGATGTGCCAGACACTGTGTCGCAGAGACCCGTTGTTCTGCTTTATTTCTGTAGAGGGGTACGTGCTTAGTGTGTGGGGGGGTAGTCAACTGTTATTTCTGGCGGGCAAATGCCATGGCGTAATTGGGTCCTGATCTTTAGTGCCCTTGCTTGAACACAGTATATCTGCAGTCTTTGCACCTTCACTTTCAGTTCTAACACAAGTAGTGTCCAGTTGGGTATCTATGGCTCCGATCACACCACTGAGGAACTGCGGGTGGGAAGCGAAGCTGTTTGACCCGGGGCGAACTGATGCGCGTTTACGCGATCAGACTTCCACCCTTCTGCCCCGCAGTTCCCTATGTTGATGTTTCCCCGGTGGTTTTTTGCGCCGCTCCTGCGGCGCAACAAGACACCCCACCAATGACTCCGGAACGCCAGACAGATGTGTCTGATTGCGTCCCTTTAATCCGCGGGGGAGTCGTTTGCCTACCGCAGCTTCCGCTCCGTATGATTGCAGTCTATCAATGTCTCAATAAACTTATCTTTCTTCAAAAGGAATGGTGTTGGGCACTGATTTAATCAGGATTCTGACATTAATATCCAGCATACTCCAGAAAAGAAGCATCACAGTGAAAGTGGAAATGTCTGGAATTATCATAATAGTTTTTTTGACCTCCGAGTTTTCCAAGTATTAGATGGTTTTAAGAGATGTTTTGATCTGATGCTGGTTTTTGACTGCAATAATTTTTTTTTTATTTACTCTCCTAAAAAGGAGAGAATTTATGCTTTTAATATCAGAAAAAGGGAAGGTATATAGAGGGATTAAGAAAAGGTTGGGTGATGCTTTCATTAGTATGTTAATCTTTTGTTAGTATTAAACAAATCTTCTTTTGGCTTCTTCTGTGAGCCGTCTATCGTCTTTCATCTTAACCTGTAAAAAACAATAACTGTTAGTGTATTAGTAGTGTCCTTTTGGCTTATTGTTAGTAAAGTCTCTTCTTGCGCAAAACTTGAAAGTAAGTCCTTCTGGAATCAACCAGCGATAACTAATTTGATGGTTTTGCAAGAATAAGGTCAGTCCTTTGTATGCTTTCCTTTTCATTCGAATTTCAAATGGAACATCTTTCAAAATCCTGACTGTCTGCTCTCCAATCTTCATAGGCGTTGAAGAAGAAGCTCTCAATATTTGATCCCGAACTTTCTGTTTTGTAAACTTGGCCACCACTTCTGCCGGCAGGTTATTCAACCTTGTAAAGTTGGAATAGGATCTGTAAACCAGATCCATTTCCTCACTTATTTTATCCGTTTCCCAGCCGGTGAGTGTTGCCAAGGCTTCCGCTAAAATACTTCGGAGATCTTCTTTTTCTAGTTCTTTTATGCCCTGAAACCGGAGAGTCAAATTTGATTTTTCCATTTGAAGCATCAATAACTTTTTATCTTGCATTTCTTGATGTTTTTCCATTTTATCTACCTTTTTCTTGACCTTTTGAGTATCTTCTGATGAGACCAGGCATTTTTGCGCTATTTCCTCTATTTTCTTGGCTGCTGGTTACTGAGCACACTTTCCATGCTTGTTAACGTTTGGTTGATTTTTTGCATTTGCTCCAGCAGAGGGCGCAGAAGATCCCTCTCCTGTTGAGTGACAGCCGGCTCAAGGAGGCGGGAGCCAGCACCGGAAGTTCCTCCCAGCTTCTTTGCCGGCTTCTCAAACTTTTTCTGCCCCGACATCTTTATTTTATTGTTTACTTTTTAAAAGTTCATGCCGCGCAGCTAGGAAATGAATCTTCCTGCCTGTCTTTTAACAATTCTCCAAAAGGTAACACTGCTCTTTTCAGATTTCACTCCCCCCTCTTCTCCTGTTAAATCAGTCTCTGTTATGTCGGGGGGGGGGTTTCCCCCCCCCCCTTGCGCTTTTTCATTGGGATGTGTGTGTGCGCTTCGCTCCATTTCCCGTTCCCGACAGGCAACTCACAGTTTCGGCCAAATATCTTCCTTTTAAATGCTTATCCGCTTCATCACCCGGTGACGTCCGGCGGCTCTGCTAGTCCCCGTGCGGGGCACTGCCGTGGCTAGGGCCATTGGGGCATGGGGCGAGCCTCAATTTCTGACCATCCGATCGGGAAAGAGGCACGTCCCCTGTGCGCCCCGGATCGGAACCTCTGCCTGAGGCTTCTTAGGGTCTCCGCTTGTGTGGATTCCCCCCCTTGGCCGCGCGTGGGCGAATCGACTTCGGGAGCTCCCCGAAGATGCGACCGCTATTCACAGAGTCCAGACCGGAAGTCCGACTGTAATAAATATTGACTGACTAACTGAAGCATCACAGTGCATTCCTAAACAGCTTTATACCTGCAGTTGCCAACATCCAGGTGGGACCTGGAGATCTCAGGCTATTACAATTGATCTTCAGGCAACAGGGATCAGTTCCCCTGCAGAAACGGCTGCTTTGGAGGGTGGACTCTATGGCATTGTACCCTGCTGAGGTTGCTTCCCTCCCCAAACCTTGCCCTCCCCAGGCTCCACCCACAAAATCTCCAGGTATTTCAGAACTCAGAGCTGGCAACCCAAAGTATACCTTCTAAGGGTATTTAAGTCAATACAAAGATGTAACTCTGTTTAGGAGTGCACAGTCAGAATCTTCTTGGGTGTTGTGATTATGAGGTTCAAAGCAATTTAGTAATCATTGCAAAGTTTTCGTGGTGGCTACCCTTCCTGCCTAAGGCAGCAGGAATAATTTCTTCATAAAGGACTGATAATTTGACTGGAACTCTTTCACAGGACTACCTTCCTTCCAACCACTTCCTCTGTGTTGCGATAGATAATTACATAGCAAATTTGTTGGAAATACTTGATGTTACCATAATGTATGCATGTCATTAGTGGTCTAGGGTTAGACAGTCAAAAGGTTTCTTCACAGGAAATTGATTTATTCAGAACACAGTCTGTGAAGTTCATTTCCCCCTCCCCAAGTCTTGTTCTTAAATTGTGCTGCAAAGGAACAGAAAACAGATGGTTACATCAGACGTGTTTCATTAACTGTAATTATTATAATAATTTTTGGAGGGGGTTGTTATACCTAAAAATGACATGTACCATTTCTACATATTTTATGTCTATTTCTGTATTTTTAAGCACCATGTGTTGCTGTGCCACAATGTTAGAACTCAAAGATTGTTTATATTGGCTGAAGGATATAAACACTACATTTTGATGTGAAAGAACTTCTTTCTGTCTGACTTTCTGTACTAGCTTTTTGTGGGTCTTGGGTAAGCAAACACTGAGTCTTTGGATGCTGGGGAAGTACAAAAAAGTTTATCTTTGAAATAAATGTGTTGATTGATTGCACAGTTTCCTTTTCATAAGGCGTGTCATGAGACTTCACTTGTTTTTACATTTTTTTTCAATGAATAGAGGTTTTTAAAGAGTGTGTTTTGTGCTACAGTCTCAGAAATGACCTTCCAAGTTTCCTGTGTTAGTGAAGAGATGCTCTAAATTCTTCTTTTACTCTGGAGTGATTATTGCTAGAATTGTTTTGCTCCCAGGAGGGCTGTTGGAGTGCGGGCCCACCCACCACCAGGGCCAGCAGAAGGATCTCTGGTATCCTAGGCCAGCCACTAGCTGTACCCCTGCTGCCAGCTGGGCACATACCCACACCCTGCCTGGGCACGTGCAGAGCCGAACCTCTGTGCCCTGAAGTACCCTACCTGAGCCAGGTGCACAACACATGGACTCAAGTAGGAAAGAAGGAGGCAGCACTGTACAGCAGTTCAGTGGGTTGGGGAGTCCGGTGATGATGACAGAGCTGGTAGCCTCCTGCTCCTCTCTTCCTCCCTTCCTCCCTTCCTCCCTTCCTCCCTTCCTCCCTTCCTCCCTCCCTCTTGGAGTGGGGGCCCAGGAAGGCAGTCCAGGTGAGCACGACCCTGGCAGCAGAACTGGAACTAGCGGTGTTGCTTGGGGTTGTATTTGCCACCCCCAATGCCCTCAGCCCCTCTGGCACCTAGGAAATTGCCTCGGGTTGCCTAGTGAATGGATATAATCCAATGGATTGCCTCACCCATCATAAAAACCACTGCTCATTTCAGTATGAAGCTGTTTTCTACTGAATAAAACCGTCAGTCCATCAAGGTCAGTGTTGTTTTTTGCACCCCGAAGGGGATTTTTTTAATTTGCATTTCTAAAATAACTATATAACTATAATGAAAAAAAGGGAGAGGGAAGACTACAGACTAAGGGAGACAGATAAGAAGGCACTAAAAGCCCAAGTGTAGAAGGTTACATATGCTTATAGATACAAAGTTGTAACTCTTAACAATTAACTTCCGACATGAGGAGTTTCCTTGTTCATTGCTTCAAGTTAAAATCCAGCTTATCTGTCTAGACAGGGAATAGCTCCAATGCTAATTAAGAAATATTGAGACCTTAAAAGACATTGACATCTCCCATTACGCTTTCCCTCCCTCCCCACATACACGACGTTGTGGAGCCTATATTCACTCAGTCCATACAGTCATCTCAATTGATCCTCTTCCTTCTCTGTTGATTCTTCTTTCATAAACAGCTTTAATGAAACAGGCTCTGTCCAGTTAGTACCGCTTTCCTTTTTCCAGGGCTTTCACTCGCTTGTTGCTTCATCCACACTCTGTTTAGAGAGACCAGCCGTTCACTTTGCATGTAGATTTTATAGTACAAGAGTAATCCACCCTTTGTTATCACTTTTTGATTTGCTTGCCACCATCCAATATAAGCTAGACACGGTCTCAATTTCATCTATAATCCAAGATTCGCTGCTTCTTGTTATAAACACTGTCCCTTTAAAAGTATTGCCACATTTAGAGCCGTTCCCGTCAAATATCCCACTTTAGCCAGCAGGCGGCACCCGATTCTATGCTGTAGGAAGAGTCTATGGTTAGGTCACCTGACCTAGCCCTCTGTTTTTCTTCTTCCTAAGAGAAGCTTGCGTCCCACCTCCCTCCATGCCTCTGATCGCCATCTTGGAGGGTTGTTTACATTTACCGATTAAAGTTGCCAAAGTCTCAAAGGTCTGTAAACGCTTTTATTCGAAAATTTCTCTGATCTAGTCCTTCTACTGTAATCCATTGCCACTGTTAGCTCTGTCCCCCATCATCCCACTTCGTTCAATCGCTTGAGGGGGTAGGGCATCCCCTCCCCCCATCAAGGTCAGTCTTGTCTTCTCAGGCTGGCAACAGCTCTCCAGGGTCTCAGGCGGAGGTCTTTCCCGCCTGGTCCTTTGAACTGGGACTGGACCTGTGACCTTCTGCATGCGAAGCAGATGCTCTGCTGAGCCACATGCACCTTCTAGCTATTAATGCCGCCCCAAAAGCCATTTCGTGTTAGGTTTGCCAGCCTCCAGGTGGGTCCTGGAGACCTCCACAGACTATAACTGATATCCAGACTGCAGAGATCTGTTCACCTGGAGAAAATGGCTGCCTTGGAGGGTGGAGTCTACGACATTGTACTCTGCTGTCCTTTCTCGGCTTCATCCCCAAATCTTCAGAAATTTTCCAATCTGGAATTGGCAACCGTATCTCCCATATCCAAGGCAAATGCTGGCAACAGAATCTAGTCACTTATGAGGCAGTACCTGACATGTTTTTTTGGCCTGAGAGGCAGATTGTTGATTTCCGGACTACAGCAGCATCTTGAAGTGTGTAACTCATCATCGGACCTCATACATTGACCAATTAACCTGTACTTTGCCCATCATCTGTCGCTGAGTTCCTATCGTGTGTATGGAAGTTAAGGGTTAGAGACTGTAATACTTAAATGTACGTTCTCCCTCCATGTTACTAATTTTAAATGGGTTCTGTTTGGTGGAGACCTTTTTTTAATGTATGTGTATATATATTTATTGGTGTCAGGTTTTTTTTATTTTTGATTGTTGTGTTACTATGCCATTAAAGGTTTTCTCTCTCAACTGCTTTAGGCTTGCTGGGATTCTTTCGCCAAATGCATGATAATGCTTCCTCTTGGGCATGAACATTCTACCTTCAGGCTTTAACATGCAAATAACTCTAGGGGTTATTTGCTGCTGAGGTTAAAATTAAATTGCAATTTGTATGAGCATAAAGTTGATCTATGGCCACAACTGCAATTACTGCCAGAGAGTTGTGAAAGAGGAGGAAGAAAGATGATAATTTTGCTCTGGAGTGCAAAAGAAGGGGGGAAAGGGAATAACAATGAAGGAAGAGCAAATGGATTATGAATAATGAAGAATTGGAGAAAGAGAAGGCAGCTGACCTTTTGTTGTCTTTAATGCAGGGCCTCGGGAAGAAGCAGAGAATCAAAAGAGAAGAACTGTAAGCAGGCCAAAGACATTTCCTTAGAAAAACATTAGGAGAATACACTGTGAGACCAAAGAACCCCACCATACTTCAGATGATACCACTCTGTTCTTTTCCCCTTGATGCAAGTGTCCTTAGGGTTACCATATTTTGAAAAGCAAAAAAGAGGACCTATTTCCTGACTGACTACTTCAAACAAGGGATCTCTGGGACAAATCTAACTTTAAACACCCCTCCTATTGAAGCTGTGATCATTGCTACTCACTAGGAATATTCCTAACCTTCCAGCCCAAAAAGAGAACAGTTTCTTCAGTTTTTTAAAAAGAGTCCAAAAGAGGACAGGCACCAAAAAAAGAGGACATGTCCTCTAAAAAGAGGACATCTGGTAATTAAGTGTGTGTGTGCGCGTGTACGCACACACACAAAATTCGGTATTTTGGGGGTTCAGGTAAACCAAGCACAAAAAATATTGGTATATACCAATATTCCTGAATCCCAATATTGGAAAGATATTGGGGTTTGGGAAAACTCGATACTGCCGAATAGACCAGAGGAAGCCACTGGGTGGCTGCCGAAGGGAAGACTCGGAAGGGAAACATGTTTAAATGTCCCCTCCCTTCCCCAGCCTGCCTGCCTCCCAGGATCAGCTTCCCCAGGCATCCCATGGCTGCAGGACACCTGAGGAAGGGAAGGCAGAGCGGGTCAGTTTCAGTCATCTGCAGGGGTCATTTCGTAGAAAAAGAGGTGCAGGAGCTCATTAGTCTAGCTCATTAGCATGACTCATTTGCATATGCCACACCCCCTGACATCACCAGAAGTGTGTCAGAAGGCAACACCCACCGCTCAGGCTCCACTGGACTGTTTTGGATTGCTAGCTATTTGGGGGGGGGGGACGTGCAGATCTGTCCTCATGGAGGAGGGAGAGCTTGTACCTGAATAAAACTTGGTCTGAAAGGTGCCACTGGACTGTTTTGGACGGGGGCGGGGGGGGGCTCTGCAATTTACCTGGCTGCTTCTTGCTCTGACTGAGGGCTGCTGGGAGCAGGGGGTGGGTCTTGTTGCATGTTCCTGCCCCCTGGTGTTAGCCAAATTGCTTTATTTACAGCAATCGGCAATTTATAAATGGGTCCTTGCCAATTATACCAAGGTCCTGTTCCCACCAAGGGTTACCAGAGAAGGATTCGAGGCTGTTGTTGTTAAAATAAATGTCTTTTACTTAAAGAATAAATCTCATACAAACAATACTGATGCACTCACACATTCAATCAAGTTCCTTAGAATTACAGTATTAAAATAAGCACAGTTGCATTATCAGGTGGGGGTGATGATGGGCAATACTTATCTGTCTCGCAGCTTTGGTTGTTCCAATGAAGAATGGATGGGGGAGAAATGTAAACTAAAGGGAATTCACATACGACCAGAACCAGCCAGAACGTGTGGGTCTCTTGACTGCAGATCAAGAGACCAAAGTAGAGGCAAGGGTTTGGGGATAGCAAGTGGGACTCGAGAGGAGAAAAAACCAATGAAGAATGGATGGGGGAGAAATGTAAACTAAAGGGAATTCACATACGACCAGAACCAGCCAGGTCTCTTGACTGCAGATCAAGAGACCAAAGTAGAGGCAAGGGTTTGGGGATAGCAAGTGGGACTCAAGAGGAGTAAAAAGCAGACAGGGGTTGTTGCGGGAGATGCTAGCTAGGAAGGGCCAGGTGAATGGTCCTTTCCTTTTATAGGGGGTTCAAGAGATGGGTTGTGGCTGTGCCAACCTCCTGACCCACCTACCTGTTAGTCCGTCCCAAAAACAATCTTATTGGTTGCCTATAGGAGTGGGAGGTTACCTATAAGGAGTGGCCAATATTGTAATCTAAAACCTTACTCAAAGGAGGGCATCTGGGCAGGTGTGAAAACCGTGGCATCAGGATGCTCCATTGTAGTGTTGATGAAGCTGGCCATTCTCTTTGTGAACCAAATGTCCATCTGGCAGGAAATACCAATGCAGGAACAAAGCAGTGATGGGTAGTACGTGACCACAAATGATTCAGCAATGGGGGCTGTCTCTTCTCAAGCTGTTCTTTCTTACTGCTCACAATAATGGAGGTTTGTGCTTCTTCATCAGGCTGGTAACTTTGTAACTGAAACCTTATTCACGTGTAAGGCATATGCAAGCACCTTCTATGTGTGGCATCACAACAGGTGACCTATAGTGTACAGTCTTCTGAGCCTATGTGTGTGTTTGCACAGTCCATTGTGTGTGTAGCAATAAATATAGTCCATAAAGCAAAATATTAAGTTCATTCTCTAACACTGAGCTCTTTACTGCCGGAGCTCCGCTCCTGTGCGCTCTTTCAGGAAATGACCCCTGGTCATCTGAAACTGACCATTGCCTTCCAGCCCCAGTGGAGCCCCGAATAAAGAAGAAAAGTTTTGATTTATACCCCACCCTTCACTACCCAAAGGAGTCTCAGAGCACCTTACAAACTCCTTTCCCTTCCCCTCCCCACAACAGACACCCTGCGAGGTAGGCGGGGCCGAGAGCTCTGACAGAAACTGCTCTTTTTCTAGGACAGCTCTTATCAGAACTATGGCTTGCCCAAGGTCCTCCAGCAGGTGCAAGTGGAGGAATGGAGAATCAAACCCGGTTCTCCCAGATTAGAGGCCTCGCACTTAACCACTGCACCAAACTGGCTCGGCTTTTATTCGGGAGCACTTTATCGGCAGCCAAATCAGATTAGAAAATCTGATTCAGTTTAATTAATACCTGAAAAACACCGAAAAAGGGTATTTTTCAATCTTGCAAATCCAAATGCACGCCCCTACTGGTAACCCTAAGTGTCCTGATGTTCACAGTGGAAATAGAATCAGGATGTATAACCCAGTCAGAAGAACCATTTTCCTTCCAGCGTTTTCTTGGAAGGTGCAAATGTTCCCATGTTTGAGAAGAGACTAATATATTCCCTTTGGAGTGGGATTTTTCCCATTATGATTCTAATAGCTCTGTTGCATTGGGAAGGAGGACTACCGCTCAGCAGCAGAATTCATGCATGGGGCCCCGACCTAAGTCAGTGCTTGGCAGCTCCAGCTGGGGGGAAAAGCATCCTTGGGAAGCCAGGAAGATTCAGTGCCTGCTCAAGGCACCTTGCCCCTCCTGCCACCCCCTCTGCTCCATCTCCATTTTGTTTCCACTGAGAAGTAGCAACTCTGCCTTGCCTTCCGGCTCCACCAGTGTGACAAGCCATAAAGGCCTTATAGGGCTTGCCAAGCTGTTACCAAATTCCTTCTCTCACCTTCGACAGGGCTGCCAAGGCAAATAACTCCCTGGGGTCATTTCATGTCTGGGGCAGGGGAGGCTGATGCTCCCTTTCTCTCAAACCATAATCCCAGTCCCAGTCCCAGTCCATATTAGAGGTCTTTTCAGCATTCTGATTTTCCTCGCATGTAAGTTCCTGTTTCTTCAGGGTCCCCCCCCCCCGGTTCCTCATGTGTTCTGCTCCCTCTAGTGGTCGATTCAATATTACACAAGTTTCTGTCCAGCATATTTCTCTGCAGATTTAAACTGCAGTTTTTTATGCCAGACAGAAACCAATGTAATATTGAATATAGTCCAGGGCTCTTTTTGTAGCAGGAACTCCTTTGCACATTAGGCGACACATCCCTAATGTAGCCAGTCCTCCCAAGAGCTTACAGTAGCCCCTGTAAGAAGAGCTCTGTAAGCTCTTGGAGAGTTGGCTACATTAGGGGTGTGTCGCCTAATATGCAAAGGAGTTCCTGCTACAAAAAGAGCCCAATAAACCTATGTAATATTAGATCAACTACTAGAAGAAGACAAACACTGGGAGTGTTGCCAGCACCCTTCCTCCCAGCCTGAATGAATGTACTGTACATGTACCATCATGAGCAATTCCTGTGATGCAAATAAAGAACATGGGGATCAGCTGCCACATTTCATGTCTCACAGAGAACCTTGCAGCGGTGAACACAGCAGATGATCTTGGGACAACAGCCACAGCAAATGCTTTCAAGGAAGCCTGTCTAAGAGAAATCAGGGAATGCCAACAAGATGGCAGCAATTAAGCCATGCCAGGCTAGAAGACAAAGATTCCTTTTCCTGTATTGTCTTTTACATGATATGCAATCACTAACCATTAACACAATTAGAACATTAAGTGCCCTGTGACAGTCTGGAATCTCCTGTTCAAATCTCCCCCAAGCTCCCGCTGAATATATGACTCAGCTTCATGTCTCCAGTTTTGTAATTCGGAATTAAAATTCAGTCAAGAACTTCCCTTCCTGTTGCCATTCTCTCATGCCATTTAATTAGTTCTATAGTTTTCTACTGATAAATTGCCCAATTTTCAAGTATTCCTTTATCCACTATCATAATCTTTTGTTTCTTGAAAAGAACTCATTTTAAGTTATGGGCCAAAAACAGTATAATTAACATCACTTTAGAGCCAGTGATTGGATGTCTGATCAACAGAACTGTAACAGAAGCCCAACACACACACACACACACACACACACACACACACACACACACACACACACACTGGATCCCGCCTTCTTCCATCTGATTTCTTTGCAGAATAGGACAGGTAATCTTTGCTCTCCCTCTTGATTCTCCCCTTTTATTTTCCAAACCACTTGCACACCTTCATGTCAAAGGCCAACTCCTGCTCCAATTTAGAGTAGCTCTGCAGAATGTCTGATTGTTGTTGCTATATTAATTAGGATAAGAAACCTGTCTGTGTTTTGATTTAGTACTGCTAGTATTTGCTTAGGGTTATTTCCCCCTCCTCACACTATTGTACCAAGTCCCTGAATAAACTCTGTTTTACTTTTAAATCAGCTCTCTGTCACCCTTTTCCTGCAAAACTTGCTACTCCCCGCCACCTCCTTAGGTAAAAGATCCTGGTTTTCTGCACTACCCAAATATGCAAGCTGATTCCACACGTTGATCTGAATGTAATGTTCCCTTGTTTATAGAAGTGATGGGACTTGATGGGACTTGTAGCATCACAAAATCTTGGAGTTTTAATGTTCACCCATAAAACAATGAAGCTAGGGGGATCTGACTTTCCAATCGGTCTTTCTGACCGAAGTGACAAAAAGTTGCTCTTGGGTTCCACCTGCCCATACTTCCAGCAATGTTAATAAATGGCAAGTTAACTCTGCTCATTATTAAAGAACATTTGAACTTGAAGGTTAATTGTCTGTATTATGCTCCAGACTCAGTGGGATTGTGTGAAAACGGAAATATTAATTAATAACTTTCACTTAATTTCACAATATTACAGTGTAAGTGCAAGAACGTGAATGACTTTGTGTCTAACAGAATTCAAATAATATACCAGAGAAGACTGGGTGGGTTTTTTTTAATGTTTATGTGGACATCCAGCTATGGTCCATATGTATGCAGAATCAGACTTCAGGATGGACCACTGGTCTGATCTCGTATAAATCATCATCAGAGTGGAACGGCTGCATTTAACCCTCTCTCTGCCTTCCACACTGAAATTCCGTGCAGAGTTTACAGCTCATGCTGCTAAGGTTGCTGGGCCATTATGGCAGGAGGCCTCCCCCCCCCCCCCCCAGCAACAGTCACCAGTCTGAGAAGCGATGTGAACTTAAAAATAAAAACATGCTGGTGCCATGCACAGACTGATGTCACTTCCGGGCAAAACTCAGATGTCACCTATGATTTCCAGTCCACACTTTTAGAAGTGTATGATAAGGATGGATTCAGAAATCCTTTTTACCTGTCTCAAGTTACTTATAGCATACTGAATTCACTACAGGGTGCTAGATCTTATCTATAAAGTCCTATATGGTCAGGGGTCTGCATACCTTCCCCACATGTACCCCAGAGAGTACTGCATTCAGGGACACAAAACCTCTTGACTCTCCCTGGTCCTAAAGAGGCCAGACTGGCCACCACCAGGGCTAGGGCCTTTTCAGTAGCAGCTCTGTGCTGGTGGAATGAGCTCCCCGAGGACATCAGGGCCTTGATTACAATTCCGCAGGGCCTGCAAGATGGAGCCCTTCCACCAGGCATTCATGTGAGAGCCACATATAACATCTAACTTAAAAGCCAAGCCTTACCCTGGAATTTCTGTACCATTGGTTATTATTACTATTGACTGACACCTGTGAAACTGCTGTTCGCCGCCTGATATGCAATATTGAGGTATAGCACTTCAGAATTTGTTATATGTTTGGTATATGGTTTTATTCTGTTTTTTTTTTAAATTTTACATAAGTTGCCATGAGTCTGCCTCAGCAGGCAGCGCAGGGTTAGAAATCCAATCAATCAATCAATCAATCAATCAATCAATCAATATAATTAAATAAGTTTCTCTGATTTTGAGGAACAGTGCAGTAGTGTTTATAATGCCTTTCTAGCTGCTCAGGCTAGGTGGCCATCTGACAGCAATGCTGATTCTGTGAATTTAGGCAGACCGTGAGAGGGAGGACAGGAAGGAATGACTCAGTGCTCAGCCCTCATCACCCTTTTTTACATGCCCAGGGCAATGTTGATCAACACTTGGGGCAGGAAGGCATTTTCCTCCAGGTGAGATTGGCCCAGGGATCCTGGAGGTTTTTTGCCTCCCTCTGGGCATAGAGCAGGGGTCACTGGGGGCCTGGAGGGGGAAGGTAATTGTGAATTTCCTGCGTAGCACAGAAGGTTGGACTAGATGACCCTTGAGGTACCTTCCAGCTTTATGTTTCTACTAGGAATAAGGTCCGTTGGGGAAATAAATACAATAAGCTCTAGAAAGTCGCTCTGGGTAGGTCCCCTGGCCTTGAGCACTCAGTGTCAATTTGCTGTGGTAACCTCAGCAAGGTATAATGAGCTTACCGTTTTCTCCAGGGGAACTGATTTCTGCCATCTAAAGAGCAATTGTAATTCTGAGTGATCTCCAGCCCTCCCCTGAATATTGGTAACAATGGTTCTCCAGGAGGAAACAGCTGGTTTGGAGGGTGAAGTCTATGGCATTGTACCTGTCTGAGGACCCACCCCTCCAGGCTCCACCCCTCAAATATTCAGAAATTTCCCAACCTGGAGGTGGCAACTGTATCTCCTTCCCAGCCAACTATCGGCATACCTTTATCTGCCCTCCTGACTTCAGATTTCCATCTCCACCCCACTACCTGGAGCCTCTACCTAGGAAAAGTACAGTCTTTCACCACAGTGGGGACCAAAGCAGCTCACATCATTCTCCTCTCCCCCTTTTGATCTGCACAACAATCCTGTGAGATAGGCTAGGCTGAAAGTCTATGAGTGGTCTGAAATCACCCAATCAGCTTCCACAGGAAGAATCGGGGGCTGGCAGACCCTGCTCTGATGTACTAACTGCTACATCACACTGGTTGTCATGGGGGGACCACCTCAGCAGGCTATAATGACACACAGTCCACCATTTTCTCCAGGGGAACTGATCTCTGTCATCTGGAGACCAGTTGTAATTCTGAGTGATTTCCAGCCCTCCCCCAGAGATTGGCAACAATGGTTCACCAGGAGGAAATGGCTGGTTTGGAGGGTGGAGTCTATGGCATTGTACCTGTCTGAGGTCCCACCCCTCCTCAACCCTCTCAAGGCTCCAACTCTCAAATCTCCATGAATTTCCCAACCTATAGTTGGCAACCCTATCTCCTTCCCATCCAACCATCAACCTACCTTTATCTGCCCTTCTGACTTCAGCTTTCCATCTCTCCCCCCCCCCACTACCTGGAGCCTCTACCTAGGAAAAGTACAGTCTTTCTCTGCAGTGGAGACCCAAGCAGGAGTATAGCAGAACTCTCAGAAAAATGTCTGAGTTTTCCCCGTGAATATTCTCAAAATTTCTTGGTCAGGTTCAGCCAGTCCATAAGTGGGTTTCACTTATCATTTGTTTGCTGCTATTGGTTGCAGTTCTCTGGAGGTGGTACCCAGAACTGCTTCCCCATCATGAATTCACACTTCAGTTCCTGCTACGATTCCAGTAATGACCCCCCTGATTTCCATTACATTTTGTTTTAGGAAATGGGCAAAATCCACCCTTGAATTTAGATTAGAAGCTACCAGGATACTGTGGTAGTGGAGCTGTGACTGGTGAGTTCTGATTTGAAAATAATATCTAAAATGTGGCTTTGTGGGGATGCCAGGATCCAGGGGAGATCTGGGGTCATCTGGAATTACAACCAATCTCCAGACTAGTCCCCCTGGATAAAATTGATGTTTTGGAGGATAGACTCTATGGCATTGTACTCTACTGAGAGCCAGTTTGGTGCAGTGGTTAAGAGCGGTGGACTCTTAACCAGGTTTGATTCCCCACTCCTCCTCATAAAGCCCCTCTGATAAAGGTAGGTTGATGGTTGGCTGGGAAGGATAGGGTTGCTACCTCCAGGTTGAGAAATTCCTGGAGATTTGAGGGGTGGAGCCTGGAGAGGGTGGGGTTTGAGGAGGGGTGGGACCTCAGACAGGTACAATGCCATAGACTCCACCCTCCACCATAAAGCCAGCTGGGTGACTTTGGGTCAGTCACAGCTCTCTCACAGCTCTCTCAGCCCCTCCTATCTCACAGGGTGTCTGTTGTGGGGAGAGGAAGGGAAGGTGATAGGTGCACTGAGACTCTTCTGGGTAATGAAGAGCAGGTTATAAAACCAACTCCTCGTCCTCCTCATCCTCGTCCTCCCTGTCCTCCCCAGGCTCCATCCCCAAATCTCTAGGGGTTTCCCAACCTTGATCTGGCAATCCTACTCCCCCATTCCCTGCTGGTGGCCAGGGAAGACCTGGTAACCTACTTTGATTTGCATGTTCAGAGGAACAAAGAGAACTTGGGGATTCTGGGAATATCCACTAGATGTGCGATATGTAAGACTGATCTAGTTGTATGAATGTCAGTCTAGGGTTTGGGCAACCTGGCAATCAAAATCTTGCTCTGCCGTGAAGCTTGCTGAGTGGTCTTGAACCAGTCACAGCATCATGTTCACCTACCTTACAAGGTTGTTGTGATGATAAAATGAGGGAGGGCATAACCATGGATGCTGCTCTGAGGCCCTTGGGGGAAGAAGGAGAAAAATGTGATTGACAGATGAGAGGCAGAATCCATTCGAAGCGGTATAAAAACTTAAGTGGTTCTACTTGCCCCTAACTTTGGCTCTTCGTAACCAACATCTGTTTGTTTGTTTTCTAAATATACCATCAACTTCCATGAAAAGATATTGGAGCAATTATTATTCATCCTGCGCATTTGTTAAATCTGTCAGGCGCGCTAAAATAAAACCCACATTAACGAATCTCACTTTTTCTTAACATTTCTCCTCAGAACATCTGTGGTGCTATTCTCTTTTTCTCTCTGCCTTTCAGATTGGTTAAGAGGAAAGATGTGACCACAAAGCCGAGATTCCAAGTGTGAAGAAAGGAAGTACTCAAAGGGGGAACAGCTGCTCACATGATGCAGAGACCAAGTCAGGACAAAGAGGTGAGGGGACAGTTTAGGAGGTGAACTGGAGAGAGGGATGAAAAGGTGTTGTAAAAATGCATGGCTTTTTCACAGCTCTTTACATTTATTATCAGTGTAGCTTTAACCATTGTCCCTAATGAATCAATATATGCCATAATTAAAAAGCCCATTCTTAGGCTTGCTGTTAAAGGCAGGACCTGAGGATACAAAGCCAGTTGCTCGTAGATCACCCCCTCATATGCCTGCCCCTTCTGTATTATGACCAGGGGTCATTTCGTAGAAAAAGAGGTACAGGAGTTTATTTGCATAACTCATTTGCATTTGCCACACCCCCTGACTGATCTTCTCCAGGTGCCCCACAGCTGCAGGACACCTGGAGAAGATCGGGCAGGGAACCCAGGCATGTTTAGAATGCCTTTCTCTCCAGATGGGGAAGGGAAAGAAAGGCATTTAAATCCCCCCAGGCGGCAGGGGACTCTTCAGGCCTTCCCTGGCCCATCTGCCTGCGCGGGCAGGCCAGGAATGGCAGCAGCGGGGGGCCGCCCCAGGCTCCTTACTGCTGGAGCACTGTTCTGCCGCGCTCTGGCAGGAAATGACCCCTGATTATGACCATCTGTGATGTTTGATTAGCGCTAAACGTAAGGTGTTAGTGAAATTGTAAGTGAAATCCTGAGCAGGCATCCTGAACAGAAGCACATTGTCCCAAGTTCATGGATGTCAGTGCGCTTAGAAGGGGGTATCTCTGCTTAGGATTGCATTGCTAGGCTGAGACCGTGTGATCCATTCCCGGATTTTAGCTAGGAAACCATGGCCGGTGTCAGCATACCCTCCGGTGGGGCAGCTGGCAGGGCCCACTGTGGCCAACCGCTGCAATGTGCTGTTTCCCTGCCTGATCATTTGTGAGTGCTTCGCCACCCATGCGTCCAGCGGCACACCCTGCCCAGTGCCTCCAGGGAAAGGACTGTGGGCAATGCAGATGACTGTCAGCATGGGCAGGAGGGTGGCTTGAGAGCAGGGCCAGGGAAGGATGCACAGGAAAGTAATGAGACATGTAGGTGAGTGGGTGGGAAGGGGCCCCTTGGGAACTCTTTGTCAGGGGCCCCCCAAAATCTGGAACTGGCCTCATGGGAGATTGACCTCATAAAATAAGCCTATGCACTCTGGAATATTACCTTGCTGTGTGGATTGGTTTTCCAAATATGTGTTACAGTTGCATCCATTTCTTCCACAGGACATTTTGTGTTCTTAATTTTGACACGTAGACACATTTTTATGTATACATTTATCTATATAAACTCCAGTTTCAGTTTTTTGCCCTAGGGGTTAAAGTGTTGGTCTAGGATTTGGAAGATCTGTGTTCGAATCCCCACTCTGCCATGGACGCTTTCTAGGTGACCTTGGGCCAGTCACACATTCTCAGTCTAACTTACCTCAAAAGATTGTTGTGAGGATAAAAGGGAGTGGAGAACAATGCAAGCCTCTTTTCGTCCCCACTGGGAAGAAAGGCAGGATATCAATAAAGTTTTTAAAAAAACAGATGTGAGGCAAAGCACCTGGATTTCCCCTCAAGGATCAATATGATTATTAGCAGGCTTGCTCTGGCTCACAGGTGTCCATAGTTGGTCCTTTTGCTGACACCTTCCTTATCTCTTTCAAGGCCAGAGTCAAGAATGTGGTACTTGGTTAATCATGAGAACCTGCGTTCAGTTGTATAACTAGATGGGGGGGGGGGGAAATCAGGAGTGGATGTTAACATCTTCTGGAGAGTTCCATCATGTGAGCTCCCTGATTGGATTTGAGAGACCACCTGGTGCCAGAGGGCAAAAGACTATAGGCCAGAGGGAAGCCAGGCTAACTTTTCTGATTCTGCCATGCTCATGCCCTTTTGCTATGTTAGGTTACATCGTATTGGACAGCTGTGTGGAGGATGCTTCAGGCTCCAGCTTGGACTCTCATGTTCTAAGAAGGGGTTGCCATCTAATACCAGGTATTGCATGTATAGATAGAAAGTAAGCTTTTTAAATTTATTTGCTGATAAGCGGTGGAGACTGTGCCGCAGAGCAATATTCTGTTTTTTAAAAGTCTATTCAATAAACTGTTATGCATTTTTACAAAGGTATGCATTTAACCTTGAGGACCCACGGGGCTGGGTGCTGCTCACCTGCAAAAGGAATGGTGACCCAGGGGGACCCAGGCCTGGGATCTTGACAACAGAGGAAGAGAATAGGGATGAAACGAGCAAGAAGCAGAATCACTCCTCAGGGCCTCACTTTTTAATGTCAGGCTACACGGCATCTGCATGGTTCACACGGAACTGAAGTTACAGCCTTAAATTTGCAAGTACTTTTTCCTCTTTTTTGCCACAGGAGTATCAGTACCTTCGCTCTTCTCTTAAACTCATGTCCTTTTTTCTTTTTAAAGAGGTTTTTTAAAATTTCAAACGAAGAGTAGTACCCCTTTTCTTCCACTAGATTATGATAAAAGCTGTAACTTTACAAAACAGCTGGATGCTTTCATACTTTCTGCTTTTGAATAATCATGGCATGCCATTTTAAAATGAAGATTTAAAATGAAGAAGAAGAAAAAAGATTTCTGGTGCAAATTGGACCACACTTTTCTATACCTCAAAGGCATAGTAAATTCGTGTTTCAAATATTAGGGAACTGGATCCGGATAAGAGGGGAGGTGATGCTGTTGGTAAGGCTGATGTTCTGGAAGGGACTCTACTGGAAGGTGTAACCTTTCTTTTATTGATTCAGTTAAGAGCTTGGGGACGTTTCTCGATCCAGTTGCTGGAGAACAGATTGGTAAAGTGGTAAAGAGTGCTCCCCCCCCCACTTACATCAGACACAGAAGTGATCCTTCTCTCTGCATTAGGGCTGCCAGCTCTAGGTTGGGAGATTCCTGGAGATTTGAGGGTGGAGCCTGGGGAGGGTGGGGTCTGGGGACCTTAGCAGATATTTGTGGTCTGGAGATCAGTTGTAACCAGGGGTTATTTTATAGAAAAAGAGCTGCAGGCGCTCATTAGCATAATTCATTAGCATAACTTATTTGCATACACCACACACCCTGACATCACTGGAAGTGTGTCAGAGGCAACACCCACTGCTCAGGCTCCACTGGACTATTTGGATTCCTAGCTATTCTGTGGGGGGGACGTGCAGATCTGTCCTCGCAGAGGAGGGAGAGCTTGTACCTGAATAAAACTTGGTCTTAAAGGTGCCACTGGACTGTTTTGGGCCGGGGGGGCCGAGGGGGCTCTGCAACTTACCTGGCTGCTTCTTGCTCTGACTGAGGGCTGCTGGGAGCAGGGGGGGGCTTGTTGCATGTGCCCACCCCCTGGGCTCTTTACTGCCGGAGCTCCGCTCCTGTGCGCTCCTGCAGGAAATGACCCCTGGTTGTAATTCTGGGAGATTTCCAGCCCCCTCCTGGAAGTTGGTAGCCCTACTTCTGGATTCAGCCGATCTCGCTATGTTGATCCATGCTGTTGCAACTTCCAGTCTTGACTACCCCAGTGTGCTCTACATGAGGCTGCCCTGAACACAACATGGAAACTGTTGTGGGTACAGTTCGACTTCTCACTGGAACTAGCTCATTTGACTGTATAGCACCTCTGTTTAAACGTCTTAACTGGCTTGCTGCTTATGTCATTCCAGATGCTGGTTCATACCTTTAAAGCTCTCCATGGCCTGGGGCCCATATACTTGGTTCTCCTGCAATTGATCCCAGAGGCAGCATGCTCATCCCAGCAGCTCCTATTAAAAGTGCCATCAGGTATGCTGGTGAGACCCTCTTCTCCTCTGTCCCTTGGAACAGCCTTTGAGGGGCAGTTGGCCTTCCTGTTGGCCTTCAGGAGAACTTACAAGGTTGTGCTTTTTTAGGAGTGATTTCTATGATGGCCATATGTGGAATGGTGGACTACTGGGCTTTATATAGTTGGTTCCTTTGCTGTGTCTATATCTGGCGTTATTTGTAAGGTGCTTGGAGCTAGTCGTAGAACAGGGATTATTGAAAGCACCCAGAGCTGAAGCCCATGATCAGCAGCAAAAGTTGCTGACTCTAGGTTGGGAAGTTCCTGGAGATTTGGGGGATGTTTTAGTGAGGGGAGGGACTTCAGCTGGGTATAATGCCATAGAGTTAACCCTCCCCAACAGCCACTTACTCCAGGGGAACTGATCGGAATAATCTGGAGATCAGTTGTAATTCCAGGAGACCTCCAGGGCCAATCTGGAGGTTGGCAACCCTACCAGAAGACTTAATTTGGACCCTGATGTACACCTTGGTGTATCTGAAAACAATCGGTACACAGAGCCTCCCCGCCGCCCCGCCCCCAACAGCAATGGTTCACATTTTCTCTAACTTGGACCATTTCTGCAGTAGTGAGATTCTCCACACTGTGTTATAAATTCCCCGCAGTAATTTTTCCTTACCAAGTGCAAACCTAACGTTTTCTCCTTCTCACCCCGCATTTTTCAAACTCACTAAAACTGGGGATTCAGAAAATGCAGAGCAAGAAGGAGAAAACTTCAGGTGCGCACCTGGAGAGGAAAAATCTACTGCGGAAAACTTCACATAACGCACAGTTTTAAAAACGTCGGTGCGGGGAATTTCATCACTGCAGAAATTGTCTCCCTTTGTAAATAGAAATGCTCTACCCGTGGTAACGTTTCAGACACCTCGTCTGGGTCTGTCCCCTCAGAGTTGGCACTTCACAGACTGTTAGCCAATTCAAGCAATATGTGGTTTGTTTGACCTCATTTTCAGCATCTGACTTCACAAATAGCCAAACATTTCTAGAACAAAGTTTGAGTTCAGTGCATCTTTAAGACCAACAAAGCCTACTCACCTGAACCAAACATTTCTAGGCATTACAGCTCATCTGTGAGAATATGCTGTGCCCTTTAGCTGAAATTAACAGACAACTCTTTCAGTTGCCAGTAGTATTCTCAGTCTTGAACAATTTCTAAAACTTCTTGGTTCTTTCTGCAGTCTTCTATTTCCTTACGTGGCCAGAGGATCATACAGCTCTCGGTTTCACTCTGATCCTTGACCATAAGTGGGTGGAGTTTCAGGCGCATGAACAATAAGCTGATGTAAGTGCATACCCTGGAACACATCGATTTCACATAGGCATCTAGTCTGTAGCGTGCAGCAGGGTGCTTGTGCTGCCAAGTGTGCATGGTGCAAGGTGCATCGCCCATTGAGGCCAGCGTATTGGGCAAACTTTTTAAAAAATATTTATTTTTTATCCTAACAAAAACGTATGATACATAAAAACATACAACACCTTATAAACAGACCATTTCTCACATTGTGTGTTCCATCCGTTTTGAGTCTTCTTGCGATGTCAAGTCTATTTCTGCCACATCGTCTCTCCCTTTTTTTGGAGAGCATGGAGCCCTAACTTTATCTAATAAAGTTCTTATTGCTGGTATTTTCTTTTGCTTCCATAATTTAGCTGTGGTTAGTCTAGTAGACGTTATACACAAAACTTTTTTTGAAATAAATACTACATAATTTAACAAAAATAGTCCTGAGATACTTTCAATGCTATATCAAATTCCTTTTGTAAAGATTTTTTATTGCATTTTCTAAACTAAACCTCTATAGGGTCGGGGGAAGGGAACAACCTAAAACTACGAGTAACAAGAGATCATTAATACATGTTTTAAAATAATTGATGTTTCCCTAATATCAAAGTGGTAATACATGAGAGTTATTGCAATAAAATTGTAAAAAAAGAAGAAGATCCAATTACACCTTGTGAAATAGCAGAGGCGCTTGAAAAGCAAAATAAGAAGAAATCTCCAGGTCCGGATGTAATCACATGTCCAGTGGTACTTCTCTCTGGTCAACTGTATATTCTTCTGATATTGTACAGCCAAATGTTCCCAATAAAATGTTCCTTAGGTTAAAAGCAAAAAGCTTTTAACCTGGAGGCTTCATTTGTATTTTTGTATTTCTTTTCCTTGTCCAGTGGTTAAACTTTGGAACAATTGATTTCTGGTCTTTATTCCATACTAGCAGTAAAGCCCGTTGTGGAAATAAATACAACGAGATCTAGAAAGAGGCTCTGGGGGAGTGCTCTGGCTTTGGGCAAACAGTGTCATTTTGCTGTGGTGACCTCAGCAGGGTATAATGACAGAGTCCACTGTTTTCTCCAGAGGAACTGATCTCTGCTCCCTGAAGAGCAGTTGTAATTTTGAGTGATCTGTAGCCCTCACCTGGAGATTGGCAACAATTGTTACCCAGGATGAAATGGCTGGTTTGGAGGGTGGTGTTATGCCAACTTCTCCAGGAAATTCCTGGAGACCCAATCCAAGTTATCTACCAAGGAAAATTGGGTGTTTGTGGCTGTGCGTAAGTTCTATACCAGTCTATACAGAGGTCGGATGGCGAATGAGACGCTCGGCTATATCCCAGGAAGTGAGACAACACGCTAGTCCTTAAATAAATGTTGTCTTTACTAAAGGTTTTTCATCCAGGCATACAAAATCGGAATCACACAAATTCATACAAGCTCCTTAGTTACAATAGTACATCAGAACAATTACAGCATAGAAAATAACAAAAGCATCAAAATGGGGAAGACACAATGGGGCACGGCTATACTCATCTGAGGTCCAGCTGAGGAAGAACTCTCCTCCTTGAAACGCTGGGCAGCCGAAATGCAGCAGCTCGTGAACTCCAAGGCACACAGGTAGGACCAGCCAAACCACGTGTGAGCTCTCTGGGTCGCGACTCCGGAGAACTTAAGTAGTAGAGTCACTTGTAGCACCTTAGTGCACTGCTATGGGAAGGGTGGGTTAACCAGAGAGACAAAGGAGAGTTTCTCCTTAAATAAACTCTTTTTGGGGCATGTGCTATCCAGCCATAAACTATCAAACCCGTCCTCTAAACTATCACTACTGGATGAAGAGGGGGTGACGAGGGGATGACGAAGGGGATGACGCTCTCCTAAGGGGTGGTGGCAATATGCAGATCCTACTCCTACATCAAAGGTGCCTTTTGGCAAGGTGTGAATCTTCCGTTCCCATGGACACCTCTTGATTTGCAGATCTGGTTCCTGCTCCAAAGCCATAAACGCTATTGTCTTTAGATCTCCAAACCAGATTAAGGGAGTAGGGTCACTTGCTCTTTCCATTCCAAGAATGCCGGGGTTCGCTGGGGATTTTCCATAGCTCTCCAAGTGGGTGCAATGGCGCGGTGTCTTCTCCATCCCAAAGAGTCATGGGATACATTCCAGGGACGCACATGGTCCGTATGTGCAACGGCAGGCCCAGGCCAGCCTATTTCTAGGCAAGCATGAGATGCAGAACAAAGCAACACACAACATACAGCAATCCCTGAATACACAATGCATAGGTATTCAATGCTAGAGACACACATAAGCAGCATCACCACTATACAGAAATACAAACATAAGCTCATATCGTTACAGTCCCCCCTTTCGCGGCGGCAGAACTAAAAGTTCGGCCTGCCACGACAACAAAACATTGAGTCCACGTGGCGGGTGCCACTCCAAGGCGCTGGCATGGAAGTGAAACGTCATCATGCCAGGCAGGTGCAAAAGAATGTCCAAGTCCATGCGTTGGTGACCCCTATGTGATCTGGTTTGGTGTGGTCATGAACAGAGTCCGGGCCCATGACAGGCAACGTCAGCAGAAAGAGCAGGCAGGCAGGCAGACACGTCTTCGGTGTCGGGGTGTCGCCATCCAGACAGAGGCATCCGTGCTTCCTGTCTAAATCTAGCTAACGTTGGAGGACGGGTTTCTTTCCTTTGAAAAGGGAAAAATACCAAGACCTGTCCTATACTTACCAAAAATGCCAAATCAAAATAGGGGGGGGGCAGCAATGACGTCAGACAAGTAAGAGCCGTGGGTGTTCACTTCAGATGTGCATGTGATGCCCTAGTGACAGCTCAATGCATGTCAAACCTGCTTGCATGGAAACAAAACAACAAAACAGTTAATTCACAGCTAAACCACAAGGCATGGTGTGCAAACAGTCCCAGTTTCCCAGGAATAAAGCAGCCTTCACCGATCCCTGAGTAAAACAACCCCATCGTCTCCCTAAGCGGAGGCGGTCCGTGGGATTCATTGAGGCAAGCAGCAATAAACAGTAGCAGCATTCACGCAGCCGCGTGTAGTGTCGGTGTTTGGGCGAAAGAGGGCTTCCAGTACCGTGCCAGTCCTGGCAGGGGAGGGGGTCCTCTCACTGGTGGGGGCATGGTTATGCATATGCAAATCGTCTCCCCCCTTTGCTTCCCAAAGCACCTTGGGACTCGCAGATCCCATGATAAACACAATTTATTTAAAGCAGACTAAGCCGGTGAGTGCACTCCTAGGCACACTATAGACATTTTCGGGAGGTCTTATTCAAGATAAAACAACGGTCGCGTGTTCTTGCTGGTGCACCATGATCGCAAACACAGTCTGGCTACAACACCTCCTAGGCTCGGTCTCCATCGGCCATTCCTACTGAATGGGCTAAACCATTGCACAAGGAACCTGAACTCGTGCGCTGTGTGGTGCAGAGCCATGGGATCCCTGGTTGGCTTATAGGTTTGGTGAACTCCGCCTCGAGGTCTAGACCTCTTTTAGCTAGAGGACGAGTGACGCCTCTGCTGTGATCCGATTTCAAATGGATTACCAGTTTTAAACACTCGAGGGTCCCCTCCGGGGGACTCTCTCCCACTCCCAGTCAAGAATAGAAAGTCACAAACAAAAGGATTCCCCCCTTTGAGCCAGTGCCGGTGGCACAATCCAAGGTTCCATTCGGATGCATGGGGATCTCCTTATAAGGAAGGATCGGCCGACGGCCGTGCCCGAGGCCGTTCGTGCGCTCGGACAGCGAAGCGTATGCAGATTAGCAACACGCTAAGCCTCCTGGGTCCAGTTTAAATCATTGAGTAAACAACTCTAAACAGGCAAAGCAATTGCAATACATTTGGAAAACATAGCAAGAAACAACACAGAATCGGGCTGTCGGCTGACAGGCAGACCGACAAACGAACTCTCCGTCGCCATGATTTGCATAGCAGGCGGTGCGATTTAGTGCAGTGGATGAGGCCAGCACCGATTAAGCTCGGGCTTAGGTTCGGCTTGAAGTCAGGCCACGCCAGGGCTCCTCCCTCACCAAGGGGAAGGAGGCTGCACACCTCGGCGCAGGCTGGATTCGCCAAACCTATAACGCAGCCATGGTTTCCAGGCCGCTTAAAGACAACTGGGTGTCAAATTTCTCAGGTTCATCCACACACGCTCGAGTTCGGTTCACCCCCCAAGGGGGTGTTCCCACGAAACTGGTTGAAAGGAAAGATTGGAATTTGGAACAAAAGAAAAATCCTCCGAATTGAAAGAAAAATCTTTTGAACGGGAGCCGCTTGTGTCGCTAAGCAGCTCACTCAATAGATAGAGGGGGGCAGGAGGAGCGGTGCAGACACACCTAAAACAATGCCAAGTCTCTGTATTGTCTTCTTTTTCTGATCTCAGATGGAATGTCTTTTAAGGTTTTGACTTGTTCTCCTTGGATTTTCAAAACATTTCCGCTTGTCGCTGTTGGTGTTTGCTCTGTCTTCTGCTTAGTGTCTTCCATCTGGCTTTGTAGAGTTGCTAATTTATTTATTTATTTTATTTATTTTCATTACATTTATACCCCGCCCTTCCTGCAAGCGGGAATTATGGTTCAAAGTTGTCAATTGGTCCAGCAGAGGTTGCAATGCCACTGCTATCATACCAGCAGCTACTTCCGCTCTCGTGACTGGAGTGGCTGGGCTGCCGTTTCCCGAAGAAGGTTTTGTTTTCAGCACAACTCTCCTCCCCACCATCTTTTAGTTGTTTACTTTTCAGAAAAGTTTCAAAAGTCTCTATTGCTTGAAAGTTTATGCTGTTTTCTTTCAAATGTTCTTTACATTAGTTTTTATTTGCTTATATTCCTGACCCCCCCTTAAAATGCTCTGGAATCAGCTTTTGTTTAACCACGGAGTGAATCCTCCACATTGCTTATCTTGGGGGGGGGATATTTTCGCTTGGATGTTTATCTGGCTGTTTTGCTTTAACTAGAAAAACTCACACTTCATCGTAGATCATGCTGATCAACGTTCGCTTGTCCCGGTGTGTGCCCCTATCACTACTGCTGGATCCATGGTGGTGGGACCGTTGGAGCTCAGAGGTGTCTCAGTCCCTCGGCAGCATGCCTTGGGAGCGGCACCTCTCATGCTCCATGGCTGGGGGCTCCCTGCAGAGGCCCCAGGAGTAGTGCGGACAATCGCACCCCTCCCATCTGCCGGGTCACGGATTGCATCCCCTGGAGCTCCAAAGGGATGTGTCCACCATTTGGGTAGCCAAAATCCGGAACTAAGTTTTGGAAAGTGTCTTAAAGTCTGAAAATATTGCTTTCTTGCTAATCCGCTTCGCACTCTGTCACCATCCACTCTTTTCAAGCTGCCCCCGCCTCCCACTTTTAACTCAGTTCTTTGGATGTGGGGATTTCACTTATTTGGGGCTTTGGGGCGGCTTCTGACGTTCAGATGGCAACTTGCTAAATTGTAAGTTTACTCCCATTCTTACTTGTGTTTGTTTAAGCAGTAGGGAAGATTGGTCCTGGCGGATCTCTTGCATGCTCGGTCCGGTGTGCACCTCTAGGTGCCATTGCTGGCTCCATGCCGCAAGGACCTATCGGGGCAAAGAGGGGCCTCAATCCCTTGGCATTCCACCTTGGGAGAGGCACCTCTTGTGCCCCAGGCTGCAACCCTCCTTCAAAGGGTTGTGGGGGTCCAAGATCAACTCAGACCCCTCCCCATCGGCACATTTGCGGGCCGCTCACATCAGAGCAACGATGGAGCACACCCACTTGCGAGTCGCCAAAAACTGGAAGTTCCGTCAAATTCCTTTTGAAAGCATAGCAGTTACCATTATCCAATATTTCCTTGCTCTAGTACAATTCCACCACAAGTGTATAAAGTCTGCATATGGTGCATTGCAATTCCAGTAATGGTTATTAGTATCTGTATAAGTGTGGGCCCATGAAGCCTGGGAGGGATCCCATCCCGCCCTTTCTTGCCAGACATGCCACAGATCCCTGATTCCAATGCTGCCACCATCACAGGACCCAGCAGAGGTTCTGGAGGGGGGGGGATTTAAATCTCGCAATGTATTTTTTTAAAGATATCCAATTTTTCTGCAAGATTGGAGGGGTCCCCCAGGTTTGCAGAAACATCAGTTTAGAGTCAGTGTGGCCCCAATCTGCAAATCCAGATATCCACAGATGGGGGCCACAGTTGAGAAATAGATATGTGGATACATTCTTGCCAATCTCATGGGAGAAAGTTGGCCACTGATGCACCATTTCAATCACATTTTCTCTTACACTAAAACTGGTAGAAACCGTTATGCCTAGAGAGAGCAAAAAATCCCAAACCGTGTTATTAATTCACATCCTAATGCATGTTAATCATTTTTAACATGCTCCTGGCTGAAACCCCCCCCCCCCATACACACACATAAGTGCATAACATCCCATAGAATATAGGAAGAGAGCCATTACCATTTAAAGCAATGATAGATTCAAAGGGCATCCACTCTCTTCCAGCCTTCCCTTTCTGGCCACCTTGTTGTTGTTGTTGTTGCTTCTGGAAGCAGGGCTGGCTCTGCCCAGCTGGCAATTCAGACAGAGATCAATGGATTTCCCAAATTGAACTGGAAGCCAAGGGCTCTCCGTCACTCTAGTATCTAGTATCACTCTAGTATCCCACAGTCTCCAAACTGGACCCCAAGCTCCTGATGGCCTGTCTCTTTAGTGGTAGCCAAGTCAGTTGGTGTGGATGCTGGCACCACCTACAGAGGAGCTACAGATTCCACTTTTTATATTGTTTTTGAGACAAAATGCCGCAGAAACCTTTCCAATGTCCTGCCAATGCAACCCTGAGTCCGTCCTTTACAATCCAGGCATGTGCCCTCTATACAATCTCTATACGTATCTGATATCCCCACTGAAATTAATTTGAATTACATTTTCTTAAGTCACTGAAGCTTCAGCTTTAATTTGAAGCACAGTTGAAAAGATAATACCTCTGATAAGGGAGAGAAGGAAAGCGTTCCTTTTAAGCCACACGTTAACAAAAGAAATCTGTTTGGTGTGTCATCAGCCTAACATTGGTAACTATTCAACAGCTCTAAAAGAAAGTTATCAATTCAGCAAGCAAAACAATGATGCACATTGCTTCCAGCAGGCCAAAAAAAAAAGTGTACAAGGACTTCAGCTGACAATGAATGTGCAATATGACCTGGTACAGGACTGTAATGGAGGCAGCGGCATTGTAGGGATTGATCTTTTTGACGGAATGCACGGCAGCGTTCTTCACTAATTCATGTTAAAGAGACATTTTGCTCTCTGATTCACTGAACGGAAAATTCCTGTGCAGCAAAAAATGCAATCAGCTCTCTTTCATTTATCACTTCTTCTTTTTGTGCCTCATTGACAGGATCACATATTTTACAAAGTAAGTAGTCGTTTTTAAAATTCACCTGTGGGAAGGCAAGATCAAACAAAACAAATCAGCAAAATTGGTATTGTGAGTCATGGTTTAAAAAAGAGCTTTTATAAGAGCTGCAGATGGTATTATGGAGGTATTGTTTCCTGTGGCATACATGCTTCTTTTTTTGTCCCAGCGTCTTCACTTTTCACACAGGCTTTGTATGCTTTCGAGGGATTAAAATCATTTCTCCAGTACCATTTATTTGTTATCTGATTGGTCACTGATTTGCAAGCAGGCGGACTCTTATTGGCTTATCTGGATGTGCCAGTCATCCAGTCTGGCCAGTCCAAGTTTGCACGGGGTGGCTTATTGCTTTTTTATACGTTTTATAAGCAGCACTGAAAAGTACGCAAACGGAGAGTGATTTCAGCAAAGCGTACTTTATTCGATCAGGAACAAGATGACTTTGGCCGGCTCGCAGGCCGGCTTATATTCCCCAAGAAACTGCCACCCAAAAAACACCCCCACTTCCCAATAGGTTATTTACAGTGGCCGAGAGTCCCATTGGCTCTCGGCCCGGAACCTAGCCCCCTGATTGGAGCAGGCTAGGATCTGCATAGTCCATTGTCTCTTGGAGCGAAGCTCAACGTTTGTCTCTGGACTTGTCTGGACATGTCTAGACTTGTCAGGACTTGATACACCAACCCCCCCCCCATGGTCTGCAATGCACCCACAGACAAAGTCCTTCAGGTGGGCTGGTAACTTCCTGGTGTGGGTAGAGCAGCGAGGTTCAGGGACTGCTGCTGCTTCTACCCTGGGAGCCCTCGGAGGTGAGCTGGCCGGGAGAGGCACTGGGGGCAGCGGTGCCGGCATCCCCAGCACCTCCAGAAAAGGTGTCTCACGTTCAACCAAGGGTAGAGGCCGAGGGTCGGCCACCGGGAGTTGGGCCTGGGTGAGGCCTCCGGAACCTCGGACATGTCCGAGTCCTCGGGGTCCAATGGCATCATCTGGCGGCGTAGCTGGTCGATGTGCCGGTGTAGAACTTGGCCGTCCTCACATGAGACCTCATATGATCTGGGGCCCTTAACTTGTATGACTCGTGCCGGGATCCAGGCAGATCGCTGGTGCAAAGCAGAAAAAGCACAGAAAGGAATGCAGTAGCAATTAACCAGACACAGAGCTCCCCAACCCCCATGGCAGCGTAGCTGACGCTGGGGTGGGGTTTGTTTGTGTGTTGTTGTTTTTTGAAGTTTTTGTCTATATGTGAATGTGCACATAAGCGCATGAGTGCATGCATGCATGACTGCATGTGCATGCACACCCACCTTCATTCTAAAAAAAATGACTGGGCAGCATGCTCCGTGGCTGAGGCGCTGCAGTTTTGTGGATGTTTGACCAGGAGACAGCCACACTGGTAACCTGCATTAGGGTGTGCTGTCTGGATGATATGCCCCACAACACTTTAAACTGGTACAATTAGAGGTGGTGCCATATTGTTCCAAGCAGCCAGTGTGGTCACACCCTCAGTCCAACCCAGGCCTTGCTGCATGCTTACTCATGAGTTGCCACCAGGAACTAGCAACCCCACTATAGCTGCAAGTCTCTGTGGTGAAGTCTTGCAGTTTGTAATGTCTAGTTAGGCACAGTAATTCACAGCTGCTCAAAGCAGCATGGGGAGAAAAATCTTAGGAGGGGAAATCATGCTAAGATTTCCCAAGAACACCTCTATAGGTATGCTGACCCTGATGAAATGATTGATGCAATGAATAATTTCACACATAATTTTTAACTTTGTCAGTTCTGTTGAACCAAAATTAACTTCAGGAATCTGGCAAGAAACATACCAAAGGAAGAGTTACCCAAGCATAGAAGCATATCATTTTCCCATCAAAAAGAGCCAATTAGTACAAACAGGTACCCAAAACATGTGAAAAGAAGTGTCTGCATTTTTTAGTCCCTTCACAACAGTTTTTGAGACTGTCTCAAAAGCCAGTTTTCAAAGATCCAACACAGAGTTCATATGTATTCCCACAGCAGCCAAGGGTTGGGGGGATTGGGGGGGTTCTGTTGGTGCACCAGTCCAATAACCCAGTTGCCAAACTGACTGTGACTGGCTCCTCCTTCCTCCTAACTAATCAGGTGGAAAAGACAGCATTATAATGCCTGAAAATTGTCTTCCGCATAAAACCCAGACATTTCGTCCTGTCCCTCTGAAATCTGGCACAAAATGTCTTCCTGGCAAGGGGTGTAATCTGGCAAGTGCTTGGTAAAGCTTCACCTGTTGAATTTGTGCCTGAGTCCAATGCTGAGCTGAAAGACCAAGGCCAGGTGTGGGTGTACAAAGCCTAATTTATAAGTGAGAAAAATATGGCAGACTGTACAAAGGGCTTGCTTACAGTTCTTTTGTTTGGGGCAGAATGGTTTTGGCATCGTATAGCTCACCTTTTCTCTCTAACTTAACATTGTGACCAAGTGCCTCCCTGTCACCTATGTGGGACCCAGAAAATGCAGTTTCAGGCCATTTTCAAGACAAAGGTTGAGAGCCAGCACAAAGGGGGCAGAGTTGGAAGTACACCCATCTTCATTCCATCATAATGCATGGGGAAACAATGACAGCCCCTGAGAGATATGGACCCATCTGGCAGCAGGACTCTTAGACCATTAATCAGTATGTCTCTGCAATAAATCAAACTGCATTTCAGCACACAACCTCTTTCTGCATGGACATTCTCTCTAATAAAGAACTCCAGCCATGTATTAGCATCTTAAGTAAAAGGGTTCTTCTCTTCCCTTACATGATACCAGTAAAGTAGCCACAACCATCCATAATACACCTACTCCCTGACCTAAGACCTTTCTTTATAAAAGTTCCATGGACTTGGAAACTCCCTCCTTCCCACCTCCCACCAATCAGGGACATTCCTTCTCCTCCCCTTTCCTAAACTCTGGAAAAAGGACTCTTTTGTATCAAGTCCTATAACTGAATCCAGAAACTTTCCCAGTGTTCTCATTTGCCCACCTGGTCTTGTTGCATGACTTGATTTTGGCTACCTTCCTTGTTCAGCCCCTGCCTTGTGTGGCAGTTCCCATGTGCTTTCATATCGTTCTTCCTCCTTAAATTGCTGCTTGGGTTTTGCTTGGGTCTCCATCTCTGACCCTGGCAAGCACCCCTCTTTGTTGTTGTTTTTTCATGTCAAGCCACAGCTGAGTTATGGTGACCCATACAGGGCTCTTTTTGTAGAAAAAGCTCAGCAAGAACTCATTAGCATAATAGGCCACACCCAACAGCAGGAACTCATTAGCATATTGGGCCACACCCCTGACAGCACAGCTCATTAGCACATTAGGCCGCACCCCCATGTTACCAGAAGTGTGGTTATCCAGCCACACCCACCTTTTGCTTGTTATTCTGTTTTCCTTGTTTGTTGTCAAAACCCAGGGCCTTTTTTGTAGCAGGAACTCCTTTGCATGTTAGGCCACACACCCCTAATGTAGCCAGTCCTAATGGGTTTCTGCTGTTGGGTGTGGCCTATTATGCTCATGAGTTCCTGCTGGGCGTGGCCAACTTGGGAGCCAGCCGGACCTCCGTTCCTGTGTGTTCCTGCCAAAAAATAGCCCTGGACCCATAGGTTTTTCAAGGCAAGAGACATTCAGAGGTGGTTTCCAATTGCCTGC
The DNA here is from genome assembly GCF_001447785.1 of Gekko japonicus. Taxonomy (NCBI): domain Eukaryota; kingdom Metazoa; phylum Chordata; class Lepidosauria; order Squamata; family Gekkonidae; genus Gekko; species Gekko japonicus. The sequence continues at coordinate 1,312,991 of NW_015172555.1, forward strand.
CTCTGGTATTCCTTGGAGGTCTCCCATCCAAATACTAGCCAGGGTCGACCCTGCTTAGCTTCTGAGATTTGATGAGATCAAGCTAGCCTGGGCTGTCCAGGTCAGGGTAAGCACCTCTCTAGCCAGCTTCAATTTGTGCAGTTACAAAAATCCACATTGGATTATTGGCTGGCCAGTCACATAGCACCCTCACCTGAAGGAATCTCTGCTCAGGACCTGCAAAGATAGGTGACTCTAAACCTCTGCATTACCCTTCTACTGTCTCTCTTTAAAGTATGCATTAGTGTGTGTGGGGGGGGGGATGTTTGCAACATTTGCAGAGAAAATTATGGGCATTCCTGGTCTCATCAGACCTCAGAAGCTAAGCAGGGTCAATACTTGGATGGCAGACCACCAAGGAAGACTTTGCAGAGAAAAGCAACAGCAACCCACCTCTGCTCGACCACTTGCCTTGAAAACCCTGGCTGCACCTTGACAGCACTGCACACACACATTGTAGGCATTCTGGTGTTTTTAAGTGCTGGGCACTTATTGAGATGGCTTGAATGGATCGCTTATTCTGCTCAATGAAAGCTCCCTCTGTTTTCACTGTATCCAGATCTCAGTGCTCTTTTCAGACTCACCTAGAAGCCTCATAACTTTGTTAGAAACAATCACTTTGTTATCTGTGTGTCTGTAAAAATTACACCAGCACCGACCTTCAGAACAGAGGTGAGAAGTGGGTGGGGTTGCTAACTCTGGGCTGGGAAACACCTGGAGATTTTGAGGGTGGAGTCTGAGGAGGGCGGAGTTTGGGGAGGGGAGGGACTTCAGTGGGGTATATAATGCCATAGAGTCCGCCTTCCAAAGCAGGCATTTTCTCCAGGGGAACTGATCTCTGTTGCCAGGAGACCAGTTGTAATCCCAGGAGATCTTTAGCCACCACCTGGAGGTTGGCATCCCTAGAAGTGGCAGGAGAAAGCCTTCTTCCTAATCCTTGGGGCTCCCCTTAGTAAATTTGTGTCAGATATGAAAGTGGGCCTCATTCGCAGAGACCCACATCTAGTATACACAGGGGTCATTTGAAAAAGAGGTGCAGGGGCTCATTAGCATAACTCATTAGCATAACGTATTTGCATATGCCACACCCCCTGACATCACCGGAAGTGTGTCAGAAGGCAACACCCACCGCTCAGGCTCCACTTGACTTTTTTGGATTGCTAGCTAAGGGGTGGGGGATGTGCAGATCTGTCCTCGCAGAGGAGGGAGAGCTTGTACCTGAATAAAACTTGGCCTTAAAGGTGCCACTGGACTGTTTTGGATCGCTAGCTAGGGAGGGGGGGGTGCACAGATCTGCCCTCACACAGATCTGCGCAGAAAGAGAGAGAGAGAGAGAGAGAGAAGGAAAGAGGGAAAGAAAAAGAAGGAAAGAAGGAGGGAGAGAGCGAAA
>NW_015172555.1:1314519-1316180 GCF_001447785.1 Gekko japonicus
GGAAAGAGGGAGAGAAGGAGCAGGGTGGGGCTTGTTGCATGTGCCCGCCCCCTGGGCTCTTTACTGCCGGAGCTCCGCTCCTGTGCGCTCCTGCAGGAAATGACCCCAGAGTATATGCACGACTTCCCAACCACACAGTAAGAATGGGTTAATTTGTCAATAGCTCTTGTCTTAAAGCAATTCAACCAGTATTGTGGCACATGCAGTGACTTCCTGTGGGCTTTCAGATCCAATTTGTTTGATACTCAAAAGCCCTTCACAGCCCGAGACTGATATCCCTTAGAGCAGGGGTGGTCCCCAACCTTTAAAGCCCTATGTGGCCAGGGACCGGCATATGTGCGGGACTGCCTCCTCCCCTATGTGCCCCTTGGAGCTTTGCACTCTGCCGAGCAACATCTGCTGGTAGTTCCCATCCTGAATGACGTCCACTTAGCCTTGACCAGGGCATTGTCTTGAGATCAGGGCCCTGCGGGACTTAATGCAATTCTGTAGGGCCTACAAAATGGAGCTTCTCCACCAGGCCTTTGGTTGAGGGAGCAGGCGTCTAAATACTCTGGCCTCCCCTGCCTATACTGCCTGGGTGAACTGCCCTTTAGAGATCGCTGTGGCATCTGCTGAATGAGTCCTTATCTTTGTCAGCATATGCCCAGCACCAGAGGTACCTGTGGATACTGGAAACTGAAATGTCTGTCAATTGTTGCTGTTTTTAGGAATTTGCATTTATATCTGGATTTATTGCTATCTTTGTATTTTGACCGTTGTGACCCATCCAGAGCCTGCTTGCGGGGGGGGGGGGAGATATAAATCCAATTAAACAAATAAATGGATGAATGAATGAACATGGCACAGTGGGCCCAGCAACAAAATGGCTGCCACGAAAGGTTTGTCACAACTTCACTTCAGTAACAAAGTGCAGATCCTTGGGCTGTGGTGGCAGTTGCTGCCTGAGCAGCATTTGAAAAAAAATCTGCTCAGCCCATCAAACCTTCAGTGGCCAATCAGAAGCCTCGCTGGGTGAAAGTCCCACCTGGCTCCGCCCACTGCCTACAAAACCCTGGGCAGGTACCAGCAAAGGTGTTGGTGGGTGCCATGACACCCACAGGCACCATGTTGGGGACCCCCGTGCCTCAGAGACTGCCTCTCCTTCAACTATGTCTTAATGTAGCCATCACATGAACCCATCATTTACTGTAGGGCTGCCAGGTCCCTCCGGGGTGCAGGGGTTCCCCTGCTCAAAGGGCCCCCAACCCGCTGGTCTGTATCCAGCTGGTGGCAGAGTGTCAGCTAGCTGCCATTGTCATTCCGGTTCCTGTGTAGTTCCCTGCACCCCCTCCCTCTCGTTCCTTGTTTGCTTGAGTTATGTTATGTAGTCCGCGGAACTTGCCAAGGTCGTGCAGCTGGGTGTAGGGGGAGAGCTTCGCCTAGGATGTTTTGGGTATCTCGCATGTGAACTGAACCTGTGTTGACATTATAGAACTGTTGCGTTCCCATGCAATGGGCGCGAACTGTAGGGTCTATTCCCGCCAGCGGGAACTGGACCCATTGGTCCTTCTCCGGTTCAAATGTCTTTATTATGCCTTCCCTGGTTACCTGTAGTTATTCCTAACAATGTCCTGTTCTGGTTAAACCAACGCTTTGAAATAAACCTTACTTGCTTTGCA
>NW_015172555.1:1317001-1319043 GCF_001447785.1 Gekko japonicus
CCTGCTTGCGGGGGGGGGGGGGGATATAAATCCAATTAAAAAAATAAATGGATGAATGAATGAACATGGCACAGTGGGCCCAGCAACAAAATGGCTGCCACGAAAGGTTTGTCACAACTTCACTTCAGTAACAAAGTGCAGATCCTTGGGCTGTGGTGGCAGTTGCTGCCTGAGCAGCATTTGAAAAAAAATCTGCTCAGCCCATCAAACCTTCAGTGGCCAATCAGAAGCCTCGCTGGGTGAAAGTCCCACCTGGCTCCGCCCACTGCCTACAAAACCCTGGGCAGGTACCAGCAAAGGTGTTGGTGGGTGCCATGACACCCACAGGCACCATGTTGGGGACCCCCGTGCCTCAGAGACTGCCTCTCCTTCAACTATGTCTTAATGTAGCCATCACATGAACCCATCATTTACTGTAGGGCTGCCAGGTCCCCCCGGGGTGCAGGGGTTCCCCTGCTCAAAGGGCCCCCAACCCGCTGGTCTGTATCCAGCTGGTGGCAGAGTGTCAGCTAGCTGCCATTGTCATTCCGGTTCCTGTGTAGTTCCCTGCACCCCCCCCCCTCGTTCCTTGTTTTATGTAGTCCGCGGAACTTGCCAAGGTCGTGCAGCTGGGTGTAGGGGGAGAGCTTCGCCTAGGATGTTTTGGGTATCTCGCATGTGAACTGAACCTGTGTTGACATTATAGAACTGTTGCGTTCCCATGCAATGGGCGCGAACTGTAGGGTCTATTCCCGCCAGCGGGAACTGGACCCATTGGTCCTTCTCCGGTTCAAATGTCTTTATTATGCCTTCCCTGGTTACCTGTAGTTATTCCTAACAATGTCCTGTTCTGGTTAAACCAACGCTTTGAAATAAACCTTACTTGCTTTGCAATGTGGAGTTGTTTTGAATGCTTGGGATCCAACACAGAGCCCCACCCCCGAAAGGGCCAGAGCGGGCCTACGTGCCCGGCGCGACGATGTCACCCAGAAGTGACATCATCATGCTGGGCATATTGCCAAGTGACGCTCTAGCAATCACCCTGAAAACTCTAGAGTTTTCAGGGTGATTGCTAGAGAGTCACCCGGTGATGTGCCCAGCATGATGGCGTCATTTCCAGGTGACGTCATTGCGGCACGCGAATGTCCTGGAATGGGACCATCGTTCCCCCGCTGCAGCCGGTATGTCACTTGGGAACCCTAGTTTACTGCAATTTACAAGAAACAAACAAAAAAAGAGGGATGAACCACCACAGGGCAATTGACTTCAATAAGGATGATGAACCATTGGGGTTCAGCCTTTTATAAGACTGAAAACCAAGTTTTACCATCTCCTCCCCCACACACTTCTTCAGGTCATTCTGATCCCACTTTTTAGGCAAGTAAGCGAATTTATTAAGTGCTGGATTTGAGCACATGTGTATTTGTGTGCTCATACAGAAGTAGTTAACTCATGGGCTTATATGCTTTTTCTGATGAAATGTTTGGAAATTAGTATTTTGCTTTTTTAAAAAAAACCCACAAATTTGAATTGCTTGGGTAACATTTTGCGGTATGTCAATAAAGTCTCTCACAGTTCTGTCGTTTCAAAGCCAAATAACATCAATGTTAGTTTATGAGGAATGTTAAACCCACATTTTTATTAATCATATCTTGACGACAGTCCTGGAAATGTTATTTTGCAAGGTGTTTAGCTGAGAGTTTGAAGAAGCCCGAACCGCGCCTGAAATCAAAACAGAAAGCAAGGAGGGAAACTATAAGCAGGGTTGATAATGAAAGCTTAGATTTGTGGCAAAACTACTCCGGGTTGCAAGACAGGCTTCTTCAAAGGAAAAAAAAAAGACTTCAAAATGGAACGGAAGGCTTCAATTGTTTCCCGAAACAGATTTTAAAATGGGTGGGGGGGAGAATGATGTGTGCATTATTAATCAGAAAAACATTCTATGAATTTTAAATGTGTGTCTCTTATTTCCTACTGGACGCAGTGCTCCTCAGAGCTTGACAAGGTGATGATCTCGGTGCCAAAACAGATGGTTTTTAAAAAAGTTCCTACAGATCTTCTCT
>NW_015172555.1:1319102-1338738 GCF_001447785.1 Gekko japonicus
AAGATGTTCCTTTAGAATTCTGCTTAGCTCTGAAGCATAAACAACTCTCAGCTACATTTTGGCTTGTGATGTGTTATTGCAGACACATCTGGCGCCGTAAGGCTGCCTTTCAAGTTGAACTTAGGCCCACTGCATTGGAGATCAGGGTGAGTGTTAAGCATGCTTACAGCATTTGCCTAGTCCATATTTCTCTCCAGATCTCATAGGCAATGTGGCATGTATGTATTAATGATTTACAATTTTTTCTCCCCCCACCCATACTTTGTTCTGGCTACAGAATATGCACTGTTTTGCATATTGACCTTATCAAGGCACATACATGTCCTAATTAAAACAGTGCACAAAAGTAGTTTTGTGCTGTGATTTAATCAGCAAAAATAAGTTCCAGTAACCTACACAGGAATTTATTTATTTTTATTAAAAAGATTTTATTTTTTCATGGAAATATCGACATATCATCAGTTCAAATAGTAATTCATTTTCAGTCCCATACCCATATTCCCAATTTCCTCCCCCCTCCCAGTGGCTTCCCGCAATGTTTCCCCCTTCGTCACTCCAGCATATCTTAAGATAACATCATCTAGTTTCAATATTGTTCCAAACATAATAAATTGTGCTTCACATCCCAGTTCTTTTCCAGATAGATTTTAAAGTCATTCCATTCTTCATAGAATTCCTGATCTTCTTTATCATTCAGTTTCTTCCTACACAGGAATTTTTTTAAAAAATCTGAAAACTGGCTGTCCATGCATAAATTCTTCAATTAATTTTAGACAATACCTAGATTAAACCAGGTCCAGTAGAGCCTAATACAAGTCAGAATCAACAATAATGAAATGAAGCAGGAGCATCTGGTCATCCCTGAAACCCTGAGGTATCCTTTTGTCCACTGCAACTTCTGTTGTGCCATTGTACCAGTTGTGCCATGCACCCATCAATTTATCCACCCCTTCTTGCTGTGACAACTATTGTGCAGCTGCGCATTCTAGCTAACTATTCTGAGATACATGAAAACAGAAAGAAAATCCACAAAGGAGATCCAGTAATCTCTTAGAGTCCCTGCATGTGTATCTATTTTCTTTTTTTCTAAGATTAGATTTCTTAAACTTATCCCACACACTTCCATTATCTGAAGGTGTAAAAAACTTTTTAAAAGAAGGTCAGCTCATCAAGGAAGTGATTTGTTCATCAGAATGTCTTTATATAATAACTAGGAAAAAGGCCCGTTGTGGAAATAAATACAACAGCCTCTAGAAAGAGTGCCCCGACCTTGGACACTCAGTGTCAATTTGCTGTGGCGACCTCAGCAGGGTATAATGACACTGAGTCCACCATTTTCTCCAGAGGAACTGATCTCTGCTACCTAAAGAACAGGTGTAATTTTGAGTGATCTCCAGCCCTCACCTGGAGATTGGCAACGATGGTTCCCCAGAAGGGAATAGTTGGTTTGGAGGGTGGAGTCTATGGCTTTGTACCTGTCCGAGGTCCCACGCCTCCTGAAACCTCACCCTCTCCAGGCTCCATCCCTCACATCTCCAGGAATTTCCCACCTGGCATTGGCAACCCTATCTTCTTCCCAGCCAATCATCAACCTACCTTTATTTCCCCCTCACTCTTCAGTTTTCCACCACCCACACACCTGCAGCCTCTCCCGTGCTCTGAAACCCTGACTGCTACGTCACATTGGCTGTCATACGGGGGCCACCTCAGCAGCATATAAGGATACAGAGCCCACCATTTTCTCCAGGGGAACTGATCTCTGCCATCTGGACAGCAGTTGTAATTCTGAGTGATCTCCAGCCCTCACCTGGAGATTGGACACATTTTATCTCAGAACAGCAAAACTGATTAGAATGTTAGAGGCAAAAGCTAATCAAGTCGCATGTGCAAACGACCTCTGTGTTCCGAGGCAGAGGCCAATGAGGCTGCATATGCAAATAACCTCTGTGTTCTGACTGGCTATGGGGGGGGGGAGGAACAGCAAACTGTTTAGAATGTTGAAGGTGAGACTCAAGCAATGCAGCCAGTGGATAGGGACAGATTCTGAGTGACACACCAGAGAGCGAACTGATTTTGGATCGTGTGGAATGTTCTAGAGAAGTGCCACCACCATTCGGCTTTTATTTATTATATTGCAACGGACATGAAATTGAGCAAACTTGACAGGACGGCGGAAAACAGGAGGGCCTGGCGAGATCTAGTCCATGGGGTCGCGAAGAGTCGGACTCGACTGTGCAACTGAACAACAACAAAAAAATTGTGTTTTGGTGGTGGCAGTCTCCAGAACATTCCACACGCTCCCAAATCAGTTGGCCCCCTGATCTGTCACTCACAAGGTGTCCCTATCTACTGTCTTAGTCCTGCCTACAGAAGTGGTGCCCAGCGTCTCGGCCTCAGTGTGCTGAGAGGCGACGGATGGGACAGATGCTCCGGCAGGTGGAGGGTGATGAGGCCAAGGCTGATAATGGCAGCACCGCAGTGGTCATCATTGCTTGTGGCCAGCTGCAGGTAGCTGGGTGGGCTGAGAGCAGATGAGGGCCAGCGCCATGGAGGAGAAGGCGGCCAAGGAGGAGGATGAAGCCAAGATGCAGGAGCTGCACGGGCCTGAGCGGTGGTTCAGCGAACTCCACCACCTCCATAGCCAAACTCCACAAGGCTGCGTGTGCCACCAGGGCAGAGGGCGGTGGAGGCAGCCGGGTGGAGAGGCAGTATTGGGGCGTTCCGCCAGCCCTCAGCCCCGGGGTCTGGGGAGGGGGGAGAAAGCGGAGTGGCGGGGGGGCCTGTGTGCAGGCAGACAGATAGATAGACACATCATATCTTTCTAGAGCTCGTTGTATTACTTTTACAACAAGCTTTGCTGCTAGTAACTGAATAACCCAAAATCCATGTGTGACATGATAGGCAGATTCCCCACCTGCAGGCAGCAAAACCAAGACAAAAGGGGAAAAACTCAGAAGGACTAAGTAACCAAGAGGGTTGAGACAAGGCCTAATAACAAAACAAATAATAATAGATAACACAGGGATATTTCTAAGAGATTACAGAAGGAAGAAAATTATTCCAAAGGGGTTATGGATGAGGAAGGCCAAGGAATGTTTCCCTTAGGGATGGGTACAAACCAGGAAAGTGCAGTTCAGTTTGTGCTTCATGGCATGCCCAGTTTGTAAACCATGAATTATCATGAACTTTTATCAGCCAAATGAACTGGTTCAATTCATGAGGTTTGTAACCTGGTAGAATGGACCCTGTTTCTAGCTAGAAACATCAAACTTGCATGGGATCTCCAGTTGACTCTCCTCTACCTGCCCTCCAGATTTGTTGAGGATTGGATTTATGGGGTCCAAGGTATGGCCCCTGAAAGAAGGTGCCCCAAGAAAAGTGCTTTCTGGGGAAATGACTGCCTGCAAGTTCGGTGGCAGTAATTTTGACAGGCACAGGTTCAGGAGGTTCAGGAGTTTATAGTATGGAATCTGTGCAAGTGAGAGAGACAAAACTTGGAGGGCATGTAGAGGAGCATCTGGGGGAAGTCTGCTGTGAGTTTGGTGACTATAGCTTGCACGGGATCCATTATATACTCCTGAAACTCTTTGATCCTGCAGCTGTCAAAATGACCACCTGTCATGCTGTCCTTTTGGCAGGTGCAGGAGGCTCAGGAGTGTATAGAATGGATCCTGTGCAAACTAGAGACATCAAAATCACAGGGGAACACCCCCCCCCCGATGCTCCTCTACATGCCCTCCAAATTCCACCTCTCTATTGCTTTGAAATTTGGTAAAAATTTAGATTGAGCAGAGACATGGCAATTCTGCACCTAGCATTCACTCCACATTTTCTCAACTGGGAGGAAAAGGTGCAGCTCAAAACCACATTCAAATACCTTGGGGTAACACCATACAGACTGTAAAGTCAGCCCTGAACAGCCATATATCTATGCAGAAGGTACCATAAAACCCGATGATCAAAGAACGTGAAAGCGGCATGCAGTGTGGAGGGTAACATAAGATCCAATGATCAAAGAAAGTGAAAGCAGCATACAATGCAGAGGGGAATTTCTGTTCACCGTGGGTTTTGTAAAACAATGGAGGGAAAAGCCAATGCGGAATTGCCCAGTTTGTTTGGAAACTGGATGGATCTCCACAAACAGTTTGAAAGTTCGTAGCAAGTTCATGCCAGTTGACTTGTCACAAACTTCAGTTTGTGAACCACAAACTTGGCAAAATTTGTCACAAACTTTAGTTCATGAGCAATTTTGTGCCCATCCCAAATTTCCCTACAAAAATGGTTCGCTATCTTAAATAAATGTTCAGTGGATTTGACGGCTCAAAGAAGAAGAAGAGATTAGATTTATTCCCCACCCTTCACTTGGAGTCACAGAGCGACTTACAATCTCCTTTCCCTTCCCCTCCCCACAACAGACACCCAGTGAGGTAGGTGGGGCTGAGACACCTCTCTCAAGAACTGCCCTTGAGAGAACAGCTCTGAAAGAACTTGTGACTGACCCAAGATCACACCAGCAGCTGCATGTGGAGGAGTGGGGAATCAAACCCGGTTCTCCCAGATTAGAGTCTGTGCTCCTAACCACTACACCAAACTGTTCCAAATTAGAACAATAATTATAACATATGAAGCTAAATATTCACGGGACAGTGAGTGATGGTTTAAATGAATTTTTTTACTATGTAATATGAATTAAAGTTGTGTGTGTTTTTAACATATGCAAACCCATTATTTGTTTTGTTATTAGGCGTCTCAACCTTCTTGGTTACCTGGTTCTCCTGGGTTGAAGTTTTTCCTCCCGCCTTTTTGCCTTGGTTTTGAGTTCCAGCGTGGGGCAAACAGCCCTCCTGATGGCTATTTCATCTTGAGAAAATGGCGCAGGAGGGAAGGCTGAATCCCTTCCTCCCCTTTGCCATGATAATGAGCAGAAACCAACCCCACAGCAGCTGGAAATGAGAGTTCCCTGAGGCTGTGTGTACTGCGTGTGCATTACGTGTACTCAGGTCACACATAACATTGAGTTGAGCCCTTGGACTCTTTACAAAGACAGTTGTGCCAAGTCCATGGCTAGAGTTACCGCTAAAAACACAGCTCACAGTTCACAGGCACACAGCTCACCTCCCCTTGAGTCCCTGCAGTGGCAGCTCTTTCATGATTTACTTATTTATTTATTGTTAACATTTTTACCCCGCCCTCCCTGCAAGCGGGCTCAGGGTGGTTTACAAGAGGGCACAAGCCCATACATAAAGACAAGATACAACAGTAAAGCCATTAAATAACAATGAAACAAGAATAAAGTGCTCCATGCAAACAAGATGGTCTCTGAAGATGGTATCAATCCTTTCATTGGGGTGATATTGTCCTGTCGATGGTCCAAGGCCAGTCCAGCGGTATCAGGGCCATGCAAGATTGTGGCAGATCTTCCGGGGACCGCCCCTAACCCCGTTGTTATCTCCACCGTTGATAGTAATGGTAGTGATAGTGGGGACTAGTGGGGTAGTGATAGTGGGGATAGTGGGATAGTGGGGACATGATGGGACGGGAACAACCTGCCAACCGTGAGCCTCACCAGGCAATGGCCTCACCCAACTTCCCGGAACATGGGGCAGGTGACACATGGAGGAGCTGTGCTTGGAAGAGGGTTGGCAATTCACGGTTGCAAAATTTCTGGAGATTTGGGGGTGGATCCTGGGGAGGGGCCTCAGTGGGGTATAATGCGCTAGAATCCATCCCCTCCAAATCATCCATTTTCTCCAGAGGAACTGATCTCTGTAGTCTGGAGATTAGCCGTAATTCTAGGAGATCTCCTGGCCTCACTTGGAGGCTGACACTCCCAGTTCAGAAGAGCCAACGATAGGGTGGCTAAGAGCCACATGTGGCTTCTGAGTCCCTGAATGAGTATCACTGAGATACCGACAATAAAAAACAATGCACAGTCTTGGTCAGGTAACTGGTGCTGTAAAAAAAGAAATCTGTTTTCCAGTGAATTTGCATATGCTTTTTAAAACCTGCTACAGAGAAAAAACCTTTCCTTCACAGTTCACTGTCTCCATTAGAATATTTTCATGCACCCTGAGTGTTTAGCACCTTTTGTCAGCTCACATCTTCAAGCGGAGCATTTTACAGAATAACAGAGTGCTTATTTTCCTGAACTCTTGTATGGTATTCAGGGTTACTCCTTTCTAAAAATGGAAGCTGCTCTGCATTCCTGTTCTTTGAATTCCTTCAATAATAAAACAGATTTCAATTAAAATCAGTGACAGAAATTTGAACAATATGCCTCAGAGACAAATAATTTATCATATTTCCTGCTTGTAAAGTAGATCCCAAATGCATAGAGGTTCCCCCCCCCAATCAAGATTGATATGCACATTTCAGAAGCCTCTGACAAATTCTTGAGTTACAACTAGTCTCTTTGACATCTTCTGTCAACTGTAGGCCGGGAAATTCCTGGGAACGTGGTGGTGGAACCGGGGGAGGGACCTCAGCAGGCTATAATGCCATAGACTCCACTCTTCATTTTCTCCATGAGAACTGATTGCTGTAGCCTAGAGGTCAGTTATTAATTCACAGAGACCTTCAAGCCCTGCATAGAGGTTGGTATTCAGGATTCCTTTGGTATGATCTGCCTGAATGGCACCGTGTTGCATTAAAACTGAATATTTGATCAGGTGACGAGTGTTTGCCATTGAGAGCTGTTGAGTGCATATTTGTATTTTGTTCGTACTTCTTTGTTGTAAAACTGTACACTTAAATTTGTGCAATTCATCTACAGTAGGGGCAGGGACATCGTGCATATCTCCTAGGCCCAGTTCTCTGCCCAAGCAACAGTGGCAGTGCAGCCAGACACCTGGGTCAATTATGCCCTTCAGCACAACCCCAGCCACACAGGTGCTATGGAGACTCTCCAGTGGAAGCTCCCAAGGCTCTGGCAATGTGGCTGGACCTTACTATTTGCTTCCAAGATGCCCAGCGGAGAACAACCCACATCTCAGCACCACCACCACCCTCTTTTGTTTTCTGGCACATCAATATCTTCACAGGTAGACGTTTTGGGCACTAAAGCCAAAAAGGCTGCATATCTGTGTGTCAGCACCTACCCAGAGCCTGGCCGCTTCTGGGAGACGTGGCAGGTCCAGGATCGCGGAGGAGAAGGTTCAGGTTGGACGTTGCCTCAGAAAGCCCCCGTCAGAGTTACTTCACTCTCGTGGTTACGGCTCCCTATTCTCTATTCTAGGCACACTTGAGTGGATTGGGCCACCAGGACCTACTGCTCCCTCCTCGCATCCCATCGCATAGAGACCAGGTGTGTCCTCATTGGCAAGCATCTTTGCTTCCTTTAGCCTCCTTCCACCACCTGGCCCACCCCACCTCCCAGACCTTAAAGCATACGGGCCATGGGACTGAGGCCAGCCCCTGAGGGACCCCAGGTGCATCTCCCCCACCCCTTTTCTTCATGGTCAGGCCATCGGTGGGGGGGGTAGATGGGCTCACCCTCCCCTGTGTGGGTGCCCCTGGCTGGGTGGCACAGGAGGATCCCAGGTCTCTCAGGGAATCCTCGCAACGGCTCTCCTGCGTCCTGGTGGCGAAAGGCAGGTGTTCCGGAATGGACTTCTTGGAGGGGCCAGGAGAATCCTTGCCTGCCCCTTTCTTCATGGGTCCAGCCCCGCAGCTCGAGCTCTACCTTCCCTTTCCAAGGATCACTGGGTCATTGAAAGGCAGGAGTGGGTTGGGAGGAAGGCCCTCCTGACATTGTCCTTCAGATTTTCCACACAAATGGAGAGGACCCAGCCCAAAGGTGTATGGCATTTATTCACTAGAATGTGCATCAGGGGCTGATTGGGAATGAAATGCAGTCCTGGGGAAAAAAACCCTGACCGGCTGCGGGCTGTGTTACATCGCTTCGACACGGCAGGCCTCAAGGTCAAGCGGGAGAAGTGTCTGCTGGGGGTCCCTCATGCGGAATTTCTGGGCTTCACCCCTCCACGGACAAGGTGAAAGCCATCACACACGCTCCGCCCCCAAAATCCAAATCGGAGCTGCAGGCTTTTCTGGGGCTGTTGAACTTCTATCACTCCTTTTTGCCCCTCAAAGCTGCAGTTGCGGAACCGCTCCACCGCCTCCTGGACAAGTCGGCACCTTGTGTCTGGGGGCCGCCGCAAGCCGCAGTGTTCCAAGCGGTTAAGGACCTGCTGGTGTCAAATTCGGTCCTGGCGCATTTCGACGAGGCTCTCCCCGTGGTGCAGACTTGCGACGCTTCGCCTTATGGGGTCAGGGCAGTCCTGGGACATCAGCTGTCGGACGGTCGCGAGGTCCCGGTTGCCTATTACTCACGGACTTGTCTGCGGCTGAGCACAACTACACGCAAATCGATAAAGAAAACTTGGCTATTGTGGCGGGGGTGAAAAAATTTCACCACTACCTGTATGGGCGCCCGTTCATGGTCCTCATGCACCATAAGCTGCCGCTGGGCCTCCTCGCCCCTGACCGCCAAACTCCCCAGATGATCTCGCCCCGGGTGCTGTGATGGTCCATTTTCATGGCTGGGTACTCCTACACCCAGGGAAGGCAATGGGTCATGCATCGCCCGGGGAAGGTGAGGAGTCATGCAGACGCCCTGAGCCACCTCTCACTGCCCGTCTGTGACCCAGATCCAGCTCCCGCTCTCCAGGTCGTGCTCCTGGAGTCTCTCCCGGATCAGCCAATCCACATCAAGGAGGTGGCCGCTGCACCTCCAAGGACAAGCTTCTCTGTCAGGTCTTAGACTGGGTGGCGAGGGCGTGGCCAGAGGCCAAAGGGGACCCAGACTTTGCTCCCTTTGCTTCCCGGAAGAATGAACTGTCTGCCCACAAAGGCTGCATACTGTGAGGAAGCCGGGTGGTCACTGCCCTGGAACGGGTTCTCACTGCCCTGCACTAGGCTCATCCAGGGGTGGTGCGCATGAAAGCCTTGGCCCAGAATTATGTTTGGTGGCCGGGGCTGGGCAAAGACATTGAGGACGTAGTAAAGAGGTGCCAGCCATGCCAAGCCTCGCAGCCAGAACCTCCCCGAGCCCCGGAGAGGGCCTGGGAATCCTTACACCGCCCCTGGTCCAGGTTACACTTGGATTTTGCGGGACCTTTCCAGGGCCAGCTTTTCTTCATACTTGTAGACTCCTACAGTAAGTGGCTGGAGGTAGTCCCAGTACCCTCCACGTCATCGAAGGCGGCCATCCGGGCAATGTGGTGAATCTTCAGCGCCCAGGGAATCCCCGACATGCTGGTCACAGACAACGGGACAGCATTTACCTCAGTGGAATTCCAGGACTTCACGAGGTACTACGGTATCCGCCGTGTCCGGTCGGCCCTGTTTCATCCCGTGACCAACGGCCAGGCAGAACGCATGGTCCGCACAACAAAGGATGCCCTCTGCCGCCTGGACTCCTCAGATTGGGACTACAAACTGGCAGCTTTCCTTTTCGGCCAGCGGACTACCCCCCACACCCCCACCGGGCGCAGTCCGGCAGAGCTACTTCTCGGCCGCCGCCTGATGACCCGGCTGGACCGCCTGCACCCCGATCGAGCACCGGCAGAAGCACCAGCCACGGAGGACCACGAGGCGGGCAGGGGATTCTTCCCGGAGGATCCTGTGTATGCCACTACCCATGGCTAAAACACTGGCAAAAGCGTTTCTCGTGCATGTGGTGAGGTTGCACATGCTCCCCACCAAGGTGGTCTCTGACCGGGGGACCCATTTCGTCTCCTGGTTTTGGGGGGAGCTGATGAAACTGATGGGAGTGGAACTTAGCCTTAGCAGCGCTTACCATCCGGAAACCAATGGCCAGACAGAAAGAGTTAATCAGAGTTAATCAGACTTTGGAACAATATCTGCGTTGTTTTGCCAACTAAGAAAGAGGACCCTTATGCAGGCTTTCTGTTAGGGGACTAGCAATGGTAGCAAAGTGGGGAATAAATTTGCTATAATATCCCACTAAGCTGAGGAAGCATCTCATGTGACATTTAGTGTCTGGTCGAGGACTCTGTTCCAGGAAGGTTACTTTATTGAGCATCGGTTGCAGCTGCCTTTTGCTCACGAGGAAGCCCAGGTACCTCAATTCTCAAAACCTGACACAACTTTTTTTTTTGGGGGGGGTCCTCAACTCAGCTTGGGCTGGGCCTGAAGGTCTTGTTTGAGATGCTGCATGTGGCTGGGCCAATCAGGACTACATACAATAATGTTGTCAATGTATGCCATTGCGAAGCCTGTGCACTGTGCCAATGCGTAGTTGACCAGACATTGGAATGTAGCAGCTGCATTGGACGGGCCCACCCTAGCAGCCATCGTGGTCTCTGTTGGCTCATGGGAGCCCTGGCAGTGCTTCAACCTGTTGGCTCATGGGAGCCCCTGCAACTGCTGGAGAAATTGCTGGGGCCTAGTGTTCCTGGCTCCAATGAGTTGCTCCTGACTTTGCCCCTGGAGATGGCTGGTGCTGTGGTGCAGACTCCATCATCTTCTCCTGCACCTGGCACGGTTCAACTGCCATTACTCCTGTATGCAACCGCCGCTGTCTCCCATGGCCTCCCATCCCTCAGGTGTGGCTTGGCTACTGCTGCCAGTCTTGCTCATGCTGCCTCTGCAGCCTCTGATGTCCTCTCCACCCCCTATAGGTTCCCAGCAGGGTGAGTGTTTGAGGTGGAGCCCTGGGACCAGGTCAGGGGCTATGGCTCTAGCTGCTGGGAATCTGGGGGCTGCCTTCTTGGTAGTATGGGAGATTCTCCCCCCTGAGGGGCCCTCCAAACCCAGACACTAAGCTTCTCCATGCTGCCTCCAGTAATGATATTGTACCCATGACCAATGTTCCCTCTAAGCTGTGGAGTCTTGTGAGCAAGAATTCTACTTTGTGAGTGACTGGCATTAAAGTTGTGAGCGAGTGATTCGGCTACTGCATAAATTTGTTTGCTCCGGAGCCATCCTTCCTGAGCTAAGACAAAAATGGGTGAGCTGGAGGTTAAAAAATTGTGAGCTAGCTCACACTAACTCAGCTTAGAGGGAACACTGTCCATGACTACCATGGGGTATCTTTTAAAAGTGCCATAGAACACATGGGGTCCAGGGGAACCTTAAAGATTTCTTTAATGTTGTTGCATTAGACTAACATTGCTACCTCTCAGGAATTAAGTGTACATGGAAAGTGAAAATACAAGTTCTTCCTTTTCACCTTTTGCCCCATCCCCAAACCCAGTACAACTCAGGATATCGATTAAAATTCTAACTAAATGATACAAACTGCACAAATTCAATACAAGGATGAGTTCTTGGTAACTACTCATAAGTAAATACTCAGCTGGCCCAATTTGGGGTCTGGCTCCAAACAGAGCAAATAACTCCCCCCCCCCAATCCCCATAGCCCCATGCTCTTTCTGTCATTGAAAACAACACAGGAGTAAAGTCAGGAATTCCTTCTTTTCCCATGCAGTGGTTCTCTAGTGCCAACTATCAACAGGACAATTGGAATGACTTGTTGCCCCTAGCCGAATTCTGTTATAATAATACTTATCACTCTTCCATGGGGATGTCCCCGTTTAAGGCGCTGTATAGTTATGACAGCCCGCCTGTCCCATTTCTGGAAGGGGATACGGACATGGGGCCAGGGGATGCTGCTCAATGGTGTAAACAATTGTGGGACTCTTGGCCTTAAGAGCCAAGCACTGGATCATCCCTTCCCTGTCCTCCCTTGCACCATCTGCTTAAATTCACAGAATCAACATTGCTGATCCTTGTATATAGCAGCAAATCTCCCACTTTCACTGGCATATCTCCCATTTACATGGGTGTAGGGCTTAGTCATCATCCTAAATGAGGATTAGCATGGGGCAATTAGTCACCCTAAACTATCACTCTTTATCAAACATAGGGTTTCAGCCTCCAAGTGGTGGCTGGAGATCTTGTGGGATTACAATTTATCTCCAGGTGAAAGAGATCAGTTCCCCTGTAGAAAATGGCTGCTTTGGAAGGTGTACTCTATGGAATTATACCTCACTAAAGTCCCTCCCTCCTCAAACCCGGCTGTCTTCAGGCTCCACCCCCCAAATCTCCAGGTATTTCCCAACACACATCTGGCCACCCTAGAAATCAACTCAAGAACGACATATTAGTAACTCATTCTAACAGTGCATTTCAAAAACGAAATGAATCCGGGGGGATCTGATCTGGAGATCAGTGGTAATAGTGGAAGTCTCCAGACCCCACCTGGATGTTGACATCCCTATTGATCCATGTATTTCAAAATGTCCTGGTTTGAGTAACCAAGAAAAAATCTAGCAGAAAGAACTAGCAGAATATATTTAATAAATTTATTTGGCAAAAGAAAGAGCCAAGGTTAGCATGGTGTAAGTCACAGGGGAAGTGGAATGAGGGAGACTGTCACTACCACATATTTCGTGGTGTTCTTTTGTGACAAGACCGAACTGGTTAACGCCATGGGTGGATGCTAAAAGTTTCAGATATAGGAGCACTGGAACAATAATTTGTGACAATACTCTTAAAAGGCTGGCTCATCCTGAAAACAACTGGAGAGGGAGATGTATTATAGGAATAATAAAGTGTTACATTGATAGCATATTAGAAACTTGGGTCACGTTTAATGGTACATTTAATGGTCATGTTTAATGACCATTAACTCGGGTCACATTTAATGGTCACGTCTCCGGGGTTTTCCCAGCTGACATCAGCAGTAAGGGAACTGGCTGCTAGAATGGGTTGAAGAGAAGCTGAGTGTGTTCATTGGGAAAAGGCAAGATTGGATAGATGCTGTAATTTAATTAACATATGGAAATAATGCAATATAGCACAGTTTCTGAGCATAGTAACAGAGGTATACCAGTAATTCAGTTCCTTTAAATAAGAAGATTGCTCATAGCTAGAATTTGCAAATGGGAGCTCTGGAGGGAATTAACCCCTTTTGTGTCTCTCAATACATCTGAGAACAAGCATTAATTAGCTATTTTTAAATAAATTATTATGTACCGGTGTATGGGGTTCTGGGTAGACATGCTAAGAAATGGCAGAGAGCTGTATGTCAGACTTAATATGGATAACTGCTTGTTACGTAAATTTTATAGTACTGCATTCATGCATCTATGTTGTATTGTATTTATTGTATTGTATTGTATTGTATTTTAACCTGTTGTACGCTGCCTTGAGCCTGCCTGTGCCAAAAAGGTGGGTTATAAATCGAAAATAATAAATAAACAAACAGCTCTTAAAAATATTTTTCTTGCATAGATTTAAAGCATTACAAACAATATAGAATATCTCTCTATATAATAATTCTCTGTTGGTGGTGGCACGCTGCTGAACATTCCACACGGTGCCAAATAAATACATAAATAAATAAATAAATAAATAAATAAATAATGTATGGAGCCCCCCCCCAACTTATATTTTTCTTAAAGCCGAAGCTTATGAGAAAATATAATCAAGATGCTCCATCAATGGTGCCTTTCTCCAGCTAGGCTAGGGAGAATTTACTGAGGTAACAAACCATATCCTGATTATATTCACATGTGGTGGAAATATCCTAGACTGCAAAACTATTGGAGGATGGTCTCAGTTATGTTGTCAAGAGGTCTTGGGTGTCCAGTCATTCCTTCACCAGAAATTTTCTTGATGCATTATGTTGTGTCTATACCAAAGAAGTTTTGGATACTTGCCTTATAAAAGTGCTGCTAGTTTAGAGCTGGCTGAAGTTTGGAAGCAGGAAAAAACTTCAACAAGAAGATTGCTTATTGATAAAATTAAGACTTTCTCTTTAAATGTGAAATTAACATCTCTTAAAAATATTTTTCTTGCATAGATTTAAAGCATTACAAACAATACAGAATCTCTTTATAAATAATAATTCTCTGTTGGTGGTGGCACGCTGCTGAACATTCCACATGGTACCAACTTCCGGTTTATGGTGACATGCTGGCAGACGCATCTCCTGGACCTCCCGGGGATGTGATCTGCGTACCAGTGGAAAGGAAGGGGGGGTGATGGGTCACTACCCCCCCAGAGCCTTGGCAAAAAGGCTCCTAGCCATGGGGCTTTTGAGGGGTGACCTCTTCACCAGCGCGATTGAGGCGCTCCTCCGCCCCGACGGTCCTGTCGCTGAGTGTCCATATGGATCTAGAGCTGCTGACTGGACAAGCATTGGAGATCGAGCATTTTGAACAAGTGCCGAGCAAGGTCGTATGACCAATAATGAACAGTGAGTCATGTTAAAGTGAATATGAGAATTTAAAAAGAAAGCTACCCCTGGGAACGGCAAGAAAAGCGAGCGAGAGAGGGGCCCCTCACATGCGTATGAACTAAACAATGAAATACTAAGGGGGGAGTGGAAGAAAAAGCGTTGAAATCTGTTTTGAGAGACTTACCAGAGCGCAGATAAGCATATGGGTGTATTTCAGAGACTTTAGCAAGTTTTCATAAAAGTAAACAATCCATAAAGATGGCGGGGAAGAGGGCAGAGAAAGACAAACCAGCAAAAGTAAAACCAGCGGGGACCATGAGCCCTCAACCGGAAGAGGTCACTGAGTTCTCCAAAATGTTGGCAGATTCATTGCTCCCTCTGCTGGACCAGATGACTAACATCAAGCAAAAGCTATCAACTTTAAACCAGAATCTTGCAACTCAGCAGCTCCAACTGACTGAGACTTTAAAAATAATTGAGCAAACCGCTGAGAAGGTGAAGGAAATGGACGCCAACACTAAAAAGGTCAAGAAAAAGGTGCAAAAGCTGGAAAAGAAACAAGCTTCGGAAGAATCACAACTTTTACAGCTGCAAATGGAGAAAGCAAATTTGGTCCTACAGTTTCAAGGGGTCCCAGAATTAAAAGGCGAGAATCTAATTCTATCCTGAAAGCATCTACAGGAACACCCTTGAAAATCGGGGACAATACCATCAGGATTCTAAAAGACATCCCATTTGAAATAAGGCAAAAGAGAAAGAAATATAAAGATGTAATCCTTTTTCTACAAACAAACAGCATTGTCTACAAATGGTTAATTCCAGAAGTTGTCATTTTCAAACTACACGACAAAAAAAATAAAAGATTGACTCTGTCTCCAAAGCACGTGAGTTCCTGAGAGTGCAGCTGGGAGAGACAGCCGAGGTCGAGAAGGAAGAAGATGACAGCAAATCCAGTGGTGAATTGGACTCGGTGTCTTCCAACGAGGAATCTGCTTCCGATAAGGGGGCGGCTGCCCCCCAACGTGCATATAAATTTAGGATGAGAAAAGATAAAACAAAATGAAGGCTGAAAGACTCTGAATTGTGCCTTAAAATTTTGGTTTTATTAGTGGATGCTCTGGGGGTTCTCTTAAACAGATAAATCAATGGATAAAAAGATATATCATTTATCATAACCAACTATGTTCAAAGTAATACTAGCAATTTAAGATTAACATTTATATAAGCTGTAGTTATGATCTCCTATTCTTGGGGTCTTAGTTAGTAGTGGTTTTCTTTCATTTCTCCCTAGATGTAGTTACCCTTTCCCAATTTTTCATTGTAGTTTGTAGTCTATTAAAAATGCAATAAAAAATCCCCTCCAGGGGGCCTAAAAAACAACAACATTCCACATTCCACATTGTGCCCACAGCCTTTGGCTCCGTGATCTGTCAGTCAGAAGCTGTTCCTATCCACTGGCTGCATTGCGTGAGTTTTGCCTCCAGATGAGGGCTGAAGATCACTCAGAATTACAACTGATTTCCAGATGGCAGAGATCAGTTCCCCTGGAGAAAATGGTGGACTCTGTGTCCTTATATCTTGTTGAGATGGCCCCTGTTTTTACAACTGTTCTTCAGGTAGCCAATGTGACGTGGCAGTCAGGGCTTCAGAGCATGGTAGAGGCTGCAGGTGAGGGGGGTGGGAGGGAAATAAAGGTAGGGTGATGATTGGCTGGGAAGAAGATAGGGTTGCCAACTCCAGGTGGGAAACTCCTGGAGATTTGAGGGATGGAGCTTGGAGAGGGTGAGGTTTCAGGAGGGGTGGGACCTCTGACAGATACAATGCCATAAACTCCACCCTCCAAACCAGCCATTTCCTCATGGGGAACCATGGTTGCCAATCCCCAGGTGGGGGCTGTAGATCACTCAGAATTACAACTGCTCTCCAGGAGAGAGGAGATGGAAAGCTGAAGTCAGAGGGGCAGATAAAGGTAGGTTGATGGTTGGCTGGGAAGGAGATAGGGATGACAACTCTAGGTTGGAAAATTCTTGAAGATTTGAGGGATGGAACCTGGAGAGGGTGGGGTTTGAGGAGGGGCGGGACCTCAGACAGGTACAATGCCATAGACTCCACACCCCAAACCAGCCATTCCCTCATGGGGAACCATGGTTGCCAATCTCCAGGTGAGGGCTGGAGATAACTCAAAATTACAACTGTTCTTCAGGTACCAGAGATCAGTTCCTCTAGAGAAAATGGTGGACTCAGTGTCATACCCTGCTGAGGTCACCACAGCAAATTGACACTGAGTGCCCAAGGCCAGGGCACTCTCCTAGAGCCTCTTTCTAGATCTCATTGTATTTATTTCCACAATGGGCCTTATTCCTAGTATGTTATAAGAAGTAGCTTTGTATTACTCTATTTTCATGTATTAATTTAAAATTTTTTTAATGGAATTATTAATAATTATAACAACAACAATAACTTATTTTTGGCAATTCTGGACACTCTTTTCTTCCTCTTGTTCTCTTTAATTTTATGTGTCTTTAAATGTTCTTTAAATATGTTATAAGAGAGGGGAAATCTATTTCTGGGGGCCTGTAGCACATAACTGGACAAGACGTTCTTCTGTAGACTATTCACAGTAGTTTTTTCACCCTTCCAAAGTGGGTGGGAAATTTGCAGATCATTTATTTATTTATTTATTTAATTCAATTTATACCCCGCCCTCACAGATTGAGACGGTTATTTCCCCCCAGCAAAAGAATATATAAAAGATATAAAATAGTTTTGTTACCTCTCTGATGATGCTTAGCTATTCGCCCCTGCAAACACATACATTTTATTAGAAATTATGCTTTATTTTTACAGCTGTGCTCAGTAATGCTCATTGCTTTAAGGCAAGAATGTTGCAGAAGTTAATATGATAGACACGCATGCCTTAGGATCAAAGGGAAAGAAAGATGAAGGAAGGTTTATTGACAGTTTTACACTGAGAATGAACCCTCCCAAATGCAAATCTGTTGTGCATTTGGGCATATTTGTAATCAAGGCTTTCAGAATATTTATGGAAAGTCAACATCTGTAGAGAAAAGATTATAACAAGCTCCTGTGAGGTGAACCAGGGTGCTTCATATGGGCTGCTGCCATACTCTGCCTAGTCAAAAACAACACACTAAGAAACAAGGTGTTTCAGAGGCCGTGCTTCCGGTAGGCTGCCTTATGATCCATGATATCTTCCCCAGGCTTGAAAAGGTGGAGAGGGAAGGAGCTGACCTAAGGTTTGTACTTGGGTCATGCCCAGCTGCTTCCATCCTGGTGCCCCTTTGGCGGAGTGGGCCTGCTCAGGCCTGTGGACCCTGTTCCACCCTGCCCTCCAAGGTTTTCCCAACACCTGGAGAGGCTTCTCTCCCTCTAGAGGCTGAATCTGCATCTGCTGTGTAAAGCACTTACAGTCTGCTGCAGTTCCATTGTACTCTGTTCCCCTTTCCCTCCCATTCTGGCTTGGAATAAAGGCTAGCTGTCTGCATCAGTCCTCACCACGGCAACTGTGGGGGTGCAGGAGGGAGAGTGTGTGCAAGGGGGGGAGGTCTCCTGAGGCACCAGCAGGGCACTACGCTGTGGGGAGGAAATGCCACCCACAACTCCCATGCAGAAAGTAAAGGGGGGGATGACCTGGCAGAGGGGGGGGGCAGAGGAGGGCTGGAAAGTGAACAAGCTGGGTGGGTGCACTTCTAACCAATGCTCCCTCTAAGCTGTGGAGTCCTGTGAGCAAAAATTCTACTTTGTGAGCTGCTGGCATTAAAGTTGTGAGTGAGCAATATGACTGCTGCATAAATTAGTTTGCTCCGGAGCCATCCTCCCTGAGTGAAGACAAAAATCTGTGAGCCGGAAGCTAAAAAACCGTGAGCTAGCTCACACTAACTCAGCTTAGGGGAAACACTGCTTCTAACCCACCAACAAAAAACCCCCCATGATTGCAGAAAAATGTTCCCTGGCTGCTTTTAAACACAGAGATACTGGAGGCGGGGGGAAAGAATTCGGTTTCAGTTGTCTGCTTTTTGCTCACAGCGTCTGAAGGATGGGGAGGAGTAATTGGAACTGCCTTAAAAGAGATCTA
Source organism: Gekko japonicus (assembly GCF_001447785.1). Taxonomy (NCBI): domain Eukaryota; kingdom Metazoa; phylum Chordata; class Lepidosauria; order Squamata; family Gekkonidae; genus Gekko; species Gekko japonicus. The sequence goes on from NW_015172555.1 coordinate 1,337,408, forward strand.
GATAATGCAGTGGGACGCCATAGTGACCTTGGAATGGCCACTTCAGAGCAATAAATGATGCAGACAGCCAATGCTGAGTCGATGCAATTGGAAGGCGACGGTGGCATGAAATGCAGAAAAGAATTTGTGAGAAGATGCGAAACTGAAGGCAAAGTGGCGGGAAAGACCAATGCAGACTGGACCTCTCTCTCGCTCGTGAAACCTGCTGCCACCACATGACCTTTGTAAGGAACTGCCCGCTAGGAGGATCAGGACTCCTAGCTTCCCTTCCAAGATCTGAGGCCTTGCCTCTGTGTCTCCTCCTGCTGTCCAGTAGCTCATCACCACAGGGACTGTTTACTGCCTTGTGTGCCCCTAGAGAAATAGCCGCTTGACTACCTTCCTCTTAAAGGTAAAAGTAAAGGCCTCCCTTGCTCGAAAGCCAGTCGAGTCCGACTCTAGGGTTGCGGTGCTCATCTCCGTTTCAAAGCCAAAGAGCCAGCGCTGTCCGAAGAAATTTCTGTGGTCATGTGGCCGGCATGACTAAACACCGAGGCACATGGAACGCTGTTACCTTCCCACTGAAGTGGTACCTCTTTATCTACTTGCAATTTCTTGCTTTCGAACTGCTAGGTTGGCAGGAGCTGGAACTAGAGACGGGAGCTCACTCCGTCATGCGGCACCCGGGTCTTGAACTGCTGAACTACTGACCTTCCACAGCCTGCAGTTCAGCATCTTAACCACTTGAGCCTTAACCACTTAACCTTCCTCTTAGTGTACCTTTTAAAATAGTGTGTCCAGGATGGTGGAGGTCTATGCTTATACCTTGAATAAAACTTTGTTGGTCTTCAAGTTGCCACTGGACTCCAACTTTGTTCTGCTGTTTCAGACCAACATGGCAACCCAGCTGAATCTAACTTGATATCTCAGTTTGTGATACAAAAAAAAAAAAAGATATAAAAGGAGTGAAAGGTTTGTTGTTGTTGTTCAGTCACACAGTCGAGTCCGACTCTTTGCGACCCCCATGGACCAGATCACGGCAAGTTAGTGAAAGGTTAGGCCTAATCTAAGAACTTGGAAATACACGTATAAGAGCACAGTTAACTTACTGTAGAAAATTCGCATTTATTGGTAAAAATGTCAAACAAGAGAGTAATCTTCTAGCATTTCCTCTGAACTAACCTTTACTAATCAGACATTGATTGTTTCAAAGATTGCTGTTTCTATGTTCATAAAAGCATTCTCATGTTTCGAATAAACTTCCAACTTCATGTGAGTAAATATTTATAGATAAGTTTGCCAAGTCTAGATTGGGAAATTCCTGAATATTGGGAGGGGGGAGCCTGGGGGGC
>NW_015172555.1:1338767-1349551 GCF_001447785.1 Gekko japonicus
CCTTTCCCTTCCCCTCCCCACAACAGACACCCTGTGAGGTGGGTGGGGCTGAGAGAGCTCTGACACAAACTGCTCTTTCAGGAACAGCTGTGCCAGAGCTTGTGACTGACCCAAGGTCACATCAGCAGGTGCAAGTGGAGGAGTGAGGAATCAAACCTGGTTCTCCCAGATTAGAGTCCGCACACATAACCACTACACCAAACTGGCTCTCCTCCGACGGGGCGTCCGGTAACGAACAGCGAGTGAGTGAGGGCAAGCGGGCGGCCTGACTGGTGGGCGGGGGTGGGGCGGGCTTAGTCGGGACCAGCTGGGCAGCCCCTCGACTTGCCGCCCCCAGCAAGAAGCCTGGCTCCCAGCAGGTGGCTCGGGGCTTTTTGGGCGCGCTGCCTTGGTGGCGGCCGAAAGGGGAGGGGGTGAAAGGCAGGGGATGGCTGGGGAGGACGGAGGAAAACGAAGGGGGGAGCATGCCTGCATGCGTGCATGCGTTGGTGGGGGGACTGGGAAGAAACACATCATCTTGCGCCGACCTGCCCCCCCTCTGCCCCCCCAAAGATGCTAACCCAGGGCAAGAAGGTACCTGGGAGATTATCAGAGTGGCAAAGGAGAGAAGATTGCCCTGGTTTGACCCCACCCCACCCCAGGCGCTGCCTCCTGAGCAGCTCCTTGAGCGCCGGGGCTTTTGGCGGGGCCGGGGCCAGAGGGGCACTGAGGCGCGTGTGAGGCTGGCCATTGGGAAGGCGGGAAGCAGGGCTTCTGGGCAGCGCTGGGGCTTTTGGTGGGGGTGGAGCCAGAGGGGCGCTGAGGCGCGTGAGGCGGGCCGCTGGAAAGGCGGAAAGCAGGCTTCTTCTTGCAGTCAGGGTAGCCTAGCCTTTTGGCGGGTGCTGGGAAGCTTTGGTGGGGGGGCTGGGTTGTGTTTGGTGCCCCTCAGGCCGGCCGCACTCTAGGCGAATGCCTAGTTCGCCTAGCGGGTGAGCCGGCCCTGGTTGTAGTCCTGGGAGATCTCCAGACCCAGCCTGGAGGTTGACAACCCCATCTACAGAGCTTTCACCTTCCTCAGACTAAGTGCCGACATAATCAATTTCGGCCAGCAGTAAGACTCCTCCTGCATGTCAGTTTCCTCAGTAGAAGCCAGAGTATTTCCGCCAGCCGAATGTCAATTTCAGCCGCATTATATCCTATGGGCCATTGAAGTCAATGGCAAAAACATAGGGTATATTCTGGGGGCTGGAGGGGATGGGGTTTGAGGGAGAGGCTCCAAACTCACAGGGTAGCTGCTGGAGTCTCTCCCCAAGAAGCCCGCCAAGGTTCAAGAACATTGGACTAGGGAGTTTAATTTTACGGGCCCCCAAACAGGTTGCCCCATCCCCTCCATTGTTCTCTATGGTGGGAACAAAATTACCCTTTTCCCATGGTGCTGTTAGTGGCTCTGGGAGGAAAGGGGTTTGAGGGAGAGACTCCAAATTTTCAGAGTAGCTTTGGGAGCCTCTCCCCACATAAATCCTCATGTCCCAAAGCAATTGGCCGAGTGGCCCCAATTCTATGGGCACCCAAACAGGTTACCCCCATTACCTCCATTGTTTCCAATGTGGAAACCTAGCCAGCAACACTTAAGGCAGGCAAGCAGGCAACACCCAGCAGTCAGACTCTCCCAGAGAATCTCAGGGAAAGTGAACTGTCTTGGGAGGTGCTTGTTTGCTATGAGAACAAGTGGCACACTCCAGAACAAGTGGCCCTGTGGCCCTGAGCCTGCTCGTGGGAGAGGGAGGGAGGGTTGGACGCCATATAAACAAACAAATGATTAGGTTCTCCCCCCCCCATTCTAATGGGGGGGACTTTATTTTTAAGTTAATTCTCCAGTAACACTGAATTTACCTTTCTCTCATATGGTATTTTAGGGTGAATATAAAAACATTTCTTTGTCTTCTGCTACACAGAATATCCAGGAGGTCTTAGAGCAGTAGATGTTCATTTCTTTTTAGAAATGTAACTTATACATAATTTTACCTCATATTTGTTTAGTCAACACTGCCTTCCCTGCTGAAAACTGACCTTCATTTCTCTCACATGACATGGCTATAAATCTATTTCATTTTTATATGGTTGATTGAATTCCACATTATTGCTTCTCCTATGATATGATTTCAGCTTGTGCATCTGTCTACCGCACAGGAGCCAGAGTCCTTGCTGGTGACAGTAAAAAGAGTATTAACCCATACAAATGTGGCCACAAAGAAGGTGCTCTGAAGGTCATACAATATACGAGCTCTCTGTAGAGCAGAACTTAATTCTTTTCATGGCTGGGCATTTTTTTGAGAAAATACATACTTTTTAGGGTGTTAGAATAGATAAAAGGCATTGGGGGGAAGCCTTTACCCTTTTAATAAAGCCGGTGAGTAGACTTCACGTTTCTGGGATCCCAGATCACCGCAGACTGTGACAGCAGCCATGAAATTAAAAGACGCCTGCTCCTTGGGAGGAAAGCGATGGCGAACCTAAACAGCATGATAAAAAGTAGAGACATCACCCTGCCAACAAAAGTCCGCATGGTCAAAGCAATGGTATTCCCAGTAGTCATGTATGGCTGCGAGAGTTGGACTATAAGGAAGGCCGAGCACTGAAGAATAGATGCTTTTGAACTATGGTGCTGGAGAAGACTCTTGAGAGTCCCTTGGACTGCAAGAAGATCAAATCAGTCAATCCTAAAAGAAATCAACCCTGACTGTTCCCTGGAAGGCCAGATAATGAAACTGAAGCTCAACTACTTTGGCCACCAAATGAGAAGGGAGCACTCACTGGAGAAGACCCTGATGCTGGGAAAGATTGAAGGTCAAAGAAGACGGGGACAGCAAAGGATAAGTTGGTTAGACAGTGTCATCGATGCAATGAACATGAAATTGAGCCAACTTCAGAGGATGGCGGAAGACAGGAGGGCCTGGCGGGAGCTGGTCCATGGGGTCGCGAAGAGTCAGACTCGACTATGCGACTGAACAACAACAACAACAACCAGCTCAGAACTATTAAGAGGCCTTGAACAAGTTCTCAGTCAGCCTAACATACGTCACAGTTAGATCAAGATGGGTAGCCAGTGTTACCTTGTCTGTAGCAGTAGAAAAGAGCAAGAATTCAGTAGCACCTTAAATACTAACAAAATGTATGAGCTTTTGTGAGTCACAAAAGCTCATCCCTTGTCACAATCTTTGTTAGTCTTCAAGGTGCTACTGGACTCTTGCTGTTTTCTAGTACTTCACAGTGTTGTTGTAAAATGGGATAATCAGGAATGCTAGAATACCCTCTAATTCAGCTCACATGTTGCTCATGGGCAGACGAAGGTCCAGTCGACTGTTCCTCTGCGTCTGAAGAGAGCTTGAATGTCCAGGGAAAAGTCCAGTGAAAAGATGACAAGGGCTGCTCCAGCAGGCAACAGCACTCCCATCTTGTCTTTGAACCTTAGTTTATTAAGTCCCAATCTAGCAAACTACTGATTGCTGTCAACTGTTAAAAATATCCATAGTCTCAAAAGAAGATCTACTGCTTTATAGTTGACTAACAAAAGTTGTGTCTCAGGACTTCCTTTTGAAGTGATTGACTACTCAAGAGAATTCTTAAAGTTGCCCAGGTCTATCATTGATTCCAGGTCAATCACAGCCCCAGACATACAGGTGATTCATGATTTGGGAATCAATCCTGCACATACACTAACATAATATATGACACACATGTCCTAGAGGCAAACCCCCCCCCCCAGCATGTTTACTGTAGGTCATTTAAATGATGCATCTGACTATATGGTCCGTAGGGTCTATCTAGAAACTTGAACTAGTTCAACTTTTGGTTTCAGCACAGCGTGATCGAGGTGAGTTGCAGAGCTCTGCTCCAGGAGCCACTCAAATTGCACGGTTTGGGGGAGTTTGTGCTATCCAAACTCTTAGGGGGACCTCAGAAGAGGGGTCCCTGAAGCAGGGGGCACGACGAAGAACCAGACACTGGTGGCAGCTTGGATATGGAGTCTTTTGTCTGCCCCGAAGCCCCAGCCAAAGTAATTACCATATTGGCACTAAGCTGTGACTGCTGGACTTGATGAGAATCAAAACTAAGCGTATTTCTACAATAAACCCCTTTCTACATCAACTGCAAGAAGATATTCAACAAGTAAGCTTCCCCCCCCCCTCTGTACATGCATGAAATGTTCGCTGAAACAGAGACGAGGAACTCAACCAGACTGTGAGAAAGTTCAGAAAGAAAGGGGAGGGATATCTAGCTATCCCTCCCCCCTCTATTTGGAAGTGGCTTTTAATCTAAAGGAAATAACATCAAAAGGACTAAAATCCACTAGAAAAATATGACTGTGCTGTCCTTTATTTATCTAACTGGTTGTAGACTGAAGAGTAGCTGGTGGATTCTTGGGTCTAGTCTAAACAAACCTTGATGGTCTAGCTATTTGACTAAGTTGCTCCATGGAAAAAATTGCTACTTTTCAACTGATAACAGAAATACTTAAGAACATTTTTTGATGCAGCTCTGCTACCAATGCAGTGTAGTTTGTGTCTTTTGGCAGACAATGTTTAGGAGATTTCTTGCAAATTTCGCCAAGCAAAAAGTATGTTGGAACAACTCTTAAATGAACCAAAAGATTTGAGTGAAGCGCCGACTTTGGAAGAGGAGGAAATATCAGAGATTAAACTGCCTAATGTGAAAATGGAGAATACAGATGTATTTTTGCTTGAAGCAAGAGGATCACAAGATACCAGAATAGAGGACGGGAAAAGAATTCCAAGCACATCTAATATGTTATTATTGGACACAACAAGCAAACAAGGAGAGAGTTCTACCCTCATAATGGAATATTACAGGAGCAACTTACAACCCCAAAAGAAAAGACATTGGGAATTTAAGAAGAAGAAAAAGGGGGGACTGTTTAAGATGGAATTGTTACCAGGGAAGCAGCCACTCCCCCAATGTTGCCTGAGAGTTGGCCTCCTCCCTCGCCCCCCTCACCCCCTCAGGGATTGGAGGGAGGCCCCTCAGCCTTGCCCAGACCGCGACCTCCTGGCACCAGACCCATTGGCAAGTACCTGTCAGGTCCCCACAGCGTCAATGAAGTACAAACTTATGGAAAGGTTTTACTTTTATTGAAGCAAAAGGTGCATTGACAGGATCACTGTTAGGAATGATGTGGAATCAAACAGCATGACTGGTTATAGTGCGTTCAAACCGGTGAGGCCCAATTGCGGGAGTTCCCGTGCGCGCCATTAGGCCTGAGAAACTAATGGTACTACTAAGCATAACAGGTACTCTTCCCACGGCAACTCCGTGTGATAACCCACGCAACTTATCCAGCGCCTCTCCTCCTGCGGCCTTGAAAGATACACGTTGCTGCTGCAAAGCAATTAAGCATAAGGAAAGGAATGTGCATGAAATCGAAAGTAGAAAACATTTGGCAGCTTGCTGACAAACTTCAAGGAACAGATGTCAACAATGACTCAATGTATTACCTCTCAACAAACCCAGATAAATGAGATATTGCAAATAATGAAACAAAATACTGAGAAGATAAATGATGGGGTTGCAGTTACTCAAAAGCTGAAGAAAAAAGTGCAAAAGCTGGAAAGGAAACAAAGCTCCACGGAAGATCAGCTGCTGCAATTGCAAATGGAAAAGGCCAACATGATCCTTCGTTTCCAGGGCATGCCATATAATAAGGGGGAGAGTCTTAAAGAAGTGATGAGCGGATTATTAGCCCCAGTGACAGAGATGAAGGTGGAATCGTTGCTAAGCGATATGGATGTGGTCTATAGATCATATTCAGGCTATATAAAGAAAAATAATCTGCCTGGGGAAATTGTTGTAAGATTATCGAAGAGGCATGTGAGGGATGCAATCCTGAAATATTTCTGGAATATCCCTGAAAGTGGGAGAGAGTATTAAAGGACATTCCATTTGGAGTAAGACAACAGAGAAAGAAGTATAAAGAACTTGTGCTTTTTCTTCAGACAAATTCAATTGGATATAAATGGTTATTTCAAGATTAAGGATAAAAAAGAAAAGATTGAATCTGTTATGAAAGCTCAAGAATTTCTTAGGGTCCAGTTGGGAAAGTAAGAGGACGGCAAAAAAGAAGAGGACAGCAAGTCCAGTGGCGAGCTAGACTCGGGTTCTTCCGGAGAGGACTCTCTGACAGAGCAAGGGGCAGTAGCCCCAAAAAGTCCTTATAAGTTACAGAAGAGAAGGGGAAAGGAGAAGTAAAGGCTGAAGGACTCTGAATTGTGCCTTTGAGAACTTTGAAATGGGATGATCAGGGGTACTGAGTTTAGACAGTTAAATGTTAAGCTCTAAAGGAAAAGTACTTTAAATGTTTGACTCAGTTTGTAATGGAATTAATGATGGGAAGATTTGATGTAATTAAGCTAGTAGGAGGATCTCCTCTCTTGGACTTTTAGTTAGTAGTGGGTTATTTACTTTATCCCATAAATGTAGTTTCCCTTCCTTTTTCTTCTGTTATAGTTTTTGTAGTGATATAAAAAATAATAAAAAATCCCCTCCGGGGGATCAAAAAAAGAAGAAGAGAGAAACTGAAACGTAAAATCAAATGTTAAGAGAAATATATATTACAAGGTAGATATTAAAGTGGAAAAAGAAATGTGTTACAAGGTAGTTTTTATATGTAATTTTAGGAAAGCTCAAAACCTTAAAACATGATTTAAAAACAAATATTAATAACAGCTGTATGGAATTTAGTATGGCTGTAGAAAAAGATAAATATTATTAGCACTTGTATGGACATTTTTATAAGAAATGCAAAGTTGAATTTAGCATTAGATATGTTTTTCCTTTAGGGTTAGTATATAATTTTTAGAATGCTTTTGTTATAGAATGGCTATGTATAAGCAGTAGGACATTAAGGATCCATAATTATATGAGTAAGGACTGGTTTTGTAACTATAAAATATTTGAATATGAGAATCCATAGATATGAAATTAACACAATTGAAACAGATTATATCAGTATTTGTATGAAAACTTTTATAAGGAATGTGAAGTTGAATTTAATATTAGGTATGTCCTTTTCCCTAAGGGTTAATATAAAACTTTTAGAATGCTTTGGTGATAGAATGGCTACTTATAAGCAGTACAATATTAAGGATCCATAATTATATCGGTAAAGATTGGTTTTGTAGTAAAAGATTAAGAGATTTTAAAAGATTTGACAATTGAAATATGATTATAAAAAGTATTAAGGTAATAAGATGGTATAAACTTCCTCTAAGAAGGTATAGAATGCTTTTGTGATGTAAAAGCAATAACTTGGTTTTTTTTGCAGATATCAAGAAATGTATGGATTTAAGTGACCAAGTGTAACACTAAGAATTACCTGATTGTACAAGTAGAATCATTAATGTTATGTAACAGAGTCTGTAGAAGTAATTGTAAGCACTTCTTCCCCCCCCCGCTTTGTACACCCCCATTCCCTATTTCTCTACCTTCCTTCCTTTTTAAAAAACCAATACAATTTTAAAATAAAAAAAGAAAAAGAAACTTGAACTAGTTCAGATTACAGCAGTTAGGCTATTAAAGAAGACACCTGAATCTGGGCATGTTTTCACCAGTACATAAAGATTTTCAGTGGTTGCCAGGTTTTTTCTGGGAGGAATTTATTTGTTTTAACCTATAAAGCTCTAAACAATCTGACACCTTGGCATCTGAAAGATGACCTGTTCCCATATTAACGGGGTCGTTCGAGAGAGTTCAAATTTCCAACAGAGATCCCCACTTGGTGTCTCCACCAGTAGAGGTTAGGTGAGTAGCAGCCAGGACAGAACCTTCTTTTTAGTGGAGACTCTCCATAGCTATTTATTAGATGCAGTGGTAGAACAGTCCCATGAGGCATCTAGGCACCTCCTACCCAGTGACTGGTTACCAACGGATGTCTTACTGCACTAGTTTACTCCCACCAAGGAATTATCGATCTAACAACCAACTAACAACACCTGGAAAGGATATTCACAAAATGTTAGCAGGAAAGAGTGTGGGTACAGAGCCTACACACACAGTTTGTATGTCTTCTAGTAATAGTGAGGGGCAGAACAGCTCTAATGATCCATGGGCCTTGCTCTGATTTGGCCCTCTGAGGCATCTAGGGACCAGTGGTTGTTCCAAGTCTCTGTCTGACAACGTTCTGCTTTCTCAGTTTGTCCAGCTCTCAGGGAGGTCATCTTCCACTTCTTCTTTAATATGCTCCCACCAGCTGGTCAATTTCAGAATTACCTGCCAAGAGGCTAGCACTTCCAGCTCCTCTTTCCACATAACTGATTAAAGGTTCCACCTAATGCCTGCATCTACCACTACCAAGAAACTGGATACAACAAGGATGGTTCACCACACTTGCACACTCCCAGGGAATTAGTGATCTAACAACCAACTACCTCCCTTACCCTGGTGCCCATTTTGTATAGAATGTTCAAATGGTGGAGGTCTAAGTCATATGGCGAGCAACTGCCAGCATTTAAAATAGTAAAGAATTTATAAAAAGGAAATATAACACACATACTTTGCACAGCAACAGATTGAGCAAGAAATACAAAGAAAAGGTGCAGACGTGGAATCCTCTGTCCCTTGACTCCCTACATGCCCTAACTGATCTTAATCTAAGACAGGCTCTTCAAGCTTAGAAGTTACCGCACTCTAAAATTTCCCCATTAACTTGAGTCTTTTTAGAGGCAGCCAGCCCTTTGATCCATATGGCAGTGGTGGCTGTCAACCTGGAGCCCAGGTGGGAGAACTCCTTCTTCCATATGGAGTCAGCCCAAATAGATCCCATTCTCCCTCATTTCAGGAGTATTTATCTTTTCTGTCTGCCCATGCCCCCTGTGGGTCAATGTTCACTTCCTGCAGTTGCCAAGAACTTCTCTATCCTCCTATCTCCCAAGTCTCTGTCACATTCTTGGTGTTGGAGTCTAGCCAAGGTGTGAGCTGCCAATTTGATTGTCTCTGCCCAGGATGGCCATTTGCATTTGCAAAGCTTTGATGACTTGGTTCTCACTAGAGCCCTTGGAAGTTTTCTACTCACATGGGCGGGGGAAACAACTGCTTTAAAACACAGTGTGGGGGTTGTGAAAAGCTCAAGCCTTGAAATAAAATGCATTTCTCCACATCAGTGTGTACTTTCCTAGCATGTAAGTGCTATGCTTTTAACTATTGGATTCCCCCCACCCCCAATATGCATCTGATATTGATGAAACACATTGCTTTTATTACCTAGCATATTTTACATGGATTTATAAATGTTTTTTTAAAATTTAATTTTGAACCAGCGGAAGTTTCCTGGTCAAACTCAAGGGCAGCCCTGTGTAGAGTGAGTTAAAGTAATCCAGTCTGCATGCAATCCAGATTGCATGGATTACTGTCACTAAATCATGAGGAGAGAGATAGGGAACCAGTTGCCTGATCAGCTGAAGATGGTTTAAAGCAGATCTGGCAACATTCATGATTTGGGCCTCCATAGAAAGCGAGGCATCCAAAATTGTGCCCAAACTCCTCACCGTGAATTCCTGATTCCATCCTCCCGTGGCTCAGACACAGGACCTTCGGCTTTGATGGGCTTCATTTCAGCTGACTCTGCTTTAGCCAGCCAGCCATGGCCTCCAAAGCCCTAATTTGATGGGCTTCATTTCAGCTAACTCTGCTTTAGCCAGCCAGCCATGGTGAAAAGTACTCGAAACGTTGAGTGATTCAGCAAAGAGTACTTTATTAGATCAAGAACAAGACAGAGAACCCCGGCACGCAGGCCGGTATATATGTCCAGAACCCACCACCAAAACACACCCCCTAGTGACCCTATAGGTTATTTACAGTGGCCGAGAGTCTCATAGGCTCTCGGCCGCGGACCTTGCCCTCTGGTTGGTGCGCTATAATGAAAATGTCTGAGCCACAGGCTAAAAAACTGTGAGCTAGCTCCCACTGACTCAGCTTAGAGGGAACACTGGTGACAACCCAGCCCCAACCCCTGGACCAGCTTAGTGAGGGGGCGCGTGTAGATGTAAAATAACATAGAGGAGAGGACTGCCCACTGAGGGAACCTGCATACCAGAGCGTAACGCAGTGAAACCCTCTCCCCGAGCTCCACCCTCTGTCCCTGACCATGGAGAAAACAGAGAAGCCACTGCGAGGCAGTCCCCCATATCCCCACTTCAGTGAGGCAGTGGGTCATGAGATCATACCTGACCGTGTCAAACGCTGCCAATAACAGCAGCACTGACCCACCTTGATCTAGGCAGGGCCAGCTCGCTCACTAGGTGAACTAGGCATTCACCTAGAGCGGGCCGGCCCTTTGGGGCACCAAACTGCATCTGCCCCCCTGCCAAAAGCCCTGAATGCATCTAGTCCCTGACTGGGGGACTGCCGCCTACGCCGCCGAGGCCTCATTCACCCTGAGTCCAGTGCCCAGTGCACCCAGAAGCAGGCAGGGAAGGAAGAGAGGAGGGAGGAAGCGCCTCCCCTGCTGCGCTCGGGATCTGTCCTGAGGCACAGGTGGCCTGCAGGGCAGGGAGGAGGCGGACGGCGCCACCTGAAGGGCCCAGCGGCAGGGCGGCTCAGGTAGGCGTCCGTGGTGCATAGAGGGGGCTGGAGCAGACCCGCCACCGCTTTCTCCTCCAAGATGGGCCTGCTCGGACCAGATGACTCCTCCACGACACCTTCGGTGTGTCTCCTTAGCGCCGCCCCTGCGGGGAGCAAGGAGACGGGGAGCACGTGGCTGGGGGCCAGTTTGGTTTAGTGGTTAAGTGTGCGGA
>NW_015172555.1:1349682-1367144 GCF_001447785.1 Gekko japonicus
TCTTCTTCTTCTTCTTCTTCTTCTTCTTCTTCTTCTTCTTCTTCTTCTTCTTCTTCTTCTTCTTCTTCTTCTTCTTCTTCTTGGGGGGCGGTCCTGGTCCACCGGGGGGGAAGGAGAGAGGGGGGGAAGTGGGCAGGGGAAAAAAGAAAAAGCAGAAGGGCCGCCCTCTAAAGAGCCTTGTAGCCCCTTCTTCCCCCTCCACCCGATGCGCCCAGCTTAGCACCCGGCTTGCGCGCCGGAGAGGCACGCAGCAGTGGAGGGGGAGACACAAGGCGAGGGGGGGCGCCACAAGGCAGCCTCGCCTGGGGGGGGGGAGCACTAGTTTCACCTAGGGCACCAAAAAACCTTGGGCCAGCCCTGGATCTTGTTGTCCCCTGAGGTCATCCATGAGGGCGACCATTGCCGTCTCTGTCCCATAGTCTCTGTCCCTGAACTCAGAGACAAGTTGATGATATCTGCCGTGGGAATCCGTACTTCATCACTGCTGGCTTTCCCCAGCCATGACAGACACAGATAAAGATGAGTTCCCAGCTGCCCTCGGGGATCACACAGCTGGTAAGGTGGGGTACAAGAGTATGTGTGTGTGTGTGTGTGTTTGTGAACAATCAAATACAACTTGGAATTGTATTCCCGTTCCTGAAAGCAGGGCTATTTTGGGGCAGGAACGCACAGGAACTGAGTTCCGGCTGGCTTCAGAGTTGGCCACGCCCACTACAGCCAAAACCCCTGCATGCCTGGCTACAGAGGGAAGGCCTGGAAAGTGCCCCCCCCCAGCGACTCTGAGGTGGGCAGGCCAGGCAGGCGGGCCACCGCTCATTAGCATATTAGGCCACACCCTATGCCTTCCCGCTGCGGGGCGCCCAGGCAAGCCAAGGGAAGGCATAGAGTGTGGCCTAATATGCTAATGAGCTGTGCTGTCAGGGGTGTGGCCTAATATGCTAATGCATTTCTGCTGTCGGGTGTGGCCTGTTATGCTACGAGTTCCTGCTGGGCTTTTTCTACCAAAAAAGCACTGCCTGAAAGGAATGCTACTTTTTTACACAAGTGATAATAGGGCTTTTTTTCTTTTCTTTTCTTAACAGAAAGTATTCGGTCACGGACATTTTTTTGCCTCTGTATGGCCACAGCATGACTTAGTCACGGCTAGGCCCCACTGAAAGCAATGGGATTCTCACTAATCAACCGACCTTATTCAGTGGATTTCAGTTGTCCGTAGTCATGGCTAGTATTAGCAATGCTGGAGCCCTTGTATTCAACCACAGAAAGAAGAACAAAAGTGGATTCGTCACATTTTGAGTCTCAAGCAATACATTTATGTAAACTCTGCATGAAGCCTTTTCTCTCCCCTCTCTCTCTCTCTCTCTCTCTCTCTGTGCAAAACGGCAATGTCATGTCACCAAATCTTTCCTGCTTGTCTTTACCATGAATAAAACTCAGTTGGTTTTAAAGGCGCCTACTGGACTCAGACTTCGTTCCCCTGTTTGTCTTTGTTACTTTAAATGAACTAGCAGGTTCTTGATTAAATAAGGTACAATTAATTTTATTTATTTATTTATTTATCAAACTTATACCCCGCCCTCCCCGCAAGCGGGCTCAGGGCGGCTTCCATAAAAACATAAATACATTAAAATACACAATATTCACCATACAATAAAACATTATAAATACAAAGTGCTGGCAGCAGATTAAAATTAGTCTCGATGGTATATTACAGGAATAAATTGCCACTGCCCAGATGGTCCGCGATGTTTTCTGCTCTTTGACCATTTGTTGTTAAAACCACGGGCCATGTTCAGTTTAGAGGAGAAAGAATGTTTTGAAAGCTAATAAATAAAGCAAAAGGAAATTAAACTAATGTTATGGTTTAATATCTCGAAGATGTTAATTGATGTCATTTTTCTGTCACTTTCAGCATCCATGAACTTGGAGGGTGGGGGAGTTTCTGCATTTGTTTTTCCTCCTTTGAGCACTCACTTCACTTTCATTCTACTCCCCCCCCCACATTTCCTGAGAGCACCACTGTGGTGACTTTTTTAAAAAAGGTTCAATTCCAAGTCGAAGTGATTTTTAGAGCAGAATGATTTGATCGGATCCCCCCCCTCCCCTTTGTTTCCCATTGATGCCTGGTTCCCTGCCCACCAGTGTTCCCTCTAGGCTGAGTTAGTGTGAGCTAGTTCACAGTTGTTTAGCCTCCAGCTCACACATTTTTGTCTTCGCTCAGGAAGGATGGCTCCAGAGCAAACTAATTCATGCAGTAGCCAAATCGCTCGCTCACAACTTTAATGCCAGTAGCTCACAAAGTAGAATTTTTGCTCACAAGACTCCACAGCTTAGAGGGAGCATTGCTGCCCACATCAAAATCATTCATTCCACCCACTCACCCACCTTCTCCCATCCCCCCTCCTTCATTGCTGTACAACCACCATTCTTTATTTAAAAAAAAAAATGGCTGCACGAGACTAGCATTTGAAGGCTAACTCAAGAGTTTAGATCTCCAGTACCCATTTGTTTTTGTTTTGCCATGAAAATTTAGGGGTCGGGTACCTGCATCATTGCCACCTCTCATCTGTTCCCATCCCCCCCCACACACAGGTGATCCTGGCATTCACTGCACCTCCTGGCCATCTGACTCCCCCCACGCCGCCCCCACGCCGCTGCCAAAAGCCTCCATGAGGAACCTTCCTCGGAAGAGCCAAGCAAGACGAGGAGCTTCTGGGGCCCGGGCTGATGATCCATTTAAAAAATGTTTAGCCCCGGCTGCTGATCCGATTGCGTGCTGAGGGGGTGTGTGCATTTTCCCAGAGGGGCTCAGGAGCCAGGCTCCCCGGGACTGTTCTTTCTGTGCCTTCCGTCCCTTCCTGTCTCCCAGCCGCAAGCGGCAGCACAGAGAGACTGGCCCAGGCTTCCCTCCTTCTCCGTCTCGGCTGCCCTCCTTCTCCAACTCCTCCAGGCTGACTCATATGCTTGGCGACCAGTAGCAAACAGCAGCATTCATTTGAAATCAGGCATGTAGCTACAGTGGGGCATCTTGGGGCTAGGCCCCCTGATTTACAAGCCATCCAGCCCAGGGCCCCCTGAGCGGCAGCAGCTGTGGGGAAGGAGCCAGGTATTCCCTTAATTTGATTAGCCAGTGCTCCCTAAGAAATTTAAATGCCCCCCTGACTTAAAAAATCCTGACTACGGGCCTGATGCTTAATTGTCAACCAAGAAAACTCCCCCCCCCTTTCCCAGCCCAACATCATCATCATCAACAGCCAAAATCATAGTGAGGGCCCATGCACCCTGCTCCGAAGAAGGGACTTCTTTTTTTAATCTTTAGAAATAAATCATTGGTCGGTGGTGATTGCTGTCTGCCAGAAATAATATCTGTGTGATGGTAATTTTTTTAAAAATATTGTGTTGTTTCCTGCTGCAAATATGGGAGGGGGACACAAGGCTATTTTAGGACATACACTGGCTACACCGTGGGAGCAGGAGAGCAAGCCCCTCTAGCCAATCACTCTGGCCCTACGGCCGATCTTTCGGGCTTTTTCAAAGGCTTTGCTGCTGCCTTGTCAGTTTCAAACTCTGGTCAGTTTCAAGAGGGTCCCCCCCCCTTTGCCCAGGTTCCTTTGTGTTCCTTTTCCATTTTTTCCAACAGAGCTTGCAAAGAAGAGAAGAAGAAGAAGAGGAGATTGGATTTATACCCCGCCCTTTACTCAGAGTCTCAGAGCGGCTTACAAACTCCTTTCCCTTCCCCTCCCCACAACAGACACCCTGTGAGGTAGGCGGGGCTGAGAGAGCTCTGACAGAAACTGCTCTTTTTCAAGAACAGCTCTGACAGAACTATGGCTTGCCCAAGGTCATACAGCAGCTGCAAATGGAGGAGTGGGGAATCAAACCCAGTTCTCCCAGATTAGAGTCCACACACTTAACCACTACGCAAAACTGGCAAACCCTCCCCCCCCCACCTGCTTGGGATTGTTGTTCTGTGCTATACCATTTTTCCCAGTGGCCAATAACACCGTGAGAATCCCCTAGTGCTTGGCAATGAGGAAAATGGGGCTTCGCAGCTGTACTTGTCAATTTCAAAATAGTCTGGTCAGATTCAAGAGCCCCCCCCCTCCTTTGTGCTCCCTTTCATTCAGCAAACTAATGCTAAAAGGCATGCACAATGCTGAACTAGGGGGATTTAAATGGAAGGCCATCACTTGACGCTAATGCGCAGTTATGATACGGCAATTGAGAAAATTTTTAAAAAATGGGCGCCACTCCCCACATGACAGAAGTGATGTTCCTGCCTCAATTAAGAAAAGTGGGGTTTTGGATTATAGCTGCAGAATAAATATCTGGAGAAAAAGAATGGTGCGTAACATGGGCACAGAGTCCAAAGTCCAGTTAAAGGACTTGACTACTCGGAAAATCTGCACTAAGCTGTTTATGCATAATAGACCATACTCTTGTGGATTTCAAGAACATGCAGATTATTCTGTCTGTATGTCATTATCTTGAAGTATTCTCCAATGCCCCATCACTTTTCTTAATGACAGCACTGTGAGAGCAGCTGGTTGTAAGCTGACAACACAGCAAGAAATAGATGCAATCAGAAATATTTCCAGTATACTCTCCTATTTATTGTTCAACAGCCTGGTTTTTGTCTTCCTTTACTCTAGAATTATACTGCTTTATGCTTCCTTTTTTTCTTCCCTCTGCAAATTTAATTTATCCTCCTAATTCCTAAGGCTTGTGAACATGGATTTCAGTGAAACTGTTTCTCTGACGTTTTTGGAGAGCAAGGGAAATGGCTTTAGCCTTCGCTCTGAGTTGGCTTCATGGTGGCACTATGCCACTGATCACTATATAACCAGTTAGGCTCTGTGATGTCCCACTAGCACAGCAGCCTCTTCCTTCTGGTTACTGATTTCATTGAGATGCTTCTTCTTCTTCTGGCAGGGTGGACTATAGTATTTCATGGCCGGATAATTATGACAGAGGCAAAATATGTCTTTGGCACTCCATGAAGTCTTTGCTACATGACCCCTGTCTCATTATTGCAACTAAATCTAGAGTACAATTTCTTGGAAGAGAGCAGAAATAATTCTGATTTTTTAGAGCTGTGGCCATAGGCAAGGGGGAGGAATGATTTCCAGGGCTTCTCCTGCATTAACCTCAGCTACAAATTTCCAAAAGACATGGTGGCTTCTGAATATGTATCAATGCACTCAGAACTATGGGGAATTTCAGACAGGCGATATCTCCCGGTAGAGAACCGGTTCTCAAACGGGTTCTGGTCTGTCATTTCAGACAGAACCCGTTTGAGAATCGGTTCCCTACCGGAATGTAACTGCCATTTCATACACAAAAGCTTCTGTCCCGTTTAGGAACCGGGACTGAAGCGTTTTACCTCTCAACCGCTTCTGAGTAGTCTTCAGTTCCCTCTCCCGGTTCTGTTACACTTTTTCCCCGCCATTTTTCGCCCACGCGGGCTTTTTTAAAAAAACGTTTGATTTATAGCGTTATATTGCTATAATGCTATACCGGAACTTCAAACTCCAATGGGATCGCTATTGCGATCGTTTGGCATTCCAGTATAGCGTTATATCGCTATAATGCTATAAATTGAACTTTAAAAAAAATCGATCACCCGCGTGGGAAGAAAATGGCGGGAAAATTGTACAGGTTCACTTCAAAACGGAAGATTACCGGCTTGAAACCGGGTGAAACTGGGTAATGTGAAATTCCCCTATGTTTATTTATGCACTATCTCTCTTCAATTCTGTCAGAATATCTACCATTGACAGATCAATAATAATAATAATAATAATAATAATAATAATAATAATAATAATAATAATAATAATAATAATAATAATAATAATAATAATAATAATAATAATACGTGATTGGTGTCATCTGGGCCTGTGACCCATGAGCCAGGATGCAGCCCAGTAAACATACACCATGGCCCACTAGGGTTCCCAACCTTCAGGTGGAGCCTGGAGATTCCTGGAATTACAGCTGATCTCCAGACTACAGAGAACAGGTTCCCCCCCCCCAAGAAAGCGGCTGCTTTGGAGGGTTGGGCTCTCTGGCCTTGTAGCCCGCCTTCCCCAAGGCCCCAAATACCCCGGAGTTTCCCAACCTGGAGGTGGCATTGAGCTTGGTCATCTCCTTGTTTTGTTTTTGCCTAAGGTATAGAGCGAGCAGACAGCGCTGCCAAGAATGTAATGATGAAAACCTCATGATGAGCAGCTGCAATGGAAGTGAGTGCTTCTTCGAGGTCTGATGTTTATCATGTCCGGTGATGGTCATTCTCCCACATCGGGCTTGCACGTTCCCTCCAATATGTCCCATTTTAGCAAACTGCAGGTATGATTGTGAGAGATTGTGAGACAGGTAACTGCCGAGCTCTGGTAACACACACGTGAGAGAGAGAGACCTGCCACTGCTGCCATCGCCCCCCTCTGTACTTGGCTGACAGCTCAGTTTGCAACTCTCACTGCAGTTCGTCGTGCCCTTGACCTTTAGGCGGCTTGGTGGGCTCCATCAGCCACCTGCCTGCTTGCCTGCTGCTTTCCTTTGTCCTCTGCCAAGAATGCGTGTGGATGCCTAGCATGGGTGGATAACAGGAAAAACACATCGGAGATGCAGCTAAACATGAGAGGATGGAAATGTCTGTGGCCTGCATTCCGGAGCCATCAGGGAGCACCACCCTCCTTTGGTGCTAGAGGTGGCTGAGGCAGCTTGTTTTCCAGCACAAAACACACAAGGCCCAGGGCCAGGCTTCCAGGACTCCTTTTCACTGAGTTACTTAAAACATTTATAAGTCCAAACCAAAACTGAGCATTCAAGGAAAGGTGTGACAAATTTGTTTTAAAACAATTTTTGAAAGAATCCTGGAAACCAGTGTGGGTGGGGGAATTCATAGTGGAATTCCAAACAGGCAACATTCCCTGCAAATGCTGTCGGAAACAACCCTAAAGTTTTCAGCTGGTGGAAGAAATACAAACTGGGCGCCAATTGGCTCTCCTAAAGGAGGACATTCCACCTTGGGAAGCAGCATGCGGCTGTACCTTGGTGTAGCGGAAGACAGAATGCAGAACCAAGCCTGATTCAGATGGCCTCTGGGGGTGAGGATGAAAAACCTTTCTGCTAATGATGTAGCTGCAGTGGTGGTGACCTAGCTTCCAGCAAACACAAGCCCCGCATGAAGAGAGCTGTGGCCAAGGTGCCTGGTCGTTGCCCTTTACAGTACGGCTCCTACCCTGACACTATGGGAGGCTGTGAGGATGCCCAAGTCTGAGTTGGGAAATAACTGGAGTTTTTTGGGGGGGGGAACCCTGGGGAGGCTGGGTTGGGGGGGTGGGAGGGACCTATTCTGGATACAAGGCCATAGAGTCGACCCTCCAAAGCAGCTATTTTCTCCAGGGGAACTCATCTTTGGAGTCTAGAGATCAGTTGGGGTTTTGAGAGAATGCCAGATGGAGAGGCAGTGGAGTTTTTCCTTCCCCTCCCCAGCCGGTGCTGTTACTAGTGCTGCTACTCCGCCCTCCCTCCTATCATCATTAGCACAGCTTGGAGATGGTTGAGAAATTGCATGAGTGGGGGGGGGGGGGAAGGTCAGAAAGGAAGAGAGGCTGTGAGAGAAGGAATTAGAAAACGGAGAGAGGGTGGGAAAGGCAAGAGTGTGAACAGGGCGAAGAAGAACAAATCAGGAAGGAGGGTTTGTTGAAGGGGTGAGGAAGCCAGGGCAGCCAGCCAGGAAATACATCAGTGGGTGTCACCCACAGGGCACCCGCAGGCAACATGTTGGGAACTGCTGGCCTAGATAAGAAGGGAACAATCATGTTTTTTACATTTTCATCTTTTTTGTGTGTGCTTCCATTTCCAAACATTCCACTGTTATTGTTTTTTAGGTCACATGCAGAATTACGCATATGTTCCTTCTCCTTATTGCATTCAGTTTGATCCCGGGTGACTTCAGTGGGGAAGTCCTTCTCCCCAGCTACCGTCCATGCAGGGCAGGGAGCTTGGGAGGGAGGGAGTTTCTCCACTTAATGACATTCCAGACGGTGATGCTGGGAGGCTATTTTCCTTTCCCCTGGGGGTTGACCTGTGGGGTTCCTCAATTTTTATTTTTTATTTATTAAATTTATATCCTGCCTTCCCCATCATTTGGATTCAAGACAGTAATGAATCCATTTGGTTTTCGGCAAGTACACAAAACCATTGGGAGAGATCAACTGGATTCATCATATGGGATGTCTTTAATATGCTGATGACCTGCAGCTCTCAGTTTTTCACCTGCCCCATGAGAGTTCCTTGACCAGGGCTCTGGTAATGGACTGAATTGGGATGAAAGAAACATGGGGTCTGTTAATGACAAAATGGGAGTGACTCTAGCAGGAGACTTAGTGGATTGTCTGGAAGAGTCACCGTCTCCTCGGAAGACGGGGCTTCCAGCTTCCAGCGCGGCTAGACTGGATGCCAGGTGTCAGCCACAGCTTGATGAGCCGCCTTTTACCAGCTGCTGCTGATGTGCCATCTGTGTCTTCTCCATTGTCATTCATGCTTTAGTGGCACACAGATTAGAATAACATGATGCGCTCTCTATGCACAGCTGCCAATGAAGACAGTTCAGACATTGTAACTGATACCGAACACAGCTGCCCACCTGGTGTCAAGGCAGCTCAACATCAGCGAGTGCATCTGGATTCGTCTCCCCATGCCACACGTTCTGATTATAATGGGTGTTAAATGAATATGCTAGAAGGGGACATACCTGAGATCCACCTTCCTGCAATGTAAATGTGGCATTCTCAAATTGTGCTAAGTCAGATCACACGTATGAGTCATAGTCCACGTATGAGCTTGCACGCTGTGGCTCAGTTCACACACACCAGCACCAATGTGGCTTCTCTTAACATTCTTTTAGTGCGGTGTGGGCTCCATGGTGGAGCATGAAGGCTTGAAGGATGAGAAGCTGCAGCAGCGGCTGTTCAGCTGGCAAGCCCTCACCTACACTGATGCCTACTCAGAAGCTGTAGCCGCTGAGGCCGCAGAGAAGGCAACATAAGAAGTATGTCAGAATCTTACCCCAAGCCAACAGGGGGCAGCAAGTCAGTGCACCACGAATCAATAAGCAAGTCTGAGGGTGAGCGTGATGACGTCAACCACTCTTGAACTTTGAGGGACAAGCGGACCCCAGTGAAAACCACACCAAGGTGGGCCTGTACCAGATACGGCAGAGATCATGAGCAGGATCGCTGCTGGGCGAAATACATCGTTTGCCGATCCTGTGACAAGCGGGGCCATTTGGCCAAGGTCTGCAGGTCAAGAAAGAAGAGGACACCACCGTCGTCTCCTCGTGCACATCCCCAGGTTTGTGGCCAGGACAGCACAAGGTCTACAGATTGCCATCTGACCAACTGCTGTTCCTGCCCATCGACCATCCTAAAGACTGGATCACAAATCCACGTCACCATCCTACTGAATGGCGTACCGTGTGAGATGGAGGTTGACTCGGGATCAGCCGTGTGACCATCATCTCATCAGAAACGTTGTAGCAATTCTTTCCGCGTTGGAGTTGTCGGCGTTTGAAGCTGAGCAGCATTCACCTCTCCAATTTTCAGGGGAAAAGCATTCCTGTGGCTGGGGAAGCCACGTTTGAGGTATAATTTAAGGGGTTCCGGGAGTCACTGAGCCTCCTTGTTGCCGAGGGGCGCCGAGCCAGCCTTTTGGGATTGGACTGATTCGAGGCCCTCGGAATTGCTATTAGCGGAATTAACCAGGTCCGCGCGAATAAATTGAATGCACTGTATACTGAATTTGCTGATGTATTTGATGGTACGTTGGGAATGTATAGAGGGCCGCCGGTAACCTTTGAGTTAGATCCTTCAGTAGCGCCTATACGGCTGAAGTATCGAAAGGTGTCCCTTTCCATGAAACCACATATTGAGGCCAAGTTAGACAAACTTGTGGCACAAGGTGTGTTAGAACCGGTATCACATGCGAGATGGGAGACCCCTATTGTGACACCAATTAAGCCTGATGGGTCAGTAAGAGTCTGTGCTGATTATAAGTGCACGATAAACAAGGCACTACAGCAACACTCATACCCCGTACCAGTCATTAGCCATGTGCTAACATCCTTGGGAGAAGGTAAAGTCTTTGCCAAGTTAGATCTAGCTCAGGCTTACCAACAACGTCCGGTAGACCCCCAAGCCACTATAGCACAAACAATCGTTATGCACAGAGGTGCGTTTAAAATGAACAGGTAAACGTTTGGGGTAAACATTGCCTCAGGTATTTTTCAAGGCCTAATGGAGGGATTGTTGAGGGACCTGCCTGGGGTAGTCCCATATTTTGATGATGTTTTAATCACTGGGAGAAACGAAGACAAACTGATGGAGTGCATCAGGGCTGTGTTGGGCCATTTCCAAGCAGCAGGGTTAAATGTAAAGAAATCGAAATGCCACTTGGGAGTGCTCAAAGTGGAATTCTTGGGGGTTTTGATCAATGCCGATGGGGTACACCCTACAACGGGTAAGGTACAGGCCATTAGAGACGCCCCAAGACCTGGGTCCAAGAAGGAACTTCAATCCTTCTTGGGCATACTTAATTTTTATCATGCGTTTTTACCGCATAAAGCTTCTATTGTGGAACCGTTGCACACGCTCCTAAACAAGGGGGCTAAGTGGGAGTGGGGCTCGCAGCACGACCGTGCTTTTCAGGCGATTAAATCCTTACTGTTGTCTGATGCCATACTCACTCATTACGATGAGTCTAAGCAGCTGGTGTTGGCTGCAGATGCGTCACCTTATGGGGTGGGGGCTGTCTTGAGCCATGTAATGGTGGACGGAAGGGAAATGCCAATTGCGTATTACTCCAGGACACTCACTGCAGCCAAGAGGAACTACGCACAAATAGACAAAGAGGGACTGGCGCTCGTGGCTGGTGTGAAAAAATTTCATGACTTTCTTTATGGAAGACCCTTCGTTATGGTGACTGACCATAAGCACCTCCTGGGAATTTTCACACCAGACCGCCAGACACCCAACATCTTGTAGGCCAGGATGTTGCATTGGACAGTCTTCTTGACTGCCTATGACTATGTCTTGGAAAATCGGCCTGGCAGTGTGGGGGTGGGGCATGCAGAACATGGGGCATGCAGACGCCCTCAGCCGGTGTCCTCTGCCTGGACTGGACTCAGACCGGGCACTGGTGTTTGAGGTAATGGCCCTCGAGGAACTGGCCAAACTGCATGCCTCGGACATTGCGACCGCCTCCGCCAGAGACTTTACTATCGCCAGGGTGCTCAACTGGGTGTGGAGGGGGTGGCCGGTGGGGCACATCGCTGAGGAGTTTAAGCCTTATGAAGCAAGGCAATGTGAACTGTCAGTCCACAAAGGATGTTTATTGTGGGGAAACAGGGTGGTGGTTCCCCCCAAGCTGATATCTCAGGTCCTTGAGGCACTGCACGAATGCCACCCCGCATTGTACGAATGAAGGGGCTGGCTTGAGGCTATTTTTGGTGGCTGAAAATTGACTCAGACATCAAGAGTTGGGTACAGAGATGTCATGAGTACCAGCTGTCCCAGCCTGATCCCCTACATGCCCCAGTACAGCAATGGGAGAAGTGTCACCAGCCCTGGTCGCGAGTCCACATCGACTTTGCGGGACCATTTCAAGGCCAAATTTTCCTGATAGTTGTCGATGCATACTCGAAATGGTTAGAGGTGGTCCCGACCTCTAAGATGACTGCACTAACTGTAATTAATGCGCTGCGCCACATTTTCACAACTCATCGGTTGCCGGACACTTTCGTGTCCGACAACGGGACTTGTTTCTCCGCCTCCGAGTTCCAGGATTTTTTGGTGGCAGATCTGATCCAGCATAGCACGTCTGCACCATTCCACCCGGCAACTAATGGGCAGGCCAAAAGAATGGTGCGGACCACTAAGGAGACTCTTAGCCGACTGGTGCAGGTCAACTGGAGCCAAAAGGTGGTGTCGTTCCTCCTGCACCAGCACGTCACACCACACTCAGTGGCAGGGCGGAGCCCAGCAGAAATGTTAATGGGCCATCGCTTAACAACTCTCCTCGACCGAATGTACCCAGACCTAACAACATCCAGACCCCCACACAGTGAGTCCACTGACCGGACCAGGGGTTTTGAGGAGGGAGAGTATGTTTATGCACGGAACTATGCGGGAGGGCATCATTGGTTGCTGGCAATGGTAACCAAGGTACTGGGTTCCCAAACTTACTCTGTAAGATTAGCTAATGGTCAAGTGTTTAAAAGACACATCGAGCAGCTAAGGAAAAGGTGGGCTGAAGTAGACCCTGAGCCCAATACTGCGGTGGCAGACATACCCGTTCTGGGTGAACGGGTAGAGCTTCCAAGCTTGGATAACTCCCACAAGGGAGAACCACCCAGTATCACGACTGAACCCAGTTACCCGCCTGAAGAGAGGTTTCAGGCAAACTGCTCCCAAGGCACGCTGGAAAGCCCTACCAACAGGGGAACACCAATCAGTCCCCCAGCAGTAACATTAAGACGGTCACAACAGAGCAGGCAGCCTCCTGATTATCTCAAGGATTATGTGTGCTCTCAGGTTGTTCCATCTATGTTATGTATTGAAACCTATGTAAAGCTTGAGTCTGAACCAGGATTGTAAATACACCAATCAAAGCTGCGCAATGTTCTGGAGGGAGGCACTCCAATTGGACCTTATTTGTAAATAGTTATTGGTTGTTAGCTGACTTGTGGACAACAAATTGCCCTGGAGGAACCAGTTAACAAGGTCTGGTTTGCATCAAGACTCTGGTGTGAGCTGAGGTAGTGGGGTTCAGCCTTCTCTCCCATGCAGTTTTCCTTACACAGAACACCCTGTGGGGCTGCTTTGTTCCCCACTGGATCAATCACAAAGGTCCTGTATCAGAACAGTTAATCCAGTCCTGCCAACCTACCAAATCCTCAAGGATCATGTTTACTCCAGGTTCAGAATGAAAACACTGGATCTTACTTATTTCTCTTCATCTACACTTCAACATTTCCCCCAGTAGGAACCAAAAGCAGCTTACATGGTCCTCCCCTCCTTTTTTAAAATACTGTGAGGTCGGTTGGGCCAAGAGAGTGTGACTGCCCTAAGGTCACCCAGCAAGCTTCCATGGCAGTGTGGGGATCTGAACCCGGGTCTCCCAGATCCTAGTCCATGATTCCATCCCCTGGCCCATGCAGTGCAGACCCAACTTGCTGTCCCCCCCCCCGGTACTGCCAGCACCTGGTCCTGGTCCGGGGCCAGGCCAGCAGATCCCTCAGCTACAGCCGCCTCCTCCTCCTCCACCACCAGGGCACCCCAGCACCCCGTGACGCTGGCGGGGCCCCTGCAGTCGCCAGCCATGCCACGTCTTTTTTTTTCTCGTGTGGGTAATTAAGTTTGTTGAGCGCTGGGGTCATTTGTTCCCTGACGAGGAGCAACAAGTGGATTTCATTGCTTCCCGCTTGAGAGGTGCGGCGACTACCTGGTATGTGGGCGTCTACGACTTGGAAGCTGTGGAGTTGGGGAGCGTGGATGCCTTTATGTGGGTGCTAAGAGCCCGATTCGAGGACTGCACCATGGGTGAAAAGGCAGAGGCGTTCCTCCGCACTTTTAAACAAGGCAAGTTATCAGTCCAGGAATACTCCACTGAGTTCCACCGGCAAGCCGCAAAAATCCGAGACTGGTCTGATCCGGTGTTTGCGCGGCAGTACTGGTTAGGACTGAATACGGATTATCGAAATTCAGTCATGGGGACCCGAGAACCTTGGCGGCTTGGATGCAAGCTGCAGAGAGCATGGAGAGTACGGAGAGCAGACTACGCACCATGCGGTTGGATAATGCAGTAGCAGCTGGAAGGGCACAAGCACCACCCCACTCCAAGGTGAAGGCCCCCTCGCAGTTGCCGTCAGTCAGAGAGCAACGGATGAAACAGGGGCTCTGCCTAAAATGTGGGGAGCGAGGCCATTTCACCGCCAACTGCCCGTCGGGGGAGGCGAGAGGATTGGGGCCGAAAGAAGGTGACAAGTGCCGGAGCAACTTCCTGCCCAAAAAAGGGACAGCAAAAACCAGGACCACCCGTGCCCTGCAAGCTGGAGCGGATGTGCTAGAGTATGAGTCGAGTGGGGAGGAGGAGATGGAACCGGCAGGAAAAGGCCAGGTCTTGCTGTGAGTGGCGCGGAACAGCAGGACCCAGCGACGGAGTCACCTAAAGTGGTGAGCAGTTATCCCCCCCTCTTTTTTGTGACTGTAACTCTTATGAACCCGACTATGGGCATGCATATCAGGGTTCGGGGTGTCATAGACTCAGGGTGCAGATGAGACCTAATCAACCCCTCCTTGGTCTCGGGACTGGACGCTGACATGGTCTGGTTGACTGACCCATTAGTCTTTACCCAAATGGATGGGTCCCCGATGAAAGAGCCCTGTAGATTTGAGACTGTACTGTTACGCATGGATCATTGGGAAGAACGGACTTTTATTGTGTCCCCAGGGGCTAGATTTCCCCTGGTGTTGGGGAACCCATGGCTCCATGGGCATGATCCCTATATTCTGTGGGGCGACAGGATTATCAACTTCATCTCCCCTAAGTGCCAAAGTCATGTGTGGAACAAGGAGTGGGGGATAGCTCCTGACAGTGCACAAGTGCGGGCATGTTTAGCTACTGAGAATCTTGATAAAATTCCTCGGGAGTATAAAGATTTAGCCCGAGTTTTTGCCGAAGAAGAAGCCGACGAGCCAGCCCCCCCCCACCAACACCTCAGACCGGCCGATTGAGTTTTTGCTAGGGCACAAAATGCCCAAGGGAAAGCTCTACCCTATGAGTCCCTGGGAGAAAATGGAATTACGGAAATTTATTGATAAAAACCTGGCCAGAGGTTTCATCCGGCCAGCCTCCTCTCCGTTCGCAGCCCCCATGCTCTTCTGGAAAAAGAAGGATGGGGGTTTGCGGCTTTGCACTGGCTACCGGGGGTTGAATGCCGTGTCCTCCACAAATGCTTATCCCATGCCGTTAATCAAAGATCTCTTAGTCGAGGTGGCCAAGGGAAAATTTTTCTCCAAACTTGATTTATGGGATGCTTACTTTTGTGTGCACATACGAGAGGGGGACGAATTCAAGACAGCTTTCAACACTCTTTTAGGCCAGTTTGAATACCTGGTGATGCCATTCCGTGTCCAGGGGGCTCCAGGAGTATTTATGAATGTGATAAATGAGGTGTTGCATAAGCACCTGTTTAAGGGGGTCCTTGTCTATTTAGACGACATTTTACTGTATTCCCCCACCAAACCTCTCATGTGCAGTTGGTCAGAGAGGTGCTCAAAAGTTGCATAAGCACAAACTGTTTGCCAAATTATCAAAATGCGAGTTCCATCAGACGGAAATTGACTTTTTGGGTTATCACATCTTCCTCAGTGGCATAGAAATGGACCGGGGAAAGGTAAAAGACGTTTTGGGGTGGGAAGCCCCTAAAACTCACCAGCAACTCCAAAGCTTCTTAGGATTTGCCAATTTCCATAGAAATTTTCTGCCGTACTTTGCTCAAGTAACCTTGCCCCTTACTGACTTACTGAAAACTAAGGGAAGGGACCAGAGGCTACTAAGCCCGGGGCTAAGCTGCTTTGGACCACTGAATGTCAAGAAGAGTTCGATAAACTAAAAGCTCTTTTCACCACCGAACCCGTATTGGCGCACCCAGATGAAATGAAAAAATTCGTGGTGCAAACTGACGCTTCAGATGTAGCTATGGGTGGGGCGATCCTGCAACAGGGGCCAGATGGCAAACTCCATCCCATGGCTTATGTATCTCGCAAATTCACTGACACTGAGCAGAATTGGTCAGTCTGGGAGAAAGAGGCAGGGGCAATCTGCCTTGCCCTCTCCATGGAGTCATTGGTTGGAAGGGGCGAGGGTGCCATTTGAAGTGTGGACGGATCACAAAAATCTAGAACTCCTCCGCACCCCCCGAAATCTAAACACCAAATAACTTCGGTGGGCTGACTTCTTCTCTAAGTTCCAATTTACCCTACACCATTTCCCGGGCAAGTCAAACTCTCTGGCGGACACCTTGTCCCGCCTACCGCAGCACGAAAGCCGGTGGGAGGAGGTTCTAGATTCCATGTTCACACCCTCCCAATTGGGCAGGGTGGTGATGATGTGGAGCCAAGCTAAATGGGCCCTCCTTCTGCCCCCCCCAGGAGGATGGGAAACCAAGTTTGCCCCCGCCTTTTCAGAGGCTGATAAACAGGAGGTGGAGGTGGCGGGGGACTTGGTGCAAGGGAAAAATGGGTGCTGGTTTAGAGATGGAAAACTGTTTGTTCCAAGACTGTTGCGGGGGGGAGTAATGGGCCTGGCCCATGGATCTAAACCGGCTAGCCACACAGGCTTTGTAAAATCCCTGCACCTGCTACAACACCAGTTCTGGTGGCCGGGGGGGGGCAATGCGCATGCGCTAACGACTAGGATGCCTTGTCTCCGCTCTCCGAGGAAAACAAAGTTAAAGAGCTTTAAAGGAATGTAAATTGCCAGTGGGAAGCTGTAAAAATTGACTTACGAGACATCCAGAATAACAAGAAGCAGTTCGGGAAGGACTTGGTGAGAAAACAATTAAACTTTTTCAGCATTTAAGATAAGGGAGATTGGGGCGAGTCCTAATGGCGGTGACTGTGAAAAGCTTATCAGAACAACTGGCGCAATTCCAAGCTTTAGTGCTTGACTCCCAGAACAAAATACAAACTTCATTGAGTGAATTAGCCACAGAAATTAAAAACATGAGTTCAGAGATAAAAATAGCAGCTGGAGTGGCGTCAGAAGCTAAAATTATGGCAAATGAAAACAGAAAAGAGATTGATTTACTGAAAAAACAACACACAGAATTGTCCGACCGGAATAGAAGAGGAAATATTATCCTATTTGGCATTTCAGAAGAAGTATTAACAGCTGATTTAGAACAAACCTTAGTGGAATGGTTATCGGTACAAGGGCTGGAAATAGAAGCAGATGAAATTGAACGTGTTCATAGACTACAAATTAAAAGAACGGGTGGGGAACCACGCCCGGTAATTATGAAGCTTGCGAGAGAGAAGTTGCAGCAGAAAATATTCAAAACCCTCAAGAAAAATAAAGATATGACATTCAAAGGCAGACGGGTCTTTGTGAAGGAAGACTTCTGTAAGGAGACACTTTATCAAAGGAGCCAGATGAAACCCTTTGCACAGAAGCTTCACCAAAGCAACATTAAATTCAGCTGGGGATACCCAGCATCATTGGTTATTTACCAAGGAGGGAAGAGGCTCTGTGCAAGGAACCCGGAGGAGGCACAGGAACTACTAGAAACCTTGAGGGTGGAGACAAGGAATGCTGAGACGACACCAATGGACGAATCTTATCAAGCCCAGCCGGAACCAGGAGAAGGGTCATCTACCCACCAGGATAAGAGGCCA
>NW_015172555.1:1367338-1367502 GCF_001447785.1 Gekko japonicus
GGAGGGTAGACAATATAAAAAGGAATAAGAAATTCAATAGCTGGCCAGGGGAACGAAGGGAGAGTAAAGAATATGGGTAAAATATTACAGATGCTGACACTGAACGTCAATGGTTTGGGTTCGGATTTAAAAAGGTATAAACTTTCTAGATTTCTCAAGCAACA
>NW_015172555.1:1369476-1373793 GCF_001447785.1 Gekko japonicus
AAGGTTCCCTTGCTCGAAAGCCAGTCGAGTCCGACTCTAGGGTTGCGTTGCTCATCTCCGTTTCCAAGCCGAAGAGCCAGCGCTGTCCGAAGACATTTCCATGGTCATGTGGCCGGCATGACTAAACACAAAGGTGCACGGAATGCTGTGAACTTCCCACCGAAGTGGTACCTATTTATCTACTTGCAATTTCTTGTTTCGAACTGCTAGGTTGGCAGGAGCTGGAACTAGAGATGGGAGCTCACTCTCAAACTGTTGGCATTGCAGGAACGGGAAAGGATGGTACTCCCATATGTGGTGGGAGTGCAGAGAAGCTCAGAGTTTTTGGGAGAAAGTGACAGAGCAGCTTTATAAGTTCTTTACAATAAGGCCGAAGTTAGATCTGGAACTGATGCTAAGCAGCAATTTAGGTAACCAAGGCATTGGAAAAGGAGGACAGGACTTATTTAAGGCAATGGTGTTAGCTGGAAAAGCCGTAATAGCATTTGGATGGAAAGATAAAACCAAATGGACAGTAGCAAATTGGCAGAATTACTTATTTGAATACATTCAATCCGACATAATAACTATTACTAACCAAGAAGAACAATGGGAAGCAAAAATAGGGAAGATTAAGAAAAAGTGGCATTTGTATTTAAAATGGGTCATGGAAGGTCAAAGGTCTGACGTTCAGTGGAAGCTCTTAGGTTTGTGCCCCTGGCTAGAAAGGATAAGTAGTTAAGAAGGGGGGGGTAGAAAATAAGAAAAGGCAGAATAATACGTGAGAAACATAACCATCCAAGTTATACTAGAACTCCCCACCTCTGATTACAGAACAGAAATAATCTTCGGTGACAAATCTAAAGAGAAAAAGGAAGAAGAAAAGTATGAAGGACGGGAGGAAATGGAGGAAGCAAGGAAGACAGAAGGAGGACTTATATAAAGGACTGTTGCCGAAGATACAGAAACAGCTATAAACTGAGGAGGGAGGGCAGAGTATACAATACGTGTGGGAATAAGGATGTGCTTGATTGTAACATGGGAAAAATATATTAAAAAAAAAACCAAACCAGTTCTGGTGGCCGCACATGCGCAAGGATTTATCCCTGTATGTACACTCCTGTCAAACATGCATCATGTGCAAACCCTGGAAAGGGGAAACCTCTGGATTATTGAAACCATTACCGACCCCAAGCAGACCATGGGAGGTGATTTCCATGGATTTCATCACAGACTTAGCTCCTAGTAAAAACATGACCGTAATTTGGGTGGCGGTGGATTTATTCTCCAAACAAGCCCATTTCATCCCATTCCCCAGTTTGCCAACAGCACGGACGTTGGCTAAAGCATTTCTCAAACATGTTTTCAGACTGCACACTTTGCCTACCAAGATAGTAACGGACAGGGGCTCCCAATTTATTTCGAGATTCTGGGAGGCGCTCATGGGACTTATGGGGATAGAACGGGCGCTGAGCAGTGGCTACCACCCAGAGACTGATGGGCAATCAGAACGTGTTAATCAAACACTTGAACAATATCTACGGTGTTTCACAAACTATCAACAAGACAACTGGGTGGAATTGCTGACTTTAGCTGAATTCTGTTATAATAATGCTCACCACTCCTCCATAGGAGTATCACCGTTCAAGGCTGCTCTCGGCTATGACAGCCCCCCGATTCCTTTTCTAACATCAAACCAGAGGGGACAGAGGGGAAGGCATCCGACTGGTGTAAAGCATTAAGGGAATTGTTGCCACAGATATGTGAGACATTGAACATTGCCAAGGCAGCTTACAAGCACCAGGGTGATAAGAAACGGGTGGAGGGTTGGGTTCTGACGCCTGGAGATCAAGTATATGTGTCCACAAAGAATCTGAAGCTTTCTCAGTCCTGTCGAAAATTGGGGTGGAAATACATTGGTCCTTTTAAAGTTGTTTGGTTAATTAATGAAGTAACTGTTGAATTGGACTTACCTAAGAACCTAAAACATGCCCATCCAATTTTCCATTTCAGCTCATTGAAAGGTAGTCCAGAAACTAATAAGTGGCGCACGGAACCAGCAGACCCCCCCCCCCCCCTTTTCCCCCCCCCCCCATCTTAGTGAAGGGTGAAGAACATTACGAGATCTCATATATTCTGGACTCTAAAATGAAACGTGGTCAATTGTATTATCTGGTGGAATGGGTGCATTGGGGTCCCCAACATCGGGAATGGGTGGAGGGAAAGGATGTTCGGGCCCCTGACCTTTTGCGGAAATTCCACAGCCATTTCCCGGACAAACCGTGAGATCTCCCGGCCGCTCCGGGAGGAGGTTGATGTATTTTTAAGGGGGCAGGCTATCAGCTAGCTGCCATTTTACATGTGAACCTTCCTGTCCCTTCCTGACTGTGGTGCTACGGCGCATGCTTGCATGCTTGCTTTGCTTTGCTAGCTTGCTGTAAATAGCAATAGGGAGGCTCTCCTGAGACCGTGCAAACTGGCACTGCCAGACTGGGTTATCAGTCTAACCTGTAAATAGCAATAGGGAGTTATCAGTCTAACCTGTAAATAGCAATAGGGAGGCTCTCCTGAGACCATGCAAACTAGCACTGCCAGACTGGGTTATCAGTCTAACCTTGAGGAAGAGGGAGAGCTTGCGTTCCACTGTTGGTGTGAATATTTCAGCTCTCATGGGGCACGGAGACTCTCCCGTTTATTATGTAACCTCCTGCCGGAAGAATTCCCCCAGCGCGCACTGGGATTTCATTTGCTTGTCCATTTGCAGCATCACACTATATGAAAGGATGCATTCCCCCCATTGTCAGTCCTAACGATATCCCTGTAGACCATGGCAACGGACCTGTAATGAAATAAAGCATAACATTTCCCTGGAATTGTGTGTGGAGAGTTACTTGCTGTTGACCCTGACAGAAGGGTCCTATCGGATAGTAGGCATGAAAATCACAGTATGGCTGTGAAAGGAACATCCTATGGAGGGTACTTATTTAAGGGAACATGGAGGAAGGCCGGTCATCTTGCCCCTGGAGAAAATGGAAAAGAGAAGTGCGTGGCCCCAGCCTCTGACTAAGGAGAAGTATATTGAATAGGCTACAGGGGGAGGGGCAACCCACCCCTGCCCTCTGCTCTTCTTTAGCACTGCTGGAATGAATCCTGGGGCCACGCCTCCGCTAGGGGGCCATGGAAATGCTTCTGAACTGCAGAATTATATAGGGGTGCCAAACATAAGGCCCGGTGCCCAGAACTGGCCTGCCCAGGACACTAATCTGGCCCGCAATTAACTGGTGCGAGGGAGGGAACAAGAGGCTGCCGGGGGGAGTGGGGGGAGCCACCCTGTGGCTTCAGCACCGTGGAGCAACCTTGTCTGCAGCAGTCAAGCAGAACCCCTTCGCTTCAGGGGCAGCCTCACAGGTAAGTTGGGAGCTGTCACGGCTGCTTTCGTGCTGGCTCAGGTCCAAGGTGAGGTTGCACGCCTCTCCGCTCAGCCTGCAGCTCTGGGGATGTGATCCCAGATGGCCATGGGGATTATTAGCATTTGCATGTTGGGGGGCGGGGCACAGAGGATCCCCTGCTGGGGTCTGCTGGTGGCCAGCGCCAGCGCCGTATCCGCATCTCCCCCCACCAAGGCTGCTGGCCTGGCCTGACAATGTGACATTTATGTCACATCCAGCTCTCGTTATAAATGAGTTCGACACCTCTTTAGAGGGTTTGCTTTTAACTAGATGGGCAGGAGGGTGAGTGGAGGGCAGGATACTAGAGAGAGAGGATTGGGATTTCCATTTGGCCGCACACTTCGTATCTTCTTCTCTCCAGTGTATTTGCTGTCAGCCTTCATGTGTCCATTTTACTCAGTGTTTATATAACTGTGTCTGTAGTAAGTGCCCTTTTGTCCTTTATTGCATGTCCTCATTCTGTGCCTTTACAACTCTGGTTTTCACTGTCTGTGTAGAACTGAGTCTCGGGCCTCTCTCAATATACCATTTAATTTTTTCTCCACACTTCCAGCTATTTGAAAGGAAAATCACTGGGATCTCCCTACAGGAAACCCTTTTAGGCTGCGGTCTCTCACACACTATTCCACTTTCAATCCACTTTCAAACTGGACTCTGCCGGTTCACACAGTAAAAATCCAGTTGGAAAGTGCATTGAAAGTGGATTATTTAGTCTGTGAGAGACCGCAGCCATTGGTCCCGAGGAGAAAGCCGCGCCAAAAAAGAAACGCCTCGGCGGGATCCCACGGATCCCGTTAGCGGCGCGCCGTTGCTCCCCGGCACGATCAGATGCCGGGGAGAAAGAGGCGAGTGGGAGGGGGAGGCTGCCGAACTGCGCATGCTCGGGCAT
>NW_015172555.1:1373927-1378368 GCF_001447785.1 Gekko japonicus
ATCTTGCCATAGAGTCCGCCCTTCCAAGTAGCCATTTTCTCCAGGGGAACTGATCTTGGTCATCAGGAGATCAATTGTAATAGTGGGAGCTCTCCAGGTGCTACCTGTATTCTGGTGAACTCAAGTTCACAGCAGACTGCAGCCGTGCAACAGGCCCAGTGTGTGCTGCAGTGCTTCGACTGCTAGACTGGGTCTTTTGAGATCCAGTCTTGAATGTCCATGAAGCTCACCAAGGAGGGGCTGTGGCTCAATGGCATGCAGAAGTTCCCAGGCTCAGTCCCCCAGCATTGAAAGGACCGGTGTAACAGGCTGGATTAACCCCCCGGCCAGAGTAACCCCGGGGTTACTCTATGTGTGTTCACAGGTCACCTGGGGCAGTCAATCTCGCAGCATGACCTAACTTACAGGGTTGTTTTGAGGATAAATATATATGAGGGTGTTAAATAGTGGGTTACATGGATGAGCAGGCTCAAGTCCATTGATCAGCTCAACTTTATTTGTGATTTTAGCAAGAGCAAGACAAGACCCCATGCTATTTAGCTCTGCTAAATAGCATGCAATTGCCACACCCAAATACACCCCACTCCCCGTGATAGGCTATTTACATAACATTACTACTAGATTAGCAGTTCGAAAGCAAGAAATTGCAAGTAGATAAATAGGTACCACTTCGGTGGGAAGGTAACAGCGTTCCGTGCGCCTTGGTGTTTAGTCATGCCAGCCACATGACCACGGAAACGTCTTCGGACAGCGCTGGCTCTTTGGCTTTGAAACGGAGATGAGCACCGCAACCCTAGAGTCGGATTCGACTGGCTTTCGAGCAAGGGGAAACCTTTACCTTTACCTTTTTACTACCAGATTGGTTACTTCCAGAGTCCTGGCAGGCTATTGTTCTTGTGCTCCAAGCTCAGCCAGTCTCTGGGGTGACATACCTGGAATGGCTCAGTCCCAATACATAACACCGGGTGAACCATATTTATCACCCTGAACTGGTAGGAGAATTGGGGGGGGGGGAGAAGAACAAATCAACACGCCTGTTACCATGACATGATCTATTTATGTCACTCATGAGCAGAGGTCATTTCGGGGGGGATCGCAGGGGATCGCAGTTCCCCCGGGTGAGGTACGGGGGGCGGGGCACATGACGAAGCCCCGCCCCCTGCTTCCGGCCGCCCCGCTTCCGGCCCTCATTCAGCCAGGAGGAGGCAGGAGAAGAGGGAGGGTAAGTTGCTTCCTCCCTGCCTCTCCCCACCCCTGCCTGCCTGGGGCCAGGGAGGGCCTTCGCGGCCGGCCTTGCACTCCCGCCGGCCTTGCAGGTCCACCGCCGGGCCCCTGATGTCAGGGGGTGTGGCATATGCTAATGAGGTATGCTAATGAGTTCCCCTAGCTCTTTTTCTACGAAACGACCCCTGCTCATGAGATTGTACGTATGGAGAGGGAGTGGTAAGGATGGGTGTGTGTGATAAGTTTCTGTCAGGCCCTGTTATGACCCCCACTGAACCAGGCACAGGCTGGTCAGAGGAGAGACCAGGTGAGCTGGAGGCTGATCAGGAATCTGGGGAGACCCCACCACTACAGGGTTTTCCTCAGACCCAGAGCCTTTGGGTCCGGAAGCCACACCCCAGCAGCGTGAAGTCAGGACCTGGCCATCAGGAGACTAAATAGATGTTCCAGATCAGTGGATGTCCAGGATGAGAAGCCACAGTGAGGATGAGAAGCCACAGAGTTCGCTGTCCAAAGCAGCTGATTCCTGTAGAGAATTCCAGATCTCCAGTCCCCACCTGGAGGCTGGCATCGCTGGCTGCAAGGCTTTTTTTAATGAGGGAATGTGCCAGAGAGGAATTATGGAACCCATTCAACAACATTCTTTTAAAAACGTTTAAAAGTTCATGAGTTTTCAGTACGCAGTATGAAGATTGAAAACTTCATTTCTCTCTTGAGAGTTCCAGCACCTCTTTTTTTTTTTTTTTTTAACCCCGGCAAAGGTTTTCCCATGCCACTTTTGCTTCCTTCGATCATCAGATTTTATGGTACCTTCTGCATATATGGCCATTTTATGCTCATTCAGGGGTGACTTTGCAGTCAGTATGGCATTGCCCTGAGGTATCTGAATGTGGTTTTGAGCTGCACGTTTTCCTCCCGGTTGAGAAAATGTGGAGCGAATGCTAGATGCAGAATCGCCCAGGGTCCATTTAAACCTTGAACTGGGAGGTGAATCTTGCTGGATCAGCTAGTCTGTGAAGCTCTAGTTCTGGTGCTCTGGCTCAAGGTCTTGGGTTCCACACTACCAGGGAAGACCCTGTCCTAGGGAGATCCTTCTTGCTGCAGGCCCAGAGCAATGATATCGGAACCCTGTTTATAGGTCCCTGAGTGCTCACTGTGGTCGGTGTTAAGAAATGGCGACAATGCCTCTCAGCACCGCTCCCTGTGCAGTCACGCTTCTTCCACCGCTGACGGCAGACGGGAGGCGCACGAACAGTCGCTGAGACTTCCCTTGCTTGTAGTTTCCTTGATCCTCTCTGAATGGAGCCTCACCTCACAAAGTCCATTTGCATTAGAGATGATTTGACCTCTTTTTTACTTTCTACATAAATTCATCAACTCTCATACCAGGGAATTAATTAATGCATTCCTCTCACATGGATCAACAGCAGGTCTGCATCCCCTTGAATTCCCGTCTTTCAAGATTTACATATCCTCGAAGCTATTAGCTGGGGTGAACGGCACTCTGTGTAAAGATACTTTTCGTACTCTACCAGCGTGAACTTAATGTAACGTTTTCCCCTATTAGAAATTCTATGTGCAATTTTAACATTGGGGAGGGGTTTGGGAATGTGAGAACCTCAAACAGATGCTGGGTGCTTCGGCTGAGCAAAGATTTTCCAGTCTGACCACGTTCCAACTGAGGGGGAAAGTTCTTTCAAGTGGTTTATATGAATAAGAGATGCTAACTATGCATTACATGCAAATAACATCTTCCCAGTCTTCAGTTCCGGAGAAAAACATCAGCTCTGAGGGAACAACATGAGTGGAGAAGCAGAAGGAAGGGAAAGGAGAGATGCTTTGTCCTTCCCCCTCTTCCTTCTGGCCTCTGAACTGCTCTCCCGTGTAATCTCAGACTTCTCACTTTTGCAGTTTCAGCCTGAAAAATCCCTGTTTTAATATTGCTTCTCCCTTGTGAGAACTGGATTCATGATTCTTTGTTTCCACAGCATTTCCTGCTGCCTGGCACCAATTCCCCATACAAAATGCACACTTTTTAACACTGTAACTTCAAATAGCGTAAATCTAGATACTGTTAGCCACCCTTGGCCCCCATCGGCAGAAAGCTAAATCCGCTGGTAGGAGCCACAGATCTTTCTTCAAACTTGAGGCACTCCACAGGTTTGCAGAAAAACCTGAAATTAAAAAAAAATATCACTGTGGGGGGTTGTTTAAACCCCATGAAAAGTTAAGTAGCATTCTCTGTGCATGCACAGAGACACACCTACCTCCAGCAGCTGCTGCACTCCCTGAGTCACACTGGGCCTGGCAGTAGCGGTCATGTAGCACAGGAACCCAGCTGGGGACAGCCACTGTATAGCCTGGGAGCCACGTGGGGTGTCCTGCCAGCAGGGGCAACCCTGGACTCATGCTGGGCCCACCACTGGCAGCGGGGCAGTCCTTGAATCATGCTGGGCCCAGTGTGGCAGCCACATGGCTCTGGAGCTACGTGGGGCCTGCCACCAACAGAGACATAGCCTGGACGTTTTGCTGGGCCTGCTGCTAGCAGTGGAGCAGCCCCTGAGCCAGTGAGAAAGTGGCGGCGGGGGGGGGGTGTTCTCTGGGTCCACACTTACTGCGTATAAAACCATGCAGATAAAACCGGGACCGTCTCCTCTGGTATGTCCCCGGGAGGGCATTGCGCTCTGCTGAGAGGAATCTGTTGGTGATCCCTGGCCCCAAAGATATCCGGCTGTCCTCGACCAGAGGCAGGGCTTTTTCGGCCCCCTGGCTCCGACCTGGTGCAACTCTCTGCCAACCTCCATCAGGGCCCTGCGGGACTTAATGCCGTTCCGCAGGGCCTGTAAGGCAGAGATGTTCCGACAGGCTTTTCGGTGAGGACAGCGACGGTTTTCCATCACAGCCGGCACCCTCCTACTCTGCCCGCTTCGGTCTCCTCCAATAACCTGCCCATGAGATGGAAGAACAGTCCAGAGGAGGGTTTTAAGTTAAATTACGAAATTAAGATAAGGTGTTTGTTGATTTTAATCTGTATTTTTGTATGTTTTAATCTGTTGTAAATCGCTCAGAGCTCTGTGTACTCAGGGATCGGGCGATTTGGAAATAATAATAATAATAATAATAATAATAATAATAATGACAACAACAACAACAACAACAAATGAATTTATAAGACCAATTGCCAACCCAAGAAAACCACTAATCATTATGGCAAACT
>NW_015172555.1:1378703-1379122 GCF_001447785.1 Gekko japonicus
TAATAATAATAATAATAATAATAATAATGATAATGATAATAATGATAATGATAATGACGACGACGACATCAACAACAACAAATGAATTTATAAGACCAATTGCCAACCCAAGAAAACCACTAATCATTATGGCAAACTCTGTTGGGGACGGATTCAAATATTACAGACCCTCCTTCCTGTTTATGTTTTAGTTGCTGCGTGTATCATTTTTAAAGTTGGGTTTTAATGTCTTTTAAATTGCTTGCCTGATTCAGGGCCCTAATTGGGTAAAAAGGTGGGATACAAAATCTCTCCTTATATATAATTGAATAGTGGGTGCCAAAGTTCTAAAATGCACTCCTTTAGTGTATGGACGCTTGAACTGTCAGTCAGAAGACGCTGGCTGGGTTGACTGGCTGCTTTGTGTAGTCCAGCTCAGT
>NW_015172555.1:1379407-1385371 GCF_001447785.1 Gekko japonicus
GCCGATGCCTCCGTCGCCTGGCTGGAGTGGCCGCGGGGGAGTCTGGAGTCGGGCGGCCGCTGGTGGGAGCCGCGGGTGCCCGGGCCGAGATTGGGGGGGCAAGGCGGGCGACAGAAGGCCGATGCCTCCGTCGCCCGGCCCTCTACAGAATCCACCCCCCAAACCTCCAGGTATTTCCCTCCTTAGAGCTGGCAACCCTACATTCCCCTCAGTGCCTGTTGGTAGGCAACTAAGCTTGGTCCTGTCACCTACTTTGGCCTTTGGGAGAAAACACATTGGGGCCAATCCTGATAGGGTTGCCAACTCCAGATGGGAAATTCCTGGAGATTTGAGGGATGGAGCCTGAAGAGGGTGAGGTTTGAGGAGGGGTGGGACCTCAGACAGGTACACTGCCATAGACTCCACCCTCCAAACCAGTCAGTCTCACATAGGGAACCATTGTTGCCAATCTCCAGGTGAGGGCTGGAGAGCACTCAGTATTACAACTGCTCTGCAGAAGGGAGGGCAGAAGTCAGCTGAAGTCAAAGGGGCAGATAATGGTAGGTTGGTGGCTAGCTGGGAAGGAGATGGGGTTGCCAACTTCATGCTGACAAATTCCTGGGGATTTGAGGGGTGGAGCCTGGAGAGGGTGGGGTTTGCAGAGGGGTGGGACCTCAGACAGGTAGAATGCCATAGACTACACCCTCCAAACCAGCCACTTTGTCCTGGGTAACAATTGCTGCCAATCTCCAGGTGAGGGCTACAGATCACTCACAATTACAACTGCTCTTCAGGTAGCAGAAATCAGTTCCTCTGGAGAAAACAGTGGACTCTGTCATTATACCCTGCTGAGGTCACCACAGCAAATTGACACTGTTTGCCCAAAGCCAGAGCACTCCCCCAGAGCCTCTTTCTAGATCCCATTGTATTGCTTTCACAACGGGCTTTACTGCTAGTGTTTTAAATAAAACAGAAAACAATTGTCATGCGTTTAAGTAGCCTTGGGCCTCCAGTTAGCTTCTGTACATCAGGTGATGACTCTCCTGCCAAAGGACACCGAGGCTCGCTTGCCATTTGCTAGCTGAGGGTGAGAGATTGCCTGGCCCTCGGCTCCCAGGGCCTGCTGGCACTTTGGCAGCTGGCCGGAGGAGAAGAAAATGCTGTTGGTGTGTTACCTCTGAGAAAAACCTGTAAGTGATCTCACACTGCCCTAGAGGAACCACTGGAAACTCTATAGTTTAGTTTCCAGCAGTGCCTAGATCAGCCTGAGGTCAGTTAGGGTCACCCCTGGCAGGGATGTATCACTGTCACTTGACAGTGTCCCCCCCCATATCCCCTTCACCCAACTCCTGCTGGTTGCCACTGGCAACGTTAGGTACATCTCCACAACGATTTGACTTGTCAGATCCTGTTGAAGTGGCAACATTTACATCTATAATGTCTGTTGGTATCTAAAGATGGCTCTGCAGCATTTATTCGTTCAGCATCTCCCTTACTCTTGGAAAGTCTCATTGAATTAATGTTTAGGATATACTAGGCATTATAGAGACTTTTTTTAAAAAAACAAAGGACTAAGCAAAGTGTCTCATTTTGGGTGCTGTAACTTATGAGATGTGTCTCTTAAAAATCTGTTTTGGGCCTCTCCAGCTATTCAGTCTTTTTTTGGGGGGGCGTTAGAATTACTCCAATTAGTTTTGTATTAGAATAGTCATTGATCTTTGAGGATGCTCTTTTACTTCTAAACTATTTGCTTCTCTCCTGGAGAATAACAGTCAATGAAAATGGACCCTCTGTGCCATTACTGTTGCTAAAAGACTCATATACACACCTCCAATGGATTGAGGACCTTACAACCTTCTCAACATTTGAATGTATGGCACATAGAAGACTGTTGTGCATGGGTGGATTTTTAGATATTTGGAAACCTTTTATAGATGCTTATCTGTAGACTTGCCATCGCTGTTGTACTGTTTTATTTTTATTTATTTCTGGTTGGGAGTAGCACTTAAAATGTAAAACAAGCAAACAACATTTTGCTTAATTTCGGGTATGATATAGAAGCGAAAATATTACTAGAGTATTCTTGCCTCCATTTTTTCTTTTTATTAAACATTACTATTGACATAACTAATGCTAGAATCGTGTGGGTCGCTGTGTTGGTCTTAAGCAACAGAACAAAGTTTGAGTCCGGTGTCACCTGTAAGACCAACAAAGTTGAAGTCTGGGTAGAAGCTTTTCTTTTTTTTCTTTTTTTCTTTTTTGAAGCCCCCAGAGGGGATTTTTTTTTTATTTTTATAAATCTACAATACTACAGAAAATAATAGGGATGGGGTACTACATATATTGGGGAAAAGGAAAGAAACCAACTAATACCTAAAAACCCAAGAGAGGAGATCCTCAAAAAAGCTTAGTTATAGTAAATCATAACTCGTTTAAGTCAATATGAATTGAGACAAGTTTTTCACACCTTTTCACTTTTCTTAGACAAATTTAACTGCTTAGAAACCATACCCCCCATCATCACATTTTTACATCATTTACTTCAAGGCACATTTCAGAGTCCTTCAGCCTCTATTTCTCTTTTCCTCGTCTCTTCCTCAGTTTATAGGGACTTTTTGGAGCAGCAGCCCCTTGCTTCGCACACAAAAGCTTTTACCCAGAATTAAACTTTGTTAGTCTTAAAGGTGCCACTGGACTCAAACTTTGTTCTCATGTTTAATGCCAACTACCTTAAAAGAATATGGCAACAACAACACCCACTGCTTTTATACAGATAAAGGAGAGAAATTACTCGAGCCCATTAATTCTTTCTTTCAAAGAGTAAGCAGATTACAGACAAGGAGCTTCTTTAAAGAAGATCCTTCAGATCAGAACAGTTCCCCATCTTTACATGTTTGGAAAATCATCTTCCAAAAACAGTTAGCTGCTCCACCTGAGAGGGCTTACATTCTGAGCTAATGAATTATCTTATCACTCCAGACACCATACAAAGTTATCTATAATCATGTATTTTCTTAAAAATATATAAAAGCTGTGCTGTGCATTCTTGCTACTTTTTATCACAAACAAGAATATCAAAAATAGTGATTATGCGTTCCTCATTTGTGGGGTGGCAACCACAAATTGAACTCCACCTTTGAACTGTATCTTCATTTCTATGTTTAGTGGGACTTTCTTGCCATTCCCAGAAAATTCTCACACCTATGTCCCTGTTAGGGTTATCATCTTTCATGTGGGGCCTGGAGATCATCTGCTATTACAGTTGATCCCCAGACAAAGAGATTAGTCCCCCTGGAGAAAATGGCTTCTTTGGCGAGGGGGATCTATGGCAAGGGTGTCGAACATATGGCCCGGGAGCCAGATCCAGCCCGTCCAGGGCTCTTATGCAGCCTGTGAGCAACTGATGCAAAGGAGGAAGTGCTGGGGGAAGTGAGCGGTGCCACTCTATTGTGGCTTCAACACAGCAGAACAACCTAATCTTGAGCTTGTTTGGAGGTTCTAGCAGGGGACCACAGCTATCGTACACCCTTGACCGAAAAACAGTACACTCCTTCTATCTGGAATGGTTGTCCTCTTTGACTGAGCATGCAGCTTCAGGAGGGATGTACATGAAGCGGTGAGAGAGGTAGAGGACACCCTCCTAGCCAGCCAGATCAGCCGAATCAGCCCTGGTGATCAATGGGGTGACAGATGTCACAGCCAGATCGCCCTCGACTCAATTTCTAGAGAAAAGCTGTGGGACAAACTGCTTAATTTAGGAATCGACTTATGGCCAATGCCAATGCTATCCTGGGGATTGCCAATGCTATGATGGGGATTATTAGGAAGGGTATTGAAAACAGATTAGCCAATATCATAATGCCCCTATATAAATCAATGGTGCAACCTCATTTGGAATACTGTGTGCAGTTCTGGTCACCACACCTTAAAAAAGGATATTATAGCTTTGGAAAAAGTGCAGAAAAGGGCAACTCGAATGATAAAAGTGTTGGAACACTTTCTCTATGAGGAAAGGTTAAAGCACTTAGGGCTCTTTAGCTTGGAGAAACGACAACTGAGGGGTGACATGATTGAGGTTTATAAGATTATGCATGGGATAGAGCAGGTAAAGAAAGAGGTACTTTTCTCCCTTTCTCACAATACAAGAACTCGTGGGCACTCCATGAAATTGCTGAGCAGTCGGATTAGAACGGATAAAAGGAAGTACTTCTTCACCCAAAGAAGAAGAAGAAGAGATTAGATTTACACCCCGGCCTTCACTTGGAGTCTCAGAGCGGCTTACAAACTCCTTTCCCTTCCCCTCCCCACAACAGACACCCTGTGAGGTGGGTGGGGCTGAGAGAACTCTGACACAAACTGCCCTTTTTCAAGGACAGCTGTGCCAGAGCTTGTGACTGACCCAAGGTCACATCAGCAGGTGCAAGTGGAGGAGTGGGGAATCAAACCCGGTTCTCCCAGATTAGATTCTGCGCACTTAACCACTACACCAAACTGGAGTGATTAACACATGGAATTCACTGCCACAGGAAGTGGTGGCAGCTACAAGCATGGACAGCTTCAAAAGGGAATTAGATAAGCATATGGAGCAGAGGTCCATCAGTGGCTATTAGCTGCAAGGTATAGATAGGGACTCTGGGGCAAGTGATGCTCTGTCTTCTTGGTGCTTGGGGGTGGGTCAACAGTGGGAGGGCTTCTAATGTCCTGGCCTCACTGGTGGACCTCCTGATGGCACCTGGTATTTCTGGCCACTGTGTGATACAGGGTGTTGGACTGGATGGGCCTTTGGCCTGATCCAACATTGGTGTCTCTTATGTTCTTATGGCTCATATTTCTTCTGAAGAAACTGCATACAGCTACAAGAAGCCAGATTAAATATGATTCAAGTGGCAGGTTGACTGATAAAATTCCAACTAAGAAAGACATGAAGCAAGGATGTGTCCTTGCTCCTTTCCTTTTTAACCTTTTCCTTTCTTATTTAGCAAGTTCTTTGGAACTAGTGAACTGTCACCCACCCAAATTAGGAGGTCAAACAATACCTACTCTTTTATATGCAGATGATACTACTATTTTATCTTTTACTAAAGTTGGTCTCCAAAGGTACCTAGAAACGTTTAATAATTATTGTCAATTACTCACTTAAAATTAATTATTCTAAGTCAAATGTGGTTGTGGTTTTTTTTTATATATAAATTTTTTTTCCAAGTTTTCACCTTTACATTCCATATATATAGTATAAGATAATTCATCAAATATTTATACATCTCCATAGATTGTTGGTTTCAAATTATAATATTTTCACTAGCGCTTTGTCCACACATTATACTCTTCTTTTATATTTTAGCCAGTCATATATATACTTCCATCTTTTCCAAAATACATTCTCTGATTTGTTTTTCAATTCTAAGCTCAGTTTATCCAATTCTGCAATGTCTAAAATCTTATGTTTGAGTTCTTTTATCGATGGTATATGTTTTGATTTCCACCGTCTTGCTATCAATATTCTTGCTGCTGTTAATATATATATTATTATTACCTTGTGATTTTTTATATTGTCCGGGATCATGTTTAATAAATATATTTCAGGTTTCATAGGTAGATTTATTTTAAATACATCTCGTATGATTTTGTGTATTTTTTTCCAATATTGTTGTAGTTTCCCACATCTCCACCAAATATGGAGATATGTCCCTACGTTTTTCCCACATCTCCAACATAAGTTTGAAGATTGTGGGAAACATTTGGCAATTTTATCAGGGGTCCAATGCCACCTGTAAAACATTTTATAGATATTTTCTTTGTAGGGGATTG
The DNA here is from genome assembly GCF_001447785.1 of Gekko japonicus. Taxonomy (NCBI): domain Eukaryota; kingdom Metazoa; phylum Chordata; class Lepidosauria; order Squamata; family Gekkonidae; genus Gekko; species Gekko japonicus. The sequence continues at coordinate 1,385,195 of NW_015172555.1, forward strand.
CTTTCATATATTTTATTGACTTCCACAACTTGTTCCATTGAGCTATATTTACGGGGGTTCCTATCTCTTTGTCCCAGGTCATCATTGACTTTTTAATAGTATCTTTTTCTAATGCTTCCTCCAATAGTTTAGAATACAGTTTCTGGATTAATTTATCGTTAGACGGAAGCCATATTT
>NW_015172555.1:1385582-1385710 GCF_001447785.1 Gekko japonicus
TTCCAATGGGGAAATCCATAGAGGAGTCTTATTATAAAATTTACTTTTTATAATGTTCCAGGTTTTCATCAAAGCTGTTCTTATTATATTTGTATGGAAGCTAGAATGGATTTTATCTTTTCCATACC
>NW_015172555.1:1387567-1407880 GCF_001447785.1 Gekko japonicus
TCTATCGACACCCATGCCATATCTATTCTCGACCACGCGCTATGTCGAGCTGAGTAATAGGTGTATTCTTTTTTTTCTATGTTTTTAATTCTCCAGATATCTATTAGTGATAGTTCTTCTGCCAGATCTAAAAAGGTTTTAGGTAGGTTGTTGCTTGATTTTGGTGCCTTAGATTTTGTATATTTCCTATCTAGTATTGGGTCATATACCGAATTATAGTCTCCTATCACACATATTTCCTCAAAGGTTGTCCCCATCAATTTCTCTTGGATTTGTTTAAAGAAAGATGCTTGGTTTTGATTAGGTGCGTAAATGTTTAATATCAAGGTTCTCTTTCCCTGTCTTTCGATTGATACTGCCACACCTCTTCCCTCTTCTAGTACGAATTCTAACTTAGGTTGTAGGTGGTCTTTTGCATATATTACTACTCCTTTCTTTTTTTTTGATATATCTGATGCTATAAAAGCCCTCCCTAAATTTGGTTGCTTTAAATATTTTTCTTGTTCTTTCTTTATGTGTGTTTCTTGGATGCATGTTACGTCTGGATTAAATTTTAAGAGTTGGTGAAAGATTCTTCTTCTTTTATTTGGGCCATTTAGCCCGTTGACATTAACTGATATTAGGTTAATCATCTGCAACCTCTCCATCTTCTTTGTCTTTGTTTTTTTTGGTCTTTTCTAGGTTTCTATATTGAAATCTTGTAAGAACTTTTGATGTAGGTTTGTCCTTTTCCCCCCTGCTTCTTTCCTTTTTATTCTTTTGGCTTTCTACAGTCTCTAAGGTTTGCACCTTGGCTCCTTCTTCTTCTTCTTCTTCGCTAGGGTCTTGAGAGTCTTCATCAAGTTTCTCGCCCAGGTTTTGTCCATGCCTTTCTAGGAAGTTCTCCAGTTTAAATATTGAGTTTATATTATATCTTTTCCCCAAATAGGTAAAAATGAGACCTTCGGGTACCAGTTGTGGGGGTTTTTTTTAAATGACTCTTTATAGATGGTATATTGGAAATGTTAGAATCCAACAAGTCAAAGGTTATAAATATTTGGGTGTTGCTTATAATCATAATTTTAACTGGGTGGCTCATTGGAGTAGAGTTATAAAATTAGCTACTGTCTCTGTAAACCAATTTAAGTTCTTTTTCTTTGCTAAAGGAAAACAATGTGTTCCTGCAGCGATTAGAATGTTTAACTCTAAACGCTTACCTCAGGCTCTGTTTGGTATTCCTATATCGTTTAATGCCCTCAATGAAGGCATGGAGAACATACAAGCAATTTTCCTCAGACAAATTATGGGTATTCCTAAATGTGTATGTTATTTTACGATCTGTCTAGAAGTGGACCAAAATCTGATTGAGACCAAGGCTTGGATTTTAACAATACGTTACTAGCTTAAGCTCTGTTTTAAAGCTGAACTGGGTTCTCTTTTACACCTTCTGAGTAAAGAATGGCATAATACTTCCTGGGACACCACAATTAAGTCTAAACTAAATCAACTAGGAGTCCCTCTTGATGACTTAGCCCTAGCTGACAAATCCTATATATTTAAATTAATTAAACAATGTTTTTTAGATATCGAATCACAAAATTTGCAACTATTCCAACCATATATTTGTTCACCTGCCATGATTAGTCTTACCAATCACTTGGGCATGATGGTTCGATATTTTCATAAACCTGACATCCCTTTACAGAACAGAGTTTTTTGTTGGCTAGGTTCAATGCATTTCCCTCTAGGATGCTTTATGGTAGATACCAACAGATCCCAAGACAAGAATATTTGTGCTCCTGTAGCCTTAAATTGCTAGACACGATTGATCATATAATTATTGATTGCCCTTTGTACGAGTCACCTTGGAAAAACTACTTACTCCATCCTAAAAGATACTTGAGTGACAAATTGAAATGTCAGTTCATTCTGAATGATTCGGATCCTGAAATTACTAATTTGTTGTTGTTCAGTCGCACAGTTGAGTCCGACTCTTTGCGACCCCATGGACCAGATCCCTCCAGGCCCCCCTGTTTTCTGCTGTCCTCTGAAGTTGGCTCAACTTCATGTTCATTGCTAAAGGAAACTGTGTAACCATCTCATCCTTTGCCGTCCCCATCTTTTTTGACCTTCAATCTTTCCCAGCATCAGGGTCTTCTCCAGTGAGTGCTCCCTTCTCATTTGGTAGCCGAAGTATTTGAGCTTCAGTTTCATTATCTGGCCTTCCAGGGAACAGTCAGGGTTGATTTCTTTTAGGATTGACAGATTTGATCTTCTTGCAGTCCAAGGGACTCTCAAGAGTCTTCTCCAGCACCATAGTTCAAAAGAATCTATTCTTCGGCGCTCAGCCTTCCTTATAGTCCAACTCTCGCAGCCATACATGACTAATTTTTACTAATTTTTACTAGTACTAACATTACTAATGCTGTTGCCAAATTTCTTGTAGAAGTTCTTAAAATTCAAAGAAACTTAGATTTTAGAAGGCACTGTTTTATTTCATGTAAGTTCTATATCTGTCCAATTTTACATATTATGGATCAGATGTTTTACGCATTCTGTGACTGTCAACGTGCCAATAAAGGTTTATGTATGTACGTAACAACCACGTCTGCAGCAGTTAAGCATTGTGGGAGCATCTGCCCAGCGCTGCACCACTGGCTCTCCAGTCTTCTCATATGGGATTTCCTCTGCACCCTCCTCCCAGCCCATGGGGCCTTGCAGTGAGGATACACCAACTCGGAGCTTACCAGCTGCTGTCCTTTATACAGTTTCTATCTCCAGCACCTGGCATTATGTTTTATGACAAACATGGCCCGGCCCAACAAAGTGACATTTATGTCAGATCAGGCCCTTGTAACAAATGAGTTTGACACCTCTGCTCTGTGGCATTGTACCCTGCTGAGATCCCTCCCCTTTCTAAACACCACCCTCCTCATGCTCCCCCTCCCCAAATCTCCAGGTTTTTCCCATCCCAGACCTGGCAACCCTAGCACCAATACACGCATTCTTAGCAATAACCCTGACAAAATATTTTCAAATACATTTTTTTAAAAAAGTAATAACATAGGGAATATTCAATCCTCGCTACTGGTTCTGCTGGGTTTCCATGCACACACACCCTGCTTGGATTGTGATTCTGTGCTTAACATCAGTCCTCTTGAGCTGCCATTGCCAAAGGGGCAGTGGGTACTGCTGGGCACTCTGTATATTGTGCTGGTTCTGCTGGGCTTGCAAAAATGCCCCCTGTTATGTATTAGGGCTGGAACATTCCTGGACTGGGTACCAGAGACTAGCTGAGCTTAGAGCTCTAGAACAATAGCCCACCAATGTGAAACTAATGAGGTGACCAATGAGAAACTAATGCTATATAAATAGCCTATTGTTAGGAGTCGGGTGTGGGTTTTGCATGCTATTTAAATAGGGTTCTTGCCCTGAGGTTTCAGTCTTGCTCCTGAAATCACTTAATAAAGTAGAGCTGTTTCACTACAATGCATCTAGAACCCAGTATTTAACACACACACCCCTTCAGTTTCTACTGTAGAGATGGGGGTACCTTCTTTGGGGGGTAGTGTGTTCCTTCAGATCCAGTCTGGTGAAGCATGTGGTCACTGTTTTGTGATGCTTTGGCTAGTGCTAGTAAAAGTTTGTACAAACGCCTGGCTCTCAAAAATGCCTTGCAAATGCTTGGGATTCTCAGCCTCAATCACACTCTTCTCTAATTGTTTATTTGGATACTTTCTTTGGTTGAAAGTCCAATCTTGAATTCCTGTCTGGTTGTGTACATGTGAGGGATGACAGAGTGCCATGTGGCTGCTCCTCAGTTAAAAAAACAAAACAGCTAGTAAAGAATTACTTGATGTAACTGTGACTTGACGGCGAGGGGAAAAATTCCATCACACCACTTGTGTTCTAAGCAGGCCCTTGAAAGGGCTTCTGTTCTCCATTTTGAAGCCCATGAGACTGACTGGAGAATCGTGCTGCGCCCATGGCCTAGGGATGCCAGGCTCCAGGTGGGACCTGCAGATTCCCCTGGAATTAGAATTCATCTGCAGACTACAGAGATCAGTTCCCCTGAAGAAATTTGATGCTTTGGAGGGTGGGCCCTATGGCATTGTACCCCTCCGAGGTCCCTTTCCTCCACAGGCTTCATTCATAAATCACCAGGAGTTTCCCAACCTGGACCTGGCAACCCTATGACCCCCCCCCCATCCCTTGCCAGGCTCTGTATCCCCCGCTGGTTGCCGGGGGGGAGGCTGGCAACCCTAACCCATGCACTTCCTTTTGGAACAAATCAGTACTGCTAACTTTGTAGATCATATAGGTTAGGATTTTTAAAAAAATTTTTTTAAAAAATTCCTTGGCTGAAGCCATTAGTTTCATTTCGGGAGCAATCAGCAACAGGCCTAGCTAAACCTGAAAGGTTTATAAATCTGTGAGATTTGTTACGGGAACGTGATTGCAGGTTCTCATCCCATTTCGAAACAATTGCGTACTGTATCATAACAGCATTCAAATCAGCTGTGTTTTAAAGTATTTTATAGTGTCAACACTCCAGTAAAAAAGAAAACATGAGATAAGGAAGAACAAGGTTTTAAAATATTTGCAGATTAGAGCTGAAGATAAGTTGTGCAATAGAAGTTATGCAATATTCATTTTTCTGTCTTTTTTCATCTCTCACTCCATCCACCACCACCCCCTTTGCTTCTCAGTCTGAGGTTCTTAATTTCTTTGCCCAAGCAAATGGGAGAAAATACGTTTTTGTGTGCATCTGTCCTGATATAACTTTTTCAAAAAAATCTGAAAATGTTCCTAGGTAGAAAATGAATAAGGAACTAGGCCTCCTGGAGAGCTGAACATGCTAGCCTTTCACTTTCATATGGGGTTTCCCCAGCCCGAATCTCTTTTTACTTTCTTCCAAATCAATCATCATCAAATATATTGTTTATGGATCTCCATTTAACTATAGCCAAATAACATGGGTCAGGATAGGTGACAATGAAACTCAAAATGCTAAGGAAGGAAACAGTCTAGTCTTGATTAGCTTAGATTTTCCTTAACTTTAGGTTACACAAAAAGATGGGAAATAAAATGATAAAAGGGAATGCTTTGTAATGAAAACACATGCCATTATAATAAAGGCTGTAATTATTACAATACTTCTAGTGTTGCACCATCCCTTGTGTAATGTATTGAACCTTGAACCTGGAGTTGCCAACTTTGGGTGGGATAATTCCTCAAGATTTATGGTGGAGCCTGGAGAAGATGGCGTTTGAGGGGAAGTTCAGCAGCAGTGTGATGTCACAGAGCCCACCCTCCCAAATATAAGTGTTATATTGTGGACAGGTGTGAATTTGCTGCCTTCCCTCCTGGTATGGTACACTTATTTTAATATGATCCCTTAAGGTAAAAAAACCCTTTGCTTTAGTTTCACTTCGTATTTTTCACTTGTGCTGTTGGTATGGTTGCCAGACCCCCCCCCCCCTCGTTTGGCGGGGGTTTCCCAATTTGGAGGGGAATTTGGAGCAGCGTTTAAACTCTGCTGGGGAGAGGCGGGGGGTGTCTGCCTGCATTCTAAGCCTTGAATTCAGGGCTCAGAATGTAGGCGCATGTGGCCTCCCCCCCACCTCTCCCTAGCAGTGGGGAGAGGCAGGGGCCATGTGCCCACACTCTGAGCCCTAAATTTGGGGCTAGAGTGCAGGCATGTGACCCCTGCCTCTCTTCCCAGCAGAGTTTAAATGCTGTTGGGAAGAGGTGGGGAGGTGGCCGGGTGGTCGCTCTTGGGGGTGGGGCTTCCCCCCACCCACCCACCAGCTGGCTGGCAGTCAGGAAAGAGCCCCTCCAAAACAGGAAACCCCCTGCCAAACCGGGGGGGGGGACTCAGAAAGCAGGCACGTGCGTCCTCCCCCCACCTCTCCCCAGCAACATTTAAAGGACGTCTTTAAATGCTGCTGGGGAGAGGCAGGGGCCTCTGCTCCCCAACGTGATGATGACATCACTTTTGTGTGACATCATCATGCTGGGGACCCCCCACCCCGTCCAGTAACGCCCCCCCCAAAGTTCCCCGATGGGGAATTTGAAGGACCTGGCAACCCTGGATGTTGGTAGGGTTGCCAGGTACCTCTGGCAGCTTGCAGGGGATGGAGGTGAGTTTGGTGTAGTGGTTAAGTGTGCGGACTCTAATCTGGGAGAACCGGGTTTGATTCCCCACTCCTCCACTTGCACCTGCTGATGTGACCTTGGGTCAGTCACAAGCTCTGGCACAGCTGTCCTTGAAAAAGAGCAGTTTGTGTCAGAGTTCTCTCAGCCCCACCCACCTCACAGGGTGTCTGTTGTGGGGAGGGGAAGGGAAAGGAGTTTGTAAGCTGCTCTGAGACACCTTTGGGTAGTGAAGGGCGGGGTATAAATCCAATCTCTTCTTCTTCTTCTTCTTCTTCTTCTTCTTCTTCTTCTTCTTCTTCTTCTTCTTCTTCTTCTTCTACCGGGAGCTGGGAGTTTCTTTGCACATTTCCGCAATGTGCCCACATGACTTCCAATGTGACCCGGAAGTGACATAGTCATGTTGTGGATGTTGGGGTGATGCTCTGTTTTTGGGACAAAAACTCTATGGTAGAATTAGCTTCTACCGTAGAGTTTTTGCCCAGAAACCAGAGCGTCACCCCAAGGTCCCTGGTGTGCCTATATCACTTCCGGGTCATGTTGAAGTCACATAGGCACATTGCTGAAATGATGAATATTCCTCCCTTGTTTTGGGGGGTAATCTCCCCCTGCTGACTAGCTGATTGGTGATGGAGAGGTGGGGCCTGGCAGGTGTGGACCTCCGCCCGCACTGGGGATTCTGGCATCCCTAGTTTTTGGTTGCTGGCTGTGGCTGGTTCTGGCCTTGTGGGGTCTAGACAAGAGACCTTGTTTCTGTTCAAATAAAGCTCTGTTCTCTTTTGGTGCCAGGTGCCATGGAGACCGAGGGTTGCCAACATCCAGGTGGCACCTAGAGATCTCCTGCTGTTACAAGTGATCTCAAGGTCAGTTCCCCTGGAGAAAATGGCTGCTTTGGAGGGTGGACTATATGACATTACACCCTGCTGAGGTCCCAACCCTCCCCCACCCCTGCCTTCCCCAGGCTCCACCCCCCTCCTTAAATCTTCAGGTATTTCCTGTACAGAGCTGGCAACTCCAGACCACAGTTGGAGGCTGGCGACCTTTGAACCCTGAGATTCAAGGAGCAGATCTTTGGTCTCAACAGTGGTACATGTTGGAGCAGAGAGCAGTATTTGATTGGGTTACCATGGGTTACCAGTCAGAGAGCAGTATTTGATTGGGTTACCATTTGATTGGGTTACCAATCTCAAGATGAGGCCTGGAGTTCTCCCAGAATTACAGCTGATCTCTATGCTACAGAGTAGTTCCTCTGGAGGAAATGGCCTCTTTGGAGGGTAGATTGTACGGTATAATATAGAGCCTAGGATGAGCTGGAAGTAGTGAAACCCAAATGGATTCTTGAAAATTTGAATGTTTTGTAAACCAAGCATCAAGTATGAAACTACCTAAGGCTGTGATAGTATGAAGGCTATAGTGATATGAGAGCAGTCCCTCCCCCCTCTATCTAGAGTTTCCAGGTCTTTAAGGCCAATGAGGACAGAGATGTGGAAGGCTGACAACAGGCCCTGAAGAAAATGGCTTCTCTTCTTTTTGCTGGCTCATCCCAAGGGGACTGGGCCTGAAGGAAGCTTCAAAATGACAAGTGACATCCAGACTTCCAGTTTATGATGACACGCAGGCGGACGCACCTCCCGGACCTCCCAGGGGTCTGATCTGCGCTCTAGTGGTTAGAAGGGGGGGCGATTGTCCACCACCATCACCCGGAGCCTTTGTAAAAGGCTCCTAGCCATGGGGCTTTTGGAGGGTGGCCTCTTCTCCAGCACGGTGCTGGGGAATTGAGGCACTCTCCCACCCCGATGGTCCTGCTGCTATGCGTCCAAATGGAACTAGAGCCGCTGACTGAGACAAGCGTCGGAGAGCATTTTAAATGGACTTTAAGCAAGGTCTTATGACCAACAACAAACATTGAGTTGAGTAAAAGTGAAATGCTGATAATTTAAAAAGAAAGCTCCCCCCTGGGAACGATGAAAAAAGCGAGCGGGGGAGGGCCCCTTCCCATGCGCATGAACTAAAAAGCAAGTTTAGGGGGGGGGAGCGGAAGCTAAAGTGCCAAAATCTGTTTTAAATAACTTACCAGAGCGTGGATAAGCGCATGGGCAAATTTCAGAGACTTCAGCAAGTTGATATAAAAGTAAACAATCCATAAAAATGGTGTGGGGAAAAATGGAGAGAGAAAAACAAGCAAAAGTGAAACCACCGGGAAGCCTGAGCCCTCGGCCGGAAGAGACCACTGAGTTCTCTAAGCTTTTGGCAGACTTTTTGCGCCCTCTACTGGACCAGATAGCTAACATCAACCAACAGCTGACAACTTTAAATCAGAACCTTGCAGCTCAGCAGCTCCAACTGGCTGAAACCACAAAAAAGACGGAGCAAATGGCTGAGAAAGTAAAGGAAATGGATGCCAACTCTAAAAAAGTTTTTAAAAAGGTGCAAATGCTGGAAAAGAAGCAAGCCTCAGATGAAGTTCAACTTCTACAACTGCAAATGGAGAAAGCTAACCTGGTCCTCCGGTTCCAAGGGGTCCCTGAATCTAAAGATGAAAATCTAAAGCAACTTCTGAGCATTGACTCCACTTACAGATTTAAAAGCAGAATATCTCATAAGTGAAATGGACGTGGTCTACAGGGCCTACTTCGTTTACATTTAAAAAAATAATCTGCCTAGAGAGATAGTGGTGAGATTCTCGAAGAGATATGTAAGGGATTTAATCCTAAAAGTGACTTCAGGAACACCATTGAAAATCGGAGACAGCACTATTCGGATTTTAAAGGACACTCCATTTGAAATAAGGAAGAAGAGAAAGATGTACAAGGACTTAATCCTCTTTTTACAAACAAACAGCATTTCATACAGATGGTTGAATCCGAAAGGTGTCATTTTCAAACTACAGGATAAAAAAGAAAAGATTGACTCTGTTTTCAAAGCACGTGGGTTTATGAGACTGCAACTGGGTGAACCAGAAGAGGACGACAAGGAAGAAGATGGCAGTAAACCTAGTGATGAAATGGACTCAGTACCTTCCGATGATGACTCGGTTTCAGAAAGGGGGGGGCCTAAGCGAGAATACCAATTGAGGATTAGAAAAGATACAGCAAAGTGAAGGCTGAAGAACTCTGAATGGTGCCTTAAAGCATATACTGTAAATGATGCTCTGGGGGTTGTCTTTAAACAGAAAAAAAATGGTTAAAAAGATAAATAATTTAGCTTAATCGACTAGTATTTTAGATTTAGATTAACACGTATATAAGCTGATGTAATGATCTCCTATACTTGGGGTTTTAGTTATTAGTGATTTTCTTTCCTTTCTCCTTAGATGTAGACAACCCTTTCCCTTTTTTCATTGTAGGTTGTAGTTTATAGAAAATGCAATTAAAAAATCCCCTCCAGGGAGCAAAAAAAAAAAAAAGACAAGCAACCTCCTCCACTTGCACCTGGCTGGATGACCTTGGGCAAGCCATAGTTCTGACAAGAAATGTCCTTGAAAAAGAGCAATTTCTGTCAGAGCTCTCTCAGCCCCACCTACCTCTCAGGGTGTCTGTTGTGGGGAGGGGAAGGGAAAGGAGTCTGTAAGTCGCTCTGAGACTCCGAGTGAAGGGCGGGGTATAAATCCAATCTCTTCTTCTTCTTCTTCTCTTCTTCATTCTCTGCAGTTTTCTCCACCTTCGCTCAACTTGTATTCTAAATCAGAGTGTCAAAAGGGTGGATTCCTTTTTCAACACATTCTGTACAAACCTCTGGGTGACCTCGAGATTCCAGTCTTAGTCAGAAAGCACAAAATGGTGCCACCAAAGCAAATTGATCTATTATGTGTACAAGTAAACAAGCCCAACCCCTGTACTACTGGGGAAAGGGCAAGGAAGAAATCAGTTCTCATGTGGCCTCCAGCCCTTTCATATTCCTTTGTGCAGAAGTGTGTGGTTCTTCTCAGAGACACAGTTCTCTTATGCACTAAGAACCGACAATAACATTTGTAAAATCCTGATGGCTGCCCAGTGCTCCTCGGAGACCCATGTTTTAGTCAGTTTTATTTTGCTGCCAGCTGGGTGAGAATAGAGCTGCATGAAGGGAGAACAATAAAAGAGTAAGCCCTACAAAAGATTCCCCCTAACAAGAATGAGTTCATTTGTACGATGTGGCTGGCTCTGTATCAAAAGGCACAACAGACTCCTCGGGCTGTTCGATTCAGCGTCCCTCCTATTCTCCATCTCTCTCAGAAAAGTTAATGCACTATCTACCTCAAGCCATTTCATCATGCAAAGAAAAATTCAATTTATCTGCCAGATCTCATGCTCCCCTTCATGCCATGTATTTCTATATTACTACCAGAGTTGGCACTACGTGTCCCCTCAAGATAGTTTTGAAGTAAATTTGGATGTTCCTACTGAGGCAAAATAAAATCTGAGAAATTTTAAGGTGAGATGAAAGTGTCTCAATACGGTTAGCAAACATTTCACCGGAATGGTTTCACACTAATAGAAAAGAAGTTACATTTATTAGCAGAGGAGGAAAAAGTACTGCATTTCCTTACAATGTTCCATAGTAGTACGAGTGGTATCACCACGTGGACTGTTCATAGAGAGAAGAAACACCAGAGTCATTTCCCATAGATTCTTCCTGGAAAAAACTGTGGTCATCTTATTTTAAACTCTCCTCACTCCCTCTCCCAATCCATAAAATTAGTGTTTGGCTGCTCCAAAGTATTATTTCAAAACAGTGACTCTGCTTTTCGGCTGGTATCTTGTAGCTCACCGATGCCGATTGATGTCCTCACAAAAATGTGCCCCCACAAGTCAGAGGACAACGAGTTTGCGATACAATTCTTGAAGGACTTTCACAGTAGGGTAGACTTTCTTGCCAAATTTCTCAGCAGCCAAAGGAGGACTAAAAGGTAAAGGTTTCCCTTGCTCGAGTTGAATCCGACTCTAGGGGGCGGTGCTCATCTCTGTTTCCAAGCCGAAGAGACAGTGCTGTCCGAAGACATCTCCATGGTCATGTGGACGGCATGACTGAACACCAAGGAATGCTGTTACCTTCCCACTGAAGTGGTACCTATTTATCTACTTGCAATCTCTTGCTTTTGAACTGCTAGGTTGGCACGAGATGGGAGCTCACTCTGTCACGCGGCACTAGGGTCTCAAACTGCTGAGCTATAGACCTTCTGGTCTGCAGCGCAGCGTCTTAACCTCTGAGCTAGCAATTCAGTTGTGCAGACACAGGTCTGGAATCTTAGACAAGGGGAAAAGCAGCTAGTGTGGAGTTTCAAGTGGGGAAATGATGGAAGGGGAAAGAATTAAGTATCTCTTTCCCACCCAGCTTCTCCTCTGCAAGTTGCTCCCTGCTTATACTGTTTTGCAGTAGAAATGTGGTACCCATGTAACTTGGCCATATAACATAGATTTGTTCCCCTCCCCTCCCCTCCTCAGATCTTTAAACTGTGATTCTGCTGCCCACACCAAAAGCAAACCACAGAGGGATCCTAAGGATAGTTTAGGGTTGCCAACCACAGTGTGGAGATCCCAGGAGACTTGTGGGGCTCTACCTGGGGAGGGAGCCCAGCAAGAGGGTGATGGCAGAGGGTCCAGCCGCCCATGCTGCCATTTTCTCCGGGGGAACTGATGCTAGCGTGGAGATCAGTTATACTTCTCGGAAGATTCCAGGCCCCACTTTGAGACTGCTAACTCTATAGCCCAAATGAGTATTTATGCAGCTAAGTTTTGTAGTATTTGCTAAATTTAGCCTTTGCTTTAAAAATAAGTGCTCAGCAGATACGCCACGTCACACTGTAAGGAAAGTACAGACAGGGTCACAAAGAATGTGCATGTAGGATGCTGTTTCCCGCTTACACGCTGCTCCAAACAAGACTGTTTTGTCCCTTTGTATGTCAGCATTTTACATCAGGAGAAATCCTAGCGCTTTGGTGTCGGAGCAACCGATTTATTTTTGCTGTGATATGGTCTGGCCTGCTAAAGGCACAGAGGATGACAAAATAAGACCAGGCTGTATACTTGTATGCTCATTTTCTGGGCTCTTAGCTCTATAACATGCATCTATGGATACTGATCCTGGTGGGAGAAGTTTTCATACACCTACATCTACAGCCGCATGGGAAAGTAGTACAGATGAAAACAATTGTACACGAAACTTTAGGATCTTATGCAAGACAAATATTGTGTGCAGATTCAGCATATGTGATTTGGAGATGCACAGAGTCCACTTGAGAAATGTTGCTTGTTGGGTTTTTCTGCATTTATTTTATTTCTATTGACTGACTGACTGACTGATTGATTGATTGGTCAGTTCTGGCCCCTGATTTCCACGCACATTTTTGTTTCTTTAGTTTTCACTTCAGGTTTTTTGTTTTTCCCTGCGGGTTTTTTCCAGTTTGTTTTGAGACCACTTTGACCTTGAACTTTTTCAAGAAGCTGATTTTGAGCTGCCTTTTCCCTTGTGCATAATGTTCCTGTCTGTTTTCTTTGTCCCACCCACTCCCCTGCAGCTCCAGACCACTTTTTGATGATTGGACTGTTGTCATCATGAAACCACTCCTCCCTCTTCCCTTGCCCTGAAGATGAATGGTTTCAATTTTAAACAAAAAATGGCACGAAACTATCAATAGATAAGACAAGCAGGTCCTCTGAATTCCCAGCTTTAATTTTTTTTTTTAAGTGTAAGTTTCTAGTTCTTCCCTGCCCAGGATATAAGGAAAAAGGCATATCTCCACAAGGGAAGAAGCTAGAGACTTACATTTTTAATAAATGAAAGCTGGGAATTCAGAGAACCTGCTTGAATTATCATTACAGCAGTATATTGATATTTTAATGCCTTTAAAATGCAGCTATGATATCGATATAAGCATGCACAAAAATAAGAAATGGGGGTGCTGTGACACCACCAATGCTCCCTCTAAACTGTGGAGCCTTTTAAGCAAATATTCTACTTTGTGAGCTACTGGCATTAAAGTTGTGAGTGAGCAATTTGGCTGCTGCATAAATCAGTTTGCTCTGGAGCCATATCCTTCCTGAGCTAAGACAAAAATGTGTGAGCCAGAGGCTAAAAAACTATGACCTTCTTCACACCAACTCAGCTTAGAGGGAACACTGGATACCACCAATGATGCCACCAATGACAACAGCAGAACAGCACCCACCTGAAGATTCTGATTATTTAAGGCACACACAGAAGAAAATATTGATTCTACAACTGTGAAAATGCAGAGAGAAGGAGCACACGCAGAACAGCTATGCCCAAACTGATTCCAGTGTTTGTGGATTAGCTCCCAAGAAAAGTCAATTTTATTAAAACTGAATATTGTTTCAATTGAAGGTCTTTGGATGCTGTTCCTGAGCAGGTAGCTCTGAATTCATCTCCTCATTCTACTTTAGAAAAAAATAAAACATGATAGAGCAAAGTTTAGGTTCAGTGGCACCTTTAAGACCAACAAAGTTTTATTCAAGGTATGAGCTTTTGTGTGCATGCACACTTCCTCAGGTATCATGGTAGATATTTTAGACAATCAGACTCAAGAATGTGCTTTATATATAATCAATACACAATGAGACCTATGAGGGTCTTTCCACATCCTTTCTTTTTGCCCCTTTCCCCCCATTATATCACTGACTGTGACAACCCCTCCTCCAATTCTTAGCATCTTCACTTGCCCGAGTCTTTTATCATCCAATCTTATGCAGAGTTAGTCTAGTCGAAACCCATCAAATTGATTGCACTGCTACTCTCTTAACTCCAGTTTTATTCCTTGCTGTCTTTTATGCTTGGACCCTTCCTGTGATATCTCCACGGAACCATCTTTCTCTTTGCGTTCAAATCTTTCCTCAAAATCCTGCTTTATGAAACCTCCAACAATCCTTTGGTCCCCCTCCTCAACTGAAACCAAAAACGCTGCCATGTCTGGCACTTGAGAGCAGCAACATCATACAGCAACTCGCATGTATGAGCAGGAGATCACCAAAACAACACTACAAACAGTACGTGTGACTGCACGTGCTCACATACATCCCTTTTCCATTCTGTCCTCTCCCACACTGAGAGGATTTTTATCGTAAAGGGGGGGGGAACACAAGGCTCTTGGGAGGGGGGGGAATCCCATCCTTTCCCTCCTGGCTCTGTAGAGGCGGCAAGAACTGCCTTACCTGCCTGACCTCCCACTGGGGTTGACAACTCTGGGTTAGGAAACACCGGGAGATGTGGGGGGCGGCTGGGGAGGGGGTGGCAGAAGGGAGCTCTTCAGGATATCATGCCCTGCTCTTGGTCATCTGGAGATCAATTAGTGAAAGATCTCCAGGTGCTACCTGGAGGTTGGCACCCCTACCTCCCACCTACTTGCAGCCTCTGCTCTGAAGCACTGACCGCCTGAAGTTCTGCCACCTCTGCCTATTCAGCTCAAGCAGTGGCGGCAGTGGGAGGGCAGTGGTAGCACCTGCTCCTCCTCAGCCACCAGCCCCCCTTGGCTGAGAACCTGGTCCTTCTCCCCATTTTCTTTTCTTTGGGGGATTTTTCTGTGCATCTGGGGGATCCTCCGGGTCTGTAGAAAAAGGCCCCCCATCTGTACCTGGCCCTGTTTCCTTAGGCTTTTCATCTGCGTGGGGCTTAGGTTAAGGATTAGATGTATGATGCTTCTTGGGGAAGGGACTAATTTTCTTTCCGTTACCCTAAAAATGGTTGGACTACGTAAATAATAACTCCCCCACGCCTTACCTTTTCTTCAGCACTCTGAGGGTAGAACCTGGATATTTCCGAGCATTACAACTGGTCTCTAGATGACAGAGATCAGTTCCCCTGGAGGAAATGGCTGCTTTGGAGAGTAGGCCCTATGGCATTATACCCTGCTGAGTCCTTCCCCTCCCCAAATGCTGCCCTTCACAGGATCGACCCCCCCCCTACTCAGAGCTGGCAACCCTAAGCACCTGTCAGCTATGGTGCCATGGCAGGTGGATGGGGGGGAGATGTAGAGTCTGTTGCTGTGCTGGGATCTTATCTGCTAGCGAAGGCCTGTGACCTTGGCACCAGCCTGCTGATGCTCTCGCTGGGAACGTAGACCCATTAGCTTAGGTGGGCTTCAGCTTAATCCCTGATTGGCTCAGACCCTTCAGGGGACCCTGTTTTGAAGTGTGTGTGTCTTCTCCTTCTGCGGGCTTGAAATTAGTTCTGACACAGAATGTATGCACAGATGAACTGCCTTTACTGTACTCAATAAACTTCAACCTTCTGAAGGAACGTTGTTGAGAACTGATTGCTGCAGGATTCTGACAGCACCCCCTCTTCTACTTCTACAACAGATAGAAAATATCTGTGGGGCATAGCTGTGTTCCTTGGGAAAATAATGGAGTAATTGGAATAGATTCTAAATCATTGATTCATTCTCCCCTTAACCCCCCAAACCCTCCATCTAAAATCTCAAATACCTATTCCGAACACAGTTGTTTTTGGAAGCTGTTGAGATAGCTGCACAAACACTCGCAAAGTAATTGAACAAAGACCCAAGCTCTCTACACACCAACAGGAAGGTTTCAGGGGGGAAGTGTTGTTTTGTCCGCCACCAGGTCTCCTGATTTTGCTAGGGTTATAGATTCATTGTGTTGCTGTTATACCACACTGCTGAAAAAAGTTCTCTTTTCAGCCTGCTGTTTTGGGAGGGCCCTGTTCATCCTGTCTTTCTGCTGATTTTTAAATTCTATTTTATTTTTGCTGCCTTCAGCAGTTGTGGCCATCGCTGGCTTTGTCATTCGACAAGCAGCACAGAAAGCGAGTGCAGGATTCTGTTTAGAAAACCAAAACCATTTGAACTAAACCTTCCTTCTGGGTTTTTCACATTTAAATGTAAAAGGCTAAAAAGAAGGTGAAATGGCTTCAAAAGATTGATTGATTTAATCACAGAAGCAATCAAACAAGTATAGAACTATCCCAGCAGCCCAAAGAGTAAGGTTGCCAGTTCTGGGAAGGGAAATACCTAGTGATTTTGGGGGTGGAGCCTGGGGAGGGTGGAGTTTGGAGAGGGGAGGGGAGGGGAGGGACGTCAGTGGGGGCACCATATGCCATCATAGAGTCCACTTTCCAAAGCGGCCATTTTCTCCAGGGGAACTGATCTCTGTTGCTCGGAGATCAGTTGTATTATAGTGAGAGATCTCCAGCCATCACCTGGAGGCTGTAGTTTGTTAGGAAAACAACCGTGACATGATAACAAAGTCGTGGTGTAGACAATGAGAAAAAATATATTTTAATGTGTCCAGTGTATAATAAGATTCTATGCGATGTGAAAGAGAGAGGTGGATTCCAGTTACCAAACTTGAGACTATATCATGATGCGGTATGTTTAACTTGGCTGAAACAATGGATTTTGTTAGATAACAGGAAGTTGTTGGCGTTAGAGGGACATGATTGTAAATTTGGTTGGCATGCCTATTTATGGTATGAGAAGGTAAAAATGGATGGTTTTTAAAAACATCATTACATCAGAAGAATATTATTTGATACGTGGAATAAGTATAGAAGGTACTTCTCGGATGAGAGACCTCTTTGGATAGTTCCGGCAGAGGTTATAAAACCCTTTTCGACATATAAAGGAGAAGATTGGGTACAATATAGAGACATGTTGAAACCAGTGGAAAAGACATTGAAATGAAAATGGAAGAGGATTTGGCTTTTAAATATGGTTGGTTGCAATATAGACAAATTAATGATCCGTTTAAAAAAGACAAAAAAGCTTTTGGGTTTAGAGCAAAATATAATGAAATTGAGAATGTATGGTTTGAGGGAGGTAAAAAAATTATTTCAAAAATGTATAAGGTATTGTTAAAATGGTACACAGAAGATGAGGTAGTTAAAGAACAGATGATAAAATGACAAGGAAACTTAATAATTTGGAAGCGGAAGACTTCTTTGCAGACTGGAAAGACTTTAAAGACTATTTGGAAAGGTACTGGGATGTGAGAGACAATTTATTTTGCTTTGATAATTATTGAAGGTTAAAAGATATTAAAAATAGATAATGATATAAGGATAAGAAATAAAGGAATAAGTTACCTATGGATTTACCATAAGTAGGAAAAGGGGGGGATGAAGAACATCTAAGAAACGAACAGGAGGTTGGAGCACTTTGGGAAGCTGAGTGGGGGGGGGAAGGGAGGAGGATAGGATGTAAAAATTATATAATGTTTGAGTTATGTTTGACTTTGTTTATTATATCCTAATAAAATGTTTTTTTTTAAAAAAATTAAAGTCATTTCCTTTGAAGCACAATGGTCTCAAATATATCTTATGACGGTGCAGCGGCCATTTCACTTAAAAGTTTCATCAGGTGAGACCTTTCACCCTTCATATTTTCACTGCAACTTAATACTCCCTCTGTCGGACTAGCTCACGTATTACATAATATGTCATCAGCTAGTCCGACAGAGGGAGCATTAAGTTGCAGTGAAAATATGAAGGGTGAAAGGTCTCACCTGATGAAATTTTTAAGTGAAATGGTCCAATGAGCACTACACCATCATAAGATATATTTGAGACCATTTTCCTTCAAAGGAAAGAACCTTAATGACTGGTTATACACTGGACACATTAAAAAAAAATCCCCCTAATTGTCTGAGCAATTAGGAATTGTCTTCATTATCATATCACAGTTGTTTCCCTAACAAACTACAATCTGCCCCAAGATCTCTCCTTCTCCGACCACCTGGAGGCTGGTTCATTCAAGCCAATACTAGGCATGCAGAGAATTTCAACATGAACACGAGCACCAGGCAAACGTACTTCATGTTAACACACAAGGGAATCTCCTGATCACTGTTCCCTCTAAGGTGAGTTAGTGTGAGCTAGCTCACAGTGGTTTAGCCTCCAGCTCACACATTTTTTGTCTCCGCTCAGGAAGGAGGGCTCCACAGCAAACTAATTTTCGCAGTAGCCAAATCACTGGCTCACAACTTTCATGCCAGTAGCTCACAAAGCAGAATTTTTGCTCACAAGACACCACGGCTTAGAGGGAGCATTGCTCCTGATCAGACTGTCTCTATTTTTTTTTTTTGACAAAATTATCTCTAGATCCTTTCTGAACAGCTTTACATATGTGCCATAATTACTTTGTGCTACAGGGCCAGGTAGAGTTGCCAGCTTGTGGTTGGGAAATACCTGGAGATTTTGGGGGTGGAGCCTGAGGAGGGCAGGTTTCGGGGAGGGAAGGGAGCCCCGCAGGATATAATGCCACAGACTCTACCCTTCAAAGCAGCCATTTTCTTCACGGCAATTGATCTTGGTTGTAATAGCAGGAGACCTCAAGGTACCACCTGGAGGGTGGCAGCCAGTGTTCCCTCTAAGCTGAATTAGTGTGAGCTAGCACACAGTTTTTTAGTCTCCAGCTCACACATTTTTGTCTTAGCTCAGGAAGGAGGGCTCCAGAGCAAACTGATTTATGCAGCAGCCAAATTGCTCGCTCACAACTTTAGTGCCAGTAGCTCACAAAGTAAAATATTTGTTCACAAGACTCCACAGCTTAGAGGGAACATTGGTGGCAGCCCTAGGACCAGGTCATGCCCTGGCAATAAATAACAAACAACAAACTTAGCTAAGTCTTCTCAGTTCCTGGAGACCTAGGATCCTGGGTAAGTCATTAAACTGACCAACCTTACAAGCACAGGATAAAGTGCAGTTTGTTTCTTCTTCATGCCTACTAACCCTAACCCTACTCAGCGGGAGAAATCTTTTAAATGACCAGTGCTGGATAAACTGCATTGCCTGCCTTTGGAATCTGCACTGTCAGCACCCAAGTATCCATGAAGTGGATGCAAGAACAGATGACAACACTAGCTAGGTTCTTGGGCAGACACCAAAACTACATAAAGATATCCGAGTAGTAAATGTGATATAGTGGTTAGAGGTGTCCAACTCATTTGTTATGAGGGCCAGAAATGTGACTTTGTTGGGCTGGGCCGTGTGTGCCATAAAATGTAATGCCACATACCAGAGATAGAAACTTTTTAAAGGACTGCAGGTGGTAAGCTCCAAGTAGGTGTGCCCTCACTGCAAGGCCCCATGGGCTGGGGGGTGCAGAGGTAAACCCGCATGGGCAGACTGGAGAGCCAGTGGTGCAGCGCAGGGCAGACACTACCGCACTGCCCAGATGGGAGGCAAACCCCTTCCCCAGCCTGCTCCCACCACCAATGCTGTGAGCCTGAGCCCCAGGGTAAAAACATGAAGGGGCTGGTTGTTGTGAACTCCCCCCACCCCTAAGCCACCATGAAAGGGGACTGGGAAGACAACTAAGCCCCCCCCGCCCGCCCGCCTGCGGAAGCAGGAGGGGCCAAGGCTACATGCACAGTGGGAACCAAGCCCAGCCCAATAAGCTGGAGACGGCCAAATGGCAGCGGCCACCTCCAACCAAGGCCGCCAGGTGATCCATTGCAGGGTGATGCTGGGGGGATCCAAGCAGTGAGCAGCCACCCCATCTGATGGGGGAGTGGGCATCATGCACACAAGGCTGTGCACATGGCAGAGTAGAACTGGAGCTTACCGGCAGTGCCCATCATGAGGCAGCAGCCACCTGTGGCTGAAGGCTGCCAGCTGGTCCATGAAGGAGGGAGGCCTGGCCACCTAGTCACATGTTTGGTGGCAGGACTAAGCCCCCGATATGTGGAAGAAACTTCCAAAGAACACCCTCCCATGGGCCAAAGCACAGCTGCCGCATGGGTGTGTGGGAATATAGTGGCTGTACTGGCCGCCAGCAGGACCCAGGTGCAAATGCCAATCCCTGTGGCCATCCGGGACAGCATCCCCAGAGCTGCAGGCCGAGTGGAGAGGCACGCAACCTCACTTTGGAACCCTGAGCTGGCATGAATGAAGCTGTGGTGGCTCTCAGCTGCCCATTAAGTGAAGGGGTTCTGCTTGACTGCTGCAGACAAGGTTGTTCTGCAGTGCTGAAGCCACAGCCAGAGTGGCTCCACCTACTTGTAAATGATTTCATGTTTTTTGGGGGGGTGTTTCTTTAAATATTTAATCTGACTGCAGTACTGCAAGGAGAGTGATAGAGGGAGACAAGTGTGATGTGATTGGCTGGTGACTGAGAGTGATTCTGTGTGTGAAGTTTGAAGAGAGAGCATAGTTTTTGAGTCTATTCTGTGTGAATAAGACAAAGAGTTCAGCCTGTGTGGCTATATATATATATATATATATATA
>NW_015172555.1:1408009-1415992 GCF_001447785.1 Gekko japonicus
CAGCCGCCTGGGCCTCGCTGCCCCCCGGCTCTGAAGCGGCGGCGGCAGCGAGGCTGGGGGCAGAGAGTTCCCTGTGCACGCGCAGGATACGCT
This sequence comes from Gekko japonicus, assembly GCF_001447785.1. Lineage (NCBI taxonomy): Eukaryota > Metazoa > Chordata > Lepidosauria > Squamata > Gekkonidae > Gekko > Gekko japonicus. The sequence continues at coordinate 1,408,103 of NW_015172555.1, forward strand.
CTGTCACTTTTGGGGGATTTAAGTATCCCCCCGATATTTTTTTACAGGTTTCAGATTTTTTGTGCACACCTGGGGACTGCCCCAAGTGTGCACAAACATCTCCCCCCCCAGGTGCCCTCGATGTGCGGAAATAAGAATCCGCACGCAGGGGGCGACTTCGGTATTAGATATATAGATATATAGATATATACATATACGGTTTGTGACACCAAGCTTTGCCAGTTATATTTACAAGTTTCTTTCATCAGCAAAAGTTCAAAATAACCAGAAACCTATTTTGTTCTTTATCAAATAAATCATTTTTTTTTGTTTAAACTTATCCCAGATATCAAAATAGTCCTTCCTCAGGGCCACAGAGTACTCTGAAGTGCCCAGACCCTGGGTCATTCTACCAAAAGAGAGAGATTTGGAATTTTTAATTCCTGGTGGCAGCAGAAATCTACCAAGTTTAGGTGCACAGAGAGTGTTTTAAAGGTAAATCTATCTCCCTAATAAGCAGGACACCACACTACTCACTCCCCCCAAGCAGCCTCCTGTTCCCTTATTTTATTTATTTATTTATTTATTTATTTATTTATTTAAACTTTCTATTTGTACCCTGCTCACCCCCGAAGGGCTCTGAGCAGCTTACACGGTGCATGGTGCAGAGACCTATGCAGAAACCCTAACTATGGCCACAGTACGTCTGGGGTGGGGGAAGCCCTACCAGGTACCCTCCCGTCTCCGATCGTTTGTTTGTTCGGCAAGTGGGTGACTTCTTCCAGTTTTTCTCCGGTGCGTCTTCTGCGGCCTCCACTGTTCTTTCGGCTCTATGGCGACTCCTCTCGGGGGCTGTTGGTTATGGGCCCTGGTGTGCAGCCACGGTAGGCGTCACAACGTCCTTACGGCTCCGGATGTCCTCCTGCTGGCCACGTCATCAGCTGCCGAGCCAACCGCCTCCTTGGGATGTCGCTGCCTCTCTTCATTCCCTCCATGCTGACCGCCGTCATGTCGCTGTCGCTTCTCGATTCCTCGCTCGGCTGGAGCCCAATTTCGAGGGAGGGGTACCCCCTGTCCTCCTACGGACAGGTACCCATTTACCTAATTGCCCTGAGGAGCTTTTGGACTGCTGGGTTGGCAGGAGCTGGGGCAAGGGTCAGGAGCTCACCCCGACCATGGTGGTATTCGAACTGCTGTTACAGCTGTTCGAGATGACTATTTCTACAGGCATTTAACTGCCTGTGCCACCGTCCTTCCTTGCACCAGTTGCTTATGAGCCGGATAAGAGTCCTGGGTGGGCTGGTTCTGGCCCCGAGGCCTTCTGTTTGACACCCCTGGTTAAGAGTCTCAGACCAGGATCTGGGAGACTCAGGTTTGAATGTTCACTCTACTAAGGAAACTTGGGCCCGACACCCACTCTCAGCCTAATCTACCCCTCAGTGTTGTTGTGAGGATAAAATGGAGGAGAGGAGAATGATGTAAGCTATTTGGGGAAGAAAGGCCGGCTATAAATGAAGTAAAAATATAAATCTCATTTTAAAAAAAATCTCAGCCAGATTATTTTTTCCCCTTTAGGTATGTGTTGTTCTAAGAACAGCAGGAGGCAACTGGGAGCAGGTGGGGTAACAGCAGCTCTAAGAAAGCAGTCTAATCACACGAGAAAACACTCCAGTGGTGCAAATGGAGACATCAGAATTTTCTCAGATGTACTGGAACAGCTGGATGAAAAATTGGCCCCCTGACTGTAACTGTCGAGTTGTCATGATGAGCCAACGAAGCAGGTGGTTGGACATCTCAAGCCAGTCGGCGAAATGTTCTTGGCTTTGGGTCTCTTTGCCATTCTCCTCAAATCTCTTCCTCCCATATGTTTTTTTTTTTGTTATTACTGTCGTCATTGCTGTCATCATTGTCATCCTCCTCATCCTGTACACACCAATGAATGGGATCTTCCTTGAACGTTTTGTGATTCAGGGGGAGGGGTTTGGCTTTTCTAAGCCTGTAGTGAGATTGTGCAAGACATTGGTAGGACTCAGAATACGCTTGCTGGGATAGCTTTGCCTGAGCAAAGGAAACTGCAGTGCAGCACTTACCGATGCCAGCTCAGCTGCAATCTTCTTTCAGGTGTGCCTGATGCCGTGTGAAGCTGGCTAGTCTTTCACTGCAGTGGCACGGGAAGGCATTTTAGAACAGAGTCTGCCCACTGAAACAACAGTGTGGGAACTGGTAGCACATGGCTTCTTCCCAAGCTGTTCCTGGAATGCACAAATAAACTGCATGGCTGGGCAAAATTATCTGGTACTTCCCCATTGGCGTGTCTCACCATTTGTGGAGTGGTGGTGTTGTCACAGGGACAGCTAAAGCTCCATCCTCTACGGCTGCTTCCCACGCTATGCCAATGGAACTGGAATGCAGGGCCTATGTTTTGGGCTAATCATTTGGGTCTTCCCCACGGGAGCCTTGCTTCCAATGGAGGCAGGAGAATATGCTCACTCTTCCCAGCATTCTTACCATCCAAAATTATCCAGAGAGTTCTTTAGAAGTCAGGTTCTCACCTTTATCTACTGTTTCCATTTGTTAGCCTTTCTCCGCCTGCCTGACTAGTGTATAATCTCATTTCCTTCTCATTTTTTAATTCAGACTTTCTGCTCCTTGTTAGGCGTTTTAAGACTTTTCTCACCACAGCTGTTGACCTCATTGTTTCCTGCAGGACCACCCCCACCCTGGGCATCCCCTCTCCATAATAAACATTCTCTGCATTTTAAAACTCTCTTAACAACAAAGGCATTTAAAGATGTTTCAGTTTTCATATTCCCTTTGTTCTCCCAAACAATGGCAGGTGAAATGCATGCATATCGATGCATATTTGCCCAAGCCCACAACATGAAGCTGTAAGATCAGCCACAAACACAGACCTGAACAGTTCCATCATGTTCTCACTTTGGAAATAGGGTTGCTAGGTCCCCCCTGGCCACTGGTGGGGGATGGGGTGTGTAGGTTCGCCAGATTCTGGATGGGGAACTCCTGGAGATTTGGGAGTGGGGCCTAGGGGGGACAGGGGCATCAGTGGGGTACAACGATTTCTGTGGTCTGGAGATGGGCTATAATTCCAGAGGATCCCCAGGTCCCACCTGGAGGCTGGCATCCCTACTTCCAGCTGAATTCCAATGGTGTTGCTGAGGGGTTTTTTGCATTCTTAGGTAAATAAGCACCTTGCCAGAGGCAGAGGAGACCCAGCTGAGCTCTGAGCAGGAGCAGGAGAGAGAGCTGCTAGAGGGGTGAGTGGTTTTTTTTTTAACTTGCTTTCAGCTGAGAGAATTCAGCTGAGGATATTGTGTGGGAAAACTGTGTTTTGCAGTGTGTGGAAGCTCTTAGAGTTGTTGCAAAGTCCTGGCTGATTGAGGGAGGAAGGGGCATTGTTTGACTGGGATTGACTGTAATTGAGAGGAAGTGGAAGGGGCATTGTTTTGCCTGTGATTGAGTGCCTGGGTGAATTTGAATAGCTGCTGCCTGACCTCTGCTGGGGGAGGCCTCTATTTAAGGAAGCACCTTGCCAGAGGCAGAGGAGACCCAGCTGAGCTCTGAGCAGGAGCAGGAGAGAGAGGTGCTAGAGGGGTGAGTGGTTTTTTTTAAAACTTGCTTTCAGCTGAGAGGATTCAGCTGAGGATATTGTGTGGGAAAATTGTGTTTTGCAGTGTGTGGAAGTGCTTAGAGTTGTTGCAAAGTCCTGGCTGATTGAGAGAGGAAGGGGCATTGTTTGACTGGGATTGACTGTAATTCAGTATTTAAGAAAGCACCTTGCCAGAGGCACGAGCCGAAGGGCTCTTAGCCTAGGGACTCTTAGACTTGGGACTCTGTAAGAAGCCCAGAAAGAGCCAGAAAGACAAGGCCCTAGGCTCTTTGTCTTTCCCGTAAAATAATTTGACTTGATAACAAAACCCACATAAATACCAAGGGTTTAAAAGGGGGATTATATTTATTTATTTTAAAAGAATTATGAAGCCAGAATGCCAGCAGGGGGTTGGGGGCTATCCAGTGTTTTGCACGGAGTGTCACATGTATGACTATCTGCCCACTGGGCAGAAGTCTTGGGTGTGTCCTCGGTGCAAGGAGCTCCTGGTTCTCAGGGAACGTGTGTGCTCCCTTGAGGCCAAGGTGGCTGACCTGGAGAAGCAGAGACAGTCAGCTAGGCACACAGAAAAGACTCTCGGGGACTTGTTAGCTTCGTCCCACTCTGGATCTGGCAGCCCCGCTGCTGTCAGGGAGCATGAGGGTCTAGGGGAAACAGGGCACCATGCTGAGGATAAGGGGAATGTGCCCTCAGAAGGGACCTCTTCCCCAGCTGGTGAGCGGCTCTCCTTTTGCACCAAGGAACCATCCCTGAGCAGGGTGGGAGGGGGGCTCTTGGTAGTGGGTGATTCGATCCTTAGGCAGGTAGACAGCTGGGTGGCGAACCCGCGTACTGACCGTATGGTGACTTGCCTGCCTGGTGCGAAGGTAGCGGACATTACGCGTGTTTTAGATAGGCTGGTAGATAGTGCTGGGGAGGAGCCAGTGGTCGTGGTGCATGTCGGCACCAACGATGTGGGGAAATGCAGTCGTGAGGTCCTGGAGGAGAAATTTAGGCTGCTGGGCAGGAAACTTAGGTCCAGGACCTCCAAGGTAGCCTTCTCAGAAGTGTTACCTGTTCCACGCGCAGGGCCGGAGAGACAGGCAGAGATCAGGAGTCTCAATGCGTGGATGAGACGATGGTGTAGGGGGGAAGGGTTCAGGTTTGTTAGGCACTGGGATACTTTTTGGAACAAGAGGGAGCTGTACAGGCGAGACGGTCTCCACTTGTCCCGAGAAGGAACCAGGCTGCTGGCACTTAAAATCAAAAAGGTGGCAGAGCAGCTTTTAAACTGAATATTGGGGGAAAGCCGACAGGAGATGAAAAGTCTCTGGTTCGGGTTGGCTCATCTGAGAGAGGTGAGGGGGTACCGGTTGCTTTTCTACAGGGAGGTGGATTGAAATTGTCCACAGAGGCCATGGCTGGTGACATGGACTGCCGGACAACGACTCGAGATAGCAAGAGGAAGGATGCAGGCTTAACTTGTAAGGGAAATTACAGCTGTTTCTATACAAATGCTAGAAGTGTCCGAGGTAAAATCGGGGAGTTGGAGTGCTTGGTGTCGGAGGGAAAAATAGACATTGTGGGTATTTCTGAAACTTGGTGGGATGAGGAAAATCAGTGGGACACAGTGATTCCCGGTTATATATTATATCGGAAGGATAGGGGGGGAAGGGTTGGAGGTGGGGTAGCTCTGTATGTCAGAGAGGGTATAAAGTCTAGAAAGATTGAGAGGCTAAGTGAATTGGATTCGCTTCTGGAAGTTCTATGGGTTGAAATAGGGGGGCCAAAAGGAAACTTAACACTGGGAGTTTGTTATCGCCCACCAGATCAAAAGATAGAGGAGGATTATAAAATGATGAATGCCTTAAAGATAGCAACTAGACAAAAACACTGTGTAATAATAGGTGATTTTAACTACCCACACATTGATTGGGTCAATATGTGTTCTAGTCGGGAAAAAGAGATTGAGTTTCTAGACACTCTAAATGACTGTGCTATGGAGCAGATGGTCACGGAACCTACCAGGGGAGAGGCGATCCTTGATTTGGTCCTAAGTAACACTCAAGACCTGGTGAGAGATGTAAAAGTGATTGCACCGCTTGGAAACAGTGATCATAATGTTGTTGAGTTCATCATTTGTACAAATAGAGAATTGGCCAAAAAGACTCACACAACCATTTTTAACTTTAAAAGGGGTAATTTCTCTGATATGAGGGGACACGTGGGGAGGAAACTGAAAGGAAAAGTAGAAAGGGTCAAAACAATTGGGGAAGCTTGGGATCTATTTAAAACTACGATCCTAGAAGCTCAAAAAATATATATTCCGCAGGTTAGGAAAGGCACAAACAGGTATAGGAAAAAGCCTGCATGGTTAACAAACAGAGTAATGGAGGCTGTAAAAAGTAAAAAGAATTCCTTTAAGCAGTGGAAAGCTAGTCACAGTGAGGCTGATAAAACGGAACACAGGCTATGGCAAATAAAATGCAAGTCTGAGGTCAGGCAGGCAAAAAGGGAATATGAGGAGCATATAGCAAAAAACGTAAAAACCAACAATAAAACTTTCTTCAAATACATTAGAAACAGGAAACCAGCCAGGGAGGCAGTGGGGCCCTTGGACGACCAAGGGGTAAAAGGAGTATTGAAGGATGATAGGGAAATGGCTGAGAAGCTAAATGCATTTTTTGCCTCCGTCTTCACTGTGGAAGATGAGAAGTGCTTGCCCACTCCAGAACCACTGATTTCAGGAGGGGTGTTGGAAGACCTGAGTCAGATTGAGGTGATGAGAGAGGAGGTCCTAAAACTGATAGACAACTTAAAAACTGAAAAATCACCAGGCCCAGATGGCATACATCCGAGAGTTCTGAAAGAACTCAAATGTGAACTTGTAGATCTCCTGACAAAGATATGTAATCTTTCCTTAAAATCTGCCTCCATTCCTGAGGATTGGAAGGTAGCTAATGTCACTCCCATCTTTAAAAAGGGTTCCAGAGGAGATCCGGGAAATTACAGGCCAGTCAGTCTGACGTCGATACCGGGTAAATTGGTGGAAACCATTATTAAGGAAAGAATTAGTAGGCACATAGATGAACAAAACCTATTGAGGCAGACTCAGCACGGTTTCTGTAAGGGAAGATCTTGTCTCACTAACCTGTTAGTGTTCTTTGAGGGGGTGAACAAACATGTGGACAAGGGGGATCCAATAGATATTATTTACCTTGACTTCCAGAAAGCTTTTGATAAAGTTCCTCATCAAAGGCTCCTAAGTAAGCTCAAAAATCATGGGATAGAAGGACAAGTCCTTTTATGGATCAAAAACTGGCTAGTTCATAGAAAACAGAGAGTGAGTGTAGGTGGGCAATTTTCTCAGTGGAGGGTGGTAAGCAGTGGGGTACCGCAGGGATCAGTACTTGGTCCACTGCTTTTTAACTTGTTCATTAATGATTTGGAGATGGGAGTAAGCAGTGAAGTGGCTAAATTTGCGGATGATACAAAGTTGTTCAGGGTGGTGAAAACCAGTGAGGATTGTGAGGCACTCCAAGGGGATCTGTCAAGGATGGGCGAGTGGGCGTCAACATGGCAAATGGGGTTCAATGTGGCCAAGTGCAAGGTGATGCACATTGGAGCCAAAAATCCTAAATATAAATACACATTGATGGGGTCTGAACTGGCAGAGACTGATCAAGAGAGAGATCTTGGAGTTGTAGTGGATAACTCACTGAAAATGTCGAGACAGTGTGTGACTGCAATAAAGAAGGCCAATGCTATGCTGGGGATTATTGGGAAGGGTATTGAAAACAGATCAGCCAATATCATAATGCCCCTATATAAATCAATGGTGAGACCTCATTTGGAATACTGTGTGCAGTTCTGGTCACCACACCTTAAAAAGGATATTATAGCTTTGGAAAAAGTGCAGAAAAGGGCAACTCAAATGATAAAAGGGTTGGAACACTTTCCCTATGAGGAAAGGTTAAAGCACTTAGGGCTCTTTAGCTTGGAGAAAAGACGACTGAGGGGTGACATGATCGAGGTTTATAAGATTATGCATGGGAAAGAGCAGGTAAAGAAAGAGGTACTTTTCTCCCTTTCTCACAATACAAGAACTCGTGGGCACTCCATGAAACTGCAGAGCGGTCGGGTTAGAACGGATAAAAGGAAGTACTTCTTCACCCAAAGAGTGATTAACACATGGAATTCACTGCCACAGGAAGTGGTGGCGGCTACAAGCATGGACGGCTTCAAAAGGGAATTAGATAAGCATATGGAGCAGAGGTCCATCAGTGGCTATTAGCCACAAGGTA